>NC_133734.1:5285927-5614335 GCF_048934315.1 Petromyzon marinus | reverse complement strand
ACATACACACTACTCTACTATATACACTACACACTACACTACTAAACAATACACTATACACTACACTACTATGCAATACACTATACACTACATTATACACTACACTACTATACACTACACTATACACTACACTATATACTACACTAATATACACTACACACTACACTACTATACAATACACTACACACTACACTACTAAACAATACACTATACACTACACTACTATGCAATACACTATACACTACATTATACACTACACTACTATACACTACACTATACACTACACTATATACTACACTAATATACACTACACACTACACTACTATACAATACACTACACACTACACTACTAAACAATACACTATACACTACATTACTATACAATACACTATACACTACACTACTATACACTACACTATACACTACACTACTATACACTACACTACTATACACTACACTACTATACAATACACTACTATACAATACACTATACAGTACACTACTATACACTACACTACTATACACTACACTTTACACTACACTACTATACACTACACTACTATACACTACACTACTATACACTACACGATACACTACACTACTATACACTACACTACTATACACTACACTACTATACAATACACTATACACTACACTACTATACACTACACTACTATACACTACAATACCATACACTACACTTTACACTACACTACTATACACTACACTACTATACACTACACTACTATACAATACACTATACACTACACTACTATACACTACACTACTATACACTACACTACCATACACTACACTTTACACTACACTACTATACACTACACTACTATACACTACACTACTATACACAACACTACTATACACTACACTACTATACACTACACTATACATTACACTACTATACAATACACTATACACTACACTATACACTTCACTACTATACACTACACTACTATATACTACACTACTATACACTACACTATACACTACACTATATACTACACTACTATACACAACACTAGTATACACTACATTATACACTACACTACTATACACTACACTATACACTACACTACTATACACTACACTACTATACACTACACTGCTATATACTACACTTCTATACAATACACCATACACTACTATACACTACACTATACACTACACTACTATACACTACACTATACACTACATCATACACTACACTACTATTCAATACACTATACACTACACTACTATACACTACACTACTGTACATTGCACTATACACTACCATACTCTACATTACTATACACTACTATACACTACTATACAATACACTATACACTACACTATGATACACTACACTTTACACTACACCATACACTACACTACTATACACTACATTATACACTAATCTACTATACACTACACTACTATACACTACACTATATACTACATTATACACTACACAATACACTACCATACACTACACTATACACTACACACTACTATACACTACACTATACACTACACTACTATACACGACACCATGAACTAAAATACTATACACTACGCTATACACTACACTATATACTACATTATACACTACACATTACACTACCATAGACTACACTATACACTACACACTCCTATACACTACACTATACACTACACTATACACTACACTACACTACCATACACTACACTATGTGCTATACTACTATACACTACACTACTATATGCTACACTACTATACACTCCAATGCACTACACTTTTACACACTACACTATACATTTCACTACTATACACTACACTACCATACACTACACTAACATACACTACACTATACACTACATTACGATACACTACACTACCATGCACTACACGACTATATACTACACTATTATACATTATGTAACTATACACTACACTACTGGACACTACACTACCATACACTACACTACCATACACTACACTATACACTACATTACTAGACACTACACTACCATGCACTACACTATAAACTACACTACCATACACTACTCTATGCACTATACTACAATACGCTCCACTACCATACACTACACTATACACTACACTACTACACACTACCCTACCATACACTACACTAATATACATTATACTACCATACACTACACTATACACTACATTACTATACAATACACTATACACTACACTTTTATACACTACACTACTACACACTACCCTACCATACATTACACTACCATACACTACACTATACACTACATTACTATACACTACTATACACTACTAAACACGACACTACTATACACTACATTACTATACAATACACTACTATACACTGCACTATGCACTACTAAACACGACAATACTATACACTACACTACTATACACTACACTACTATACACTACACTATGCACTACTTAACACGACAATACTATACACGACAATACTATACACTACACTACTATACACTACACTATGCACTACTTAACACGACAATACTATACACTACTATACACTACACTACTATACACTACACTATGCACTACTTAACACGACAATACTATACACTACACTATACACTACATTACTATACACTACACTACTATACACTACTAAACACGACACTACTATACACTACACTACTCTACACTACACTACTATACACTACACTATGCACTACTTAACACGACACTACTATACACTACACTACTATACACTACACTACTATACACTACATTACTATACACTACACTACTATGCACTACTAAACACAATACTATACATTACACTACTATACACTACACTATGCACTACTTAACCCGACAATACTCTACACTACACTACTATACACTACACTATGCACTACTTAACACGACAACACTATACACTACACAACCAACCACCTCACCAACCTAACCCAACTCATCGCGACCTGCGGTCAAGAGGCAGATGGTGGCGGGTCCCAGGATGGAGGTGGCCGTGTAGATGATCTGGTAGAGGATGTAGAGGCGCGAGATGGAGGGGTTCCTCTTGGCCATGCGAGACCCCTGGGCGAGGATGTTGATGGTGTTGGCCATGGTGGAGGGGCCCCACCGCTTGCGCTGGTTGAAGAACTCGGCGAAGTCCTGTGGCGCGTTGGTGTAAGCATCGGCGCTGGCACAGTACTCCACGCGCCAGCCCTGCTGGAGCATCAGGGTGCAGAGCCAGCGGTCCTCGCCTGAGAGGTGCGGGCAGTGAGTGAGGGAGAGATGGAGAGGTGGGTTAGAGAGTGAGGGAGAGATGGAGAGGTGGTTTAGAGAGTGAGGGAGTGAGGGAGAGGTGGTTTAGAGAGTGAGGGAGAGATGGAGAGGTGGTTAAGAGAGTGAGGGAGAGATGGAGAGGTGGTTTAGAGAGTGAGGGAGAGATGGAGAGGTGGTTTAGAGAGTGAGGGAGAGAGGGAGAGGTGGTTAAGAGAGTGAGGGAGAGATGGAGAGGTGGTTTAGAGAGTGAGGGAGAGATGGAGAGGTGGTTAAGAGAGTGAGGGAGAGATGGAGAGGTGGTTTAGAGAGTGAGGGAGAGATGGAGAGGTGGTTTAGAGAGTGAGGGAGAGATGGAGAGGTGGTTTAGAGAGTGAGGGAGAGATGGAGAGGTGGTTTAGAGAGTGAGGGAGTGAGGGAGAGGTGGTTAAGAGAGTGAGGGAGAGATGGAGAGGTGGTTTAGAGAATGAGGGAGAGATGGAGAGGTGGTTAAGAGAGTGAGGAGAGATGGAGAGGTGGTTTAGAGAGTGAGGGAGAGATGGAGAGGTGGTTTAGAGAGTGAGGGAGAGATGGAGAGGTGGTTTAGAGAGTGAGGGAGAGATGGAGAGGTGGTTAAGAGAGTGAGGGAGAGATGGAGAGGTGGTTTAGAGAGTGAGGGAGAGATGGAGAGGTGGTTTAGAGAGTGAGGGAGAGATGGAGAGGTGGTTTAGAGAGTGAGGGAGAGATGGAGAGGTGGTTTAGAGAGTGAGGGAGTGAGGGAGAGGTGGTTAAGAGAGTGAGGGAGAGATGGAGAGGTGGTTTAGAGAATGAGGGAGAGATGGAGAGGTGGTTAAGAGAGTGAGGGAGAGATGGAGAGGTGGTTTAGAGAGTGAGGGAGAGATGGAGAGGTGGTTTAGAGAGTGAGGGAGAGATGGAGAGGTGGTTTAGAGAGTGAGGGAGAGATGGAGAGGTGGTTAAGAGAGTGAGGGAGAGATGGAGAGGTGGTTAAGAGAGTGAGGGAGAGATTGTGGAGAGAGATGGAGAGATGGGGCAGGGATGGAGAGAGAGATGGCGAGATGGGGTAGAGAGTGAGGGAGAGATGGGGGGGGGGGGAGAGATGGAGAGATGGGGTAGAGATGGAGAGAGATGGAGAGATGGTTTAGAGAGTGAGGGACAGATGGAGAGAGATGGAGAGATGGGTTAGAGAGTGAGGGAGAGATGGTTTAGAGAGTTTGGGAGAGATGGGGGAGAGAGATGGAGAGAAGGTTTTGAGAGTGGGAGAGAGATGGAGAGATGGGGTAGAGATGGAGAGAGATGGAGAGATGGAGTAGAGAGTGAAGGAGAGATGGGGGAGAGAGATGGAGAGAGAGATGGAGAGATGGGGTAGAGAGTGAGGGAGTGTTGGAGAGTTGGTTTAGAGAGTGAGGGAGAGATGGGGGAGAGAGATCGAGAGATGGGGTAGAGAGTGAGGGAGAGATGGGGGAGAGAGATGGGGTAGAGAGTGAGGGAGACATGGGGGATAGAGATGGAGAGAGATGGAGAGAGATGGGGGGGGGAGGGGAGAGTGAGGAAGAGAGATGGAGAGATGGTTTAGAGAGTGAGTGTGAGGGAGAGATGAGGTTGAGAGATGGAGAGATGGAGAGATGGGGGAGAGAGATGGAGAGATGGGGTGGAGAGTGAGGGAGAGATGGGGGAGAGAGATGGAGAGATGGAGAGATGGGGTAGAGTGTGAGGGAGAGATGGTTTAGAGAGTGAGGGAGAGATGGGGGTACAGATGGAGAGATGGAGAGAGATAGAGAGATGGGGTCGAGAGTGAGATGGAGAGATGGGGAGAGAGATGGAGAGAGATTGAGAGATGGGGTAGAGAGTGAGATGGAGAGAGATGGAGCATCCAGGTACAGAGCCAGCCGTTCTCACCCACCCCACCCTACTCCACCCACCCTCTAACACTCACCCACCCACCCTGTCATCCACTCACCCACCCACCCCACCCACCTCACCCTCCCACCCTCTTACCCACTCACCCTCTCACCCACCCCACCACACCCCAACCTCTCAACCACACACCCCAACCACCCACTCACTCACTCACCCACCCACCCACCCTCTCACCCACCCACCCACCCCACCACACCCCACCCTCTCACCCACCCAACCACCCACTCACTCTCTCACCCACCACACCCCACCCTCTCACCCTCTCACCCACCCACTCACTCTCTCACCCACCCACCCACCCCACCACACCCAACCTCTCACCCACCAACCACCCACTCACTCTCTCACCCACCCACCCACCCACCCCACCACACCCACCCTCTCACCCACCCAACCACACCCCACCCTCTCACCCCACCCAACCACCCACTCACTCTCTCACCCACCACACCCCACCACACCCCACCCTCTCACCCACCCACCCACTCACTCTCTCACCCACCCCACCCCACCCTCTCACCCACCCAACCACCCACTCACTCTCTCACCCACCACACCCCACCCTCTCACCCACCCAACCACCCCCTCACTCTCTCACCCACCACACCCCACCCTCTCAACCACACACCCAACCACCCACTCACTCACTCACCCACCACACCCCACCCTCTCACCCACCCACCCACCCACTCACTCTCTCACCCACCACACCACACTCCACCACCCACCCACCCTCTCACCCACCCACCCACCCCACCACACCCCACCCTCTCACCACCCAACCACCCACTCACCTCTCACCAACCCAACCACCCACTCACTCTCTCACCCACCACACCACACCACACCCTCTCACCCACCCACCCACTCACCCTCTCACCCACCACACCACACTCCACCACACCGCAACCACGCCACACCGCAACCCTCCAGAGGCCAAACGGCTGGCTAAGACCCGAGACGCCGATCCGATGCACGAAGCTCGGCCGTCCGTGGTCACCTTGGTCGTACTGGACGTAGTGGAGCGCCTCGGTGGCCACGGTGGTGTAGGTCTTGAGGACGTTGTCGTCCATGATGGCCTTGGCTCGGAAGAGGCTGAAGCAGCCGGGTGAGCAGAGGACGCAGCCCAGCACGTGCTCGGCCGTCTTCTGCAGCCAGTGGCCCACAGCGTACTCGAACTTCTGGTACCACACCACGGGACCTGCGGACAGGCGTCCAGTGAATGCGCCGGAGACTTCTGGAATGTCTGGGAGGCCTCAACCTGGACGCGGGGCTGAGCTCTTTCGCTGTGTTTTGGAGCTTTTCGTGACTGCAGGATTTTTTTTTTTTTCAAATTTTCTTGCTGTGGTTTTCACACCTGATGATGATCGCTTGTGTTGCAGTCGAAACGTCGTGATAATTTTATTGGTTTATATATATTTTTTATTATTTTATTGTTTCCCTTCTACGTGGTGACTTTACCGAAAGAACCAAGAATTTGAATCCCTGCAGTCACGAAAGCTTTAAATCAAAATTTGCAGGAATTACTTTTTGGTTCTTTCGGTGAAGTCAAGCAGAGAGAAGATAAATTAAGTAATAGAATGCGACGCTTCGACAAGACATTCGTACCTGACGATGGTTGATTGCGTTGCAATCGAAGCATCGTTTTCTATTATTTGATTTATTTTCTTTCTAGGTTACTTTACCAAAATAACCAAAAAGTAGCTCTTTCGCTATGTCGAACCGGCCGATCAAAACCGAACTTCTGGTACCAACACCACGGGACCTGCGGACCGGCGTCAGGTTACTCTAAGTTGAGTGGACTAGCCGGAGACTTCTGGATGTCAGGGAGGGCTCAATCTACGTTGGACCTGCCTACCAACTGCTTACGACCTCCTGCATTACCAGGCGAGGTAGTTAACATCTCCTGGCCACCGTGATGATGATGATGATAAGAGAGAGAGAGACGCAGACTCCGAACACACAGCAGCAGGCATGGCCAGGGTCCGGGATTGAACCCACGTCCTCCTGTAGACCAGGCGAGGTAGTCAACATCTCCTAGCCACCGTGATGATGGTGATAAGAGAGAGAGAGACGCAGACTCCGAAGACACAGCAGCAGGCATGGCCAGGGTCCGGGATCGAACCCACGTCCTCCTGTAGACACGGAGAGGTAGTCAACATCTCCTGGCCACCGTGATGATGGTGATAAGACAGAGAGAGACGCAGACTCCGAACACACAGCAGCAGGCACGGCCAGGGTCCGGGATCGAACCCACGTCCTCCTGTAGTCCAGGCGAGGCAGTCAACATCTCCCTGCCCACCCCCTCGCCCACCGACCCCAATCCCCCCACTCTCAGCTCACCGATGCCCGTGGGGTGGATTCTGCCGCAGGCCGCCCCAACATTGGAGTCCCTCCTGAGCTGGTCGACGAGCATGGAGAGCGCGGATGGCTGGAAGTCCGTGTCACCGTCCAGCACCATCACGAAGGTGTTCTGCTTCGTCTTCTGTGTTTGCCGCAGAGGAGGAGGAGCGCGAGGGAGGAGGATGGGAGGAGGAGGGAGGAGTTGGAGGAAGCTATACACTAATATACACTACACTATACACTACACTACACTAATATACACTACACTATACACTACACTATACTAATATACACTACACTATACACTACACTATACTAATATACACTACACTATACACTACACTATACTAATATACACTACACTATACAGTATACTAATATACACTACACTATAACTACACTATACTAATATACACTACACTATACACTACACTATACTAATATACACTACACTATACACTACACTATGCTAATATACACTAAACTATACAGTATACTAATATACACTACACTATACACTACACTATACACTACACTATACTTGTTGTGGTTTTGATTTTTTTTTCAAATTTTCTTGTTGTGGTTTTCACACCTGATGATGGTTGCTTGTGTTGCAGTCGAAACGTACGTGATAATTTTATTGTTTAAATTTTTTTTTATCATTTTATTGTTTTCCTTCTACGTGACTTTACCGAAAGAACCAACAATACGAATCCCTGCAGTCACGGAAGCTTTAAATCAAAATGCCACGCGGCTGTTTCGTTGTTTTGTTCTCACCTCAAGCCACGCCTCGCGCTCATCTTTGCCCATCGCCCTCGCCTTGCGGTAAATCTTCCAGCCGAGGAGGTAGTACAGGTACATGACCTGGCGATCGACCAAGAATGATAACAAAAAAAAACATTTAAAATTGGCAAAATTATATTATCAACCCCCACCCCAGTCATCCATATTAATTGAAGACGTAGGTGAAAGTCTACGTGTCTTAAGCCCGCGTGTTAAATAAATGACGACCTTAATCTCTGCTTTCCCGACAAGATAGATAGCGCAAGTTGGTGCACAGGTAGCTTGTAGGGACACAACCAACAGGGAGATAGATAAAGATACCTTAATCTGTATATCTCATAAACCTCTAGGGTACTTCCCAACAAGTTAGAAAGCTCAAAGTTTATACAGCGATCGCTTGTACGGACATAATCGACAAAGATAAAAATCGTCTTGTATCTCCATTAATAAAGACCTGAAGCTTTACGTCTCATAAACCGTCTAAGGGTACTTCCCAACAAGTTATAAAGCTGTACACTCTACACACAACAACACACTGCACTATACTACACAATACAACACACTACAACACACCACGCTACACACTACACGACACACTACACTGCACACCACACTACACACTACACTACACACCACACTACACACTACATGACACACTACACTACACACCACACTACACACTACAACACACTACAACACACTGCACTATACAACACACTACAACACACTGCACTATACTACACACTACAACACACTGCACTATACAACACACTACAACACACTACACTATACTACACACTACAACACCCTGCACTATACTACACACTGCACTATACAACACACTACAACACACTGCACTATACAACACACTACAACACAACACACTACAACACACTACAACACACTGCACTATACAACACACTACAACACAACACACTACAACACACTACAGCACACTGCACTATACTACACACTACAACACAACACACTACAACACACTACAGCACACTGCACTATACAACACACTACAACACACTGCACTATACTACACACTACAACACAACACACTACAACACACTACAACACACTGCACTATACTACACACTACAACACAACACATTACAACACACTACAACACACTACACTATACTACACACTACAGCACACTGCACTATACTACACACTACAACACACTACACTATACTACACACTACAACACAACACACTACAACACACTACAGCACACTGCACTATACAACACACTACAACACACTACACTATACTACACACTACAACACACTGCACTATACAACACACTACAACACACCACGCTACACACTACACTACACACTACACTACACACCACACTACACACTACAACACACTACAACACACTGCACTATACAACACACTACAACACAACACACTACAACACACTACAACACACTACAACACACTACAACACACTGCACTATACTACACACTACAACACAACACACTACAACACACTACAACACACTGCACTATACAACACACTACAACACACTGCACTATACTACACACTACAACACACCACGCTACACACTACACAACACACTACACTACATACCACACTACACACTACAACACACTACAACACACTGCACTATACTACACACTACAACACACTGCACTATACAACACACTACAACACAACACACTACAACACACTACAACACACTGCACTATACTACACACTACAACACACTGCACTATACTACACACTACACAACACACTACACTACACACCACACTACACACTACACGACACACTACACTACACACCACACTACAACACACCACGCTACACACTACACAACACACTACACTACACACCACGCTACACACTACACTACACACTACACTACACACCACACACTACAACGCACCACAACACGCCACGCGACACCGCACGCTGGCACCCCACCTGGGACCAGCGCTTGCGGTGGCGGATGAGCTCCTTGTCCTTGAGGTGCACGTTCAGGGAGTTGCCGTGTGGCAGGCGGTAGCTCATCCTGGCCCCGTACGGAGTGGGCGTCCACTCCACGGGGGGTCCCTCCCGCTCCACACCGCCCGTCCTGTTGAAGTACCTCGCTCCACGCGGAGACGCACAGTGGGGGGCGGGGGGGGGGGTTCCTCCGTCAACAAACCGCTCACCTCCACCCCCCCCACCATCTCTGACGTTCCGATGACGCGACGTGAATGGATGACGTTCACTTATGCACGTACGCCATCCGTTTTTTTTTTTTTTTCGCATTTAGTTTTAGTCCGGTTTCGTTCCGACGCTGCACGTGTGTACGTCGTCAGATGTTCCTTCCCATTCCGTTTCCGATGACGTGCTTGTAAGATGACTTTCCGTGTACGTCATCTTACACGGGACGTCATCACATTCTCATCCCCCTCTCTCCCCTCTCCTCATCCCTCCTCCTCCCCCTTCCCTCCTCCTCCTCCTCTCTTCCCGCTCCTCCCCCTCCATCCTCTCCCTACCTCCCCACCTCCTCCTTCCCCACCCCCACCTCATTCACCTCCTCCTCCCCCTCATCCCCTCTTCCCCACCTCCTCCTCCCCCACTCCCCTCCTCCCCTTCATCCCCCCCTCCCCACCTCCTCCTCCCCCACTCCCCTCCTCCCCTTCATCCCCCCCTCCCCACCTCCTCCTCCCCCACTCCCCTTCCTCCCCTTCCCTCCCTACCTCCTCCTCCCCCACTCCCCCACCTCCTCCCCCCCCCCCCACCACCTCCCCCCTCCCCCACCCTGCCTCACTTGGTCACTTCCTTGACGACGTCCACGAGGTTGGAGACGAATTCGTTCACTGCCCTGTCGCCGGCAGGTGTCGTGTGGAAGGCGTCGTCAAAGTAGACGTGGGCCGAGAAGTCGTACAGCTCGCGTTTGGTGCGGCCCACGGGCGCACCTCCTCCACCCCCTCCACCTCCTCCACCCGCTCCACCTCCTCCACCCGCTCCACCTCTTCCACCTCCTCCCCAACCTCCAACAGATCCCGCTGATGCCTTCTGCCTCTTGGGTTGGCTCCGGTCGAGCCTGCTCTCGGGGATGGGGGGGGCAAAAGGGGTCATATTCAATGGTGTTAGCAAAACAGACTCAGCACTGAGACTCTTAGACTCAACACTGAGACCCACAGACTCAGCACTGAGACCCACAGACTCAGCACTGAGACCCACAGACTCAGCAATGAGACCCACAGACTCAGAAATGAGACCCACAGACTCAGAAATGAGACCCACAGACTCAGCAAATGAAAACCACAGACTCAGCACTGAGACCCACAGACTCAGCAATGAGACCCACAGACTCAGCAATGAGACCCACAGACTCAGAAATGAGACCCACAGACTCAGAAATGAGACCCACAGACTCAGCAAATGAAAACCACAGACTCAGCACTGAGACCCACAGACTCAGCAATGAGACCCACAGACTCAGCAATGAGACCCACAGACTCAGAAATGAGACCCACAGACTCAGAAATGAGATCCACAGACTCAGCAAATGAAAACCACAGACTCAGCACTGAGACCCACAGACTCAGCAATGAGACCCACAGACTCAGCAATGAGACCCACAGACTCAGAAATGAGACCCACAGACTCAGAAATGAGACCCACAGACTCAGCACTGAGACCCACAGACTCAGCAAATGAGAACCACAGACTCAGCACTGAGACCCACAGACTCAGCAATGAGACCCACAGACTCAGAAATGAGACCCACAGACTCAGAAATGAGACCCACAGACTCAGCACTGAGACCCACAGACTCAGCACTGAGACCCACAGACTCAGCACTGAGACCCACAGACTCAGCACTGAGACCCACAGACTCAGCACTGAGACCCATAGACTCAGCAATGAGACTCTTAGACTCAGCACTGAGACTCATAGACTCACCACTGAGACCCATAGACTCAACACTGAGAACCATAGACTCAGCAATGAGACCCATAAACTCAGCATTGAGACTCTTAGACTCAACACTGAGACCCACAGACTCAGCACTGAGAGCCATAGACTCAGCACTGAGACCCATAGACACAGCACTGAGACCCACAGACTCAGCACTGAGACCCATAGACTCAGTACTAAAACTTTTAGACTCAGCACTGAGACCCACAGACTCAGCACTGAGACCAACAGACTCAGCACTCACACCCCTAGACTCAGCACTGAGACCCATAGACTCAGTAGTAAGTCTCTTAGGCTCAGCACTGAGACCCACAGATTCAGCACTGAGACCCATAGACTCAGTTCTAAGACTCTTAGACTCAGCACTGAGACGCACAGACTCAGTACTGAGACCCACAGACTCAGCACTGAGAACCATAGACTCAGCAATGAGACCCATAATCTCAGCATTGAGACTCTTAGACTCAACACTGAGACCCACAGACTCAGCACTGAGAGCCATAGACTCAGCACTGAGACCCATAGACACAGCACTGAGACCCACAGACTCAGCACTGAGACCCATAGACTCAGTACTAAGACTTTTAGACTCAGCACTGAGACCCACAGACTCAGCACTGAGACCAACAGACTCAGCACTCATACCCCTAGACTCAGCACTGAGACCCATAGACTCAGTAGTAAGTCTCTTAGGCTCAGCACTGAGACCCACAGATTCAGCACTGAGACCCACAGATTCAGCACTGAGACCCATAGACTCAGCACTGAGACCCACAGACTCAGCACTGAGACCCATAGACTCAGTTCTAAGACCCATAGACACAGCACTGAGACCCATAGACTCAGTACTGAGACCCATAGACTCAGCACTGAGACCCACAGACTCAGCACTGAGACCCACAGACTCAGCACTGAGACCCATAAACTCAGCACTGAGACCCATAGACTCAGTACTAAGACTTTTAGACTCAGCACTGAGACCCACAGACTCAGCACTGAGACCAACAGACTCAGCACTCAGACCCATAAACTCAGCACTGAGACCCATAGACTCAGTACTAAGACTTTTAGACTCAGCACTGAGACCCACAGACTCAGCACTGAGACCAACAGACTCAGCACTCAGACCCTTAGACTCAGCACTGAGACCCACAGACTCAGCACTGAGACCCATAGACTCAGTACAAAGTCTCTTAGGCTCAGCACTGAGACCCACAGACTCAGCACTGAGACCCATAGACTCAGCACTGAGACCAACAGACTCAGCACTGAGACCCATAGACTCAGTACAAAGTCTCTTAGGCTCAGCACTGAGACCCATAGACTCAGCACTGAGACCCATAGACTCAGCACTGAGACCCACAGACTCAGCACTGAGACCCATAGACTCAGTACTAAGACTCTTAGACTCAGCACTGAGACCCACAGACTCAGCACTGAGAGCCATAGACTTAGCACTGAGACTCACAGACTCAGTACTAATACTCTTAGACTCAGCACTGAGACCCACAGACTCAGCAATGAGACCCACAGTCTCAGTACTGAGACCCACAGACTCAACACTGAGAGCCATAGACTTAGCACTGAGACCAACAGACACAGTACTAAGGCTCTTAGACTCAGCACTGAGACCCACAGACTCAGCAGTGAGAGCCATAGACTTAGCACTGAACCATAGACTCAGCACTGAGACCCATAGACTTGGCACTGATATCCATAGACTCAAGACTGAGACCAATAGACTCAGCACTGAGACCCACAGACTCAGCACGGAGACCTACAGACTCACACTGAGACCCATAGACTTAGCACTGAGACCCATAGACTCAGCACTGAGACTCACAAACTCAGCAGTGAGACCCATAGAGTCAGCACTGAGATCCATAGACTCAGCACTAAGATCCATAGACTCAGCACTGCACCATAGACTCAGCACTGAGACCCACATTCTCAGCACTGACACCCATAGACTCAGCACTGAGACCCATAGACTCAGCACTGAGATCCGCAGACTCAGCACTGAGACCCATAGATTCAGTACTACGACTCTTAGACTCAGCACTGAGACCCTCCGACTCAGTATTGTGAGCTTTAGACTTAGCACTGAGACTCACAGACTCAGCATTGAGAACCATAGACTCAGCACTGAGACCCATAGACTCAGCACTGAGAACTATAGACTAAGCACAGAGACCAATAAATTCAGCTCTGAAACCCATAGACTCAACACTGCTACCCATAGACTTTACACTGCCAAACATAGACTCTACACTGCCACCCATAGGCTCAATACTGCTGCCCATAAACTCAACCCTGCTACCCATAGACTCAACACTGCTACCAATAGACTCAATACTGCCACTCATAGACTCAACACTGCCACCCATAAACTCAACACTGCTGCCCATAAAATCAACAATGCTAACCCATAAACTCAACACTGCCACCCATAAACGCAACACTGCCGCCCATAATCTCAACACTGCCACCCATAGACTCAACACTGCCACCCATAGACTCAACACTGCCACCCATAGACTCAGCACTGCTGTTCCCCATAGATTCAGCACTGTCACCCATTGACTCAGCACTGAGACCCACAGACTCAGCACTGAGAGCCATAGACTTAGCACTGAACCATAAACCCAGCACTGAGACCCACAGACTTAGCACTGAGACCCATAGAATTAGCACTGAGACTCACAGACTCAGCACTGAGACCCATAGACTCAGCACTGCACCATAGACTCAGCACTGTGACCCACAGACTCAGCACTGAGACCCATAGACTGAGCATTGACACCCATAGACTCAGCACTGAGACCCATAGACTCAGCACTGAGATCCACAGACTCAGCACTAAGACCCATAGACTCAGTACTAAGACTCAGACTCAGCACTGAGACCCACAGTCTCGGCACTGAGAGCCAAGACTTAGCACTGAGACTCACAGACTCAGCACTGAGACCCATAGACTCAGCAGTGAGACCCATAGATTCAGCACTGAGACCTATAGACTAAGCACAGAGACCCATAGACTCAGCACTGCTACCCATAGACTCAGCACTGATACCCTTAGACTCTACACTGCTACCCATAGACTCAACACTGCTGCCTATAGACTCAACACTGCCACCCATAATCTCAACACTGCCACCCATAGACTCAACACTGCCACCCATAGACTCAACACTGCTGCTCATAAACTCAACACTGCTGCCCATAAACTCAACACTGCTACCCATAGACTCAACACTGCTAACCCATAGACTCAACATTGCCACCCATAGACTCAACACTGCCACCCATAAACTCAACACTGCCATCCATTTCAACACTGCCAACCATAAACTCAACACTGCTACCCATAGACTCAACACTGCTAACCCATAGACTCAACACTGCCAACCATAGACTCAGCACTGCCACCCATAAACTCAACACTGCTACCCATAGACTCAACACTGCTAACCCATAGACTCAACACTGCCAACCATAGACTCAGCACTGTCACCCATAAACTCAACACTGCTACCCATAGACTCAACACTGCTAACCCATAGACTCAGCACTGCCACCCATAAACTCAACACTGCTACCCATAGACTCAACACTGCTAACCCATAGACTCAACACTGCTAACCATAGACTCAGCACTGCCACCCATAAACTCAACACTGCCACCCATAGACTCAACACTGCTAACCCATAGACTCAACACTGCTAACCCGTAAACTCAACACTGCCAACCATAGACTCAACACTGCCACCCGTAAACTCAACACTGCCACCCAAAATCTCAACACTGATCCATATACTCAGCACTGCCACCCATAAACTCAACACTGCCACCCATAAACTCAACACTGCTACCCATAGACTCAACACTGCTAACCCATAGACTCAACACTGCCAACCATAGACTCAGCACTGTCACCCATAAACTCAACACTGCTACCCATAATCTCAACACTGCCACCCATAGACTCAACACTGCACCATAGACTCAACACTGCCAACCATAGACTCAACACTGCCACCCATAAACTCAACACTGCCACCCATAATCTCAACACTGCCACCCATAGACTCAACACTGCACCATAAACTCAACACTGCTACCCATAGACTCAACACTGCCACCCATAGACTCAGCACTGAACTATAGACTCAACACTGCACCATAGACTCAACACTGCCACCCATAGACTCAACACTGCACCATAAACTCAACACTGCTAACCCATAGACTCAACACTGCACCATAGACTCAACACTGCCAACCATAGACTCAACACTGCCACCCATAAACTCAACACTGCCACCCATAATCTCAACACTGCCACCCATAGACTCAACACTGCACCATAGACTCAACACTGCTACCCATAGACTCAACACTGCTAACCCATAGACTCAGCACTGCCAACCATAGACTCAGCACTGCCACCCATAAACTCAACACTGCTACCCATAGACTCAACACTGCCAACCATAGACTCAGCACTGCCACCCATAAACTCAACACTGCTACCCATAGACTCAACACTGCCACCCATTTCAACATTGCCAACCATAGACTCAGCACTGCCACCCATAAACTCAACACTGCCACCCATAATCTCAACACTGCTACCCATAGACTCAACACTGCACCATAGACTCAACACTGCTACCCATAGACTCAACACTGCCACCCATAGACTCAGCGCTGAACTATAGACCCAACGTTGCTAACTCATGGACCCAACCCTGACTATCAGCATGCCGACATGTTGTGTGTGTGTGTGCGCGAGAAATTACCGCAGGATTGACGAGACAATCTTCACCATCTCCTCCTTGGTCTCGTGCCACATTGTGGCGCAGATGTAGATTTTCACGTACTCCTGCTCCAGGCTTGACCGAGGGCAACAAAAACCAAGGGGCTGTCCATAAATGACGTCACGCGTCACACGGCGTTTTACAAAATGTCAGACCCCCCCCCCCTCAAATATGACGTCACAAAGATCTGCCCACCACCACCCCCCCCCCCCCAAAAAAAAAAAATATAAAACACGCTTCAAATCGCTTTAAACTATTTTCATTGTGGTTGCGTATTTAATGTGGCGCTACACTCTGATGTTGTCGGAGAAAACATTTATTAAAAAAAAAGTCTAATTTATTCAGCAGAACGTGTTGTCCATATTTATTTAAAGTTGCACATTATTACGTGACGTCACATTTCTCAACTCCCCCACCCCTCCTTTCGTCACGCATCGTCACAAATGTCTGACCCCCAGGTGCGTGACGTCATTTATGGACGGCCCCCCCAAGAGAAACAACACGGACAAAGAAATTTCCAACAACAGCGGCATCGAGTACAATGCCGGAGGTTTCGATCTGTGATTTGAAGCTTTCGTGACTGCAGGAATCCATACCCTTTGGTGTTTATTCTGTAAAGTCCTCACGTAGGTGGACGAATTAAAGAATGTTAAACGATATAGGAATAGGTTTTTACCCTTTTAACTGGCACAAAAACTGACACCTTTATTCAAGGCATCATAAATTTCGATTTAAAGCTTTCGTGACTGCAATGATTCATCTTCTTTGGTTCTTTCGGTAAAGTCACGTAGAATGAGAATAAAATAATAAATTGATAAAATAAAATAACACAATAATATTCTCACGACGTTTCGGCCACAACACAAGCGGCCTTCATCAGGTGAAGGGGCGAGACTGTCTGGTAGGACAGCGGCTGTCCTACCAGACGTCGTGAGAATATTATTGTGTTATTTTATTTTATCAATTTATTATTTTATTCTCATTCTACGTGGTGACTTTACCGAAAGAACCAAAGAAGATGAATCATTGCAGTCACGAAAGCTTTAAATCGAAATTTAATGTAAAATGTGTTTGTGTGTTTGTTTTTGTGTGTCGTCAAATCTGCCACCACTACCACCACCACCACCACACGACACGGCCCAGTCAGGAGGTTTGTTGTTACCACGCGAACATGAAACGTGGTGGGCAATTCTGGTACCGTGTACGGCACTAAAGCGTCTGTTGTGGTGTGTTGGAGAGTCAAACCCCACTACACACATTTACAATAACAGCGTAGTGTTTAGTGACAAACACACACACACACTCCTATAGGCACACAAAAACACAGACACACATCATACAAACAGACACACGCAGTCACACACGCGCACAGCCACACAGACACACACACGCAGTCACACACGCGCACAGTCACATACACGCGCACAGACACACAGCCACACAGACACACAGCCACACAGACACACAGCCACACAGACACACGCACACAGTCACACACGTGCACAGACACACACACCCACACAGTCACACACGCGCACGGACACACAGCCACACAGACACACACACCCACACAGTCACACACGCACACAGTCACACACACACACACGCAGTCACACACGCACACAGTCACACACACCCACACAGTCACACACGCACACAGTCACACACACACACGCAGTCACACACGCGCACAGTCACACACGCACACAGTCACACACACCCACACAGTCACACACACCCACACAGTCACACACACGCGCACAGTCACACACACCCACACAGTCACACACACCCACACAGTCACACACACGCGCACACAGTCACACACACCCACACAGACACACACACCCACACAGACACACACACGCACACAGTCACACACACGCACACAGTCACACACACCCACACAGACACACACCCACACAGACACACACACCCACACAGACACACACACGCACATAGTCACACACACGCACACAGTCACACACACCCACACAGACACACACACACAGTCACACACGTGCACAGACACACACACGCGCACAGCCACACACCCACACAGTCACACACACCCACACAGTCACACACACCCACACAGTCACACACACCCACACAGTCACACACACCCACAGAGTCACACACAGTCACACAGTCACACACACAGTCACACACGCACGCACACAGTCACACACCCACACAGTCACACACCCCCACACAGTCACACACACCCACACAGTCACACACGCACACAGTCACACACACACCCACACAGTCACACAGACCTACACAGTCACACACACCCACACAGTCACACACGCACACAGTCACACACACACAGTCACACAGTCACACACACGCGCACACAGTCACACACACGCACACAGTCACACACACACAGTCACACAGCCACACACGCACACAGTCACACACACCCACACAGTCACACACACCTACACAGTCACACACACCCACACAGTCACACACGCACACAGTCACACACACAGTCACACAGTCACACACACACGCACAGTCACACACACAGTCACACACGCACGCACACAGTCACACACCCACACAGACACACACACCCACACAGTCACACACACCCACAGTCACACCCACACAGTCACACACACACGCGCACACAGTCACACACAGTCACACACAGTCACACACACGCGCGCACAGCCCTCAGACGAGGCCACCAACCTCCTGTCGCGGTGGCCCTCCGCCTTGCCCGCCGGCGACCCCTCGGGCCGCCTGCGGCTCAGCAGCAGCCCCGCGGTCACGCACAGCGAGTGCGGCGAGCCGCGCGCGAACAGGTCCCGGGTGCGCTCCATGCGCATCCCGTCGCCGCGCCACGCGTGGCACGCGACGAGGAGCAGCAGCGCGCCGAGCCACAGCGCGCCCGCCGCCGCCGTCGCCGCCGCGTTCGCCGCGTGGCCCCGGCCCGGCCACGCCGCCTCGGCGGCGTCCGCAGCCGAGGGGGCGTCGAGGTACGCGCAGGCCGCCCGCACCGTGCGCTCGTAGAAGAGCTCGCGGGCGCCGACGCTCGCGTTGCGCGGCGCCGACGCCCGCGCGGCCACGGAGGCGCAGCCGCCCAACGCGGCGTCGCCGCCGCCGAGGGCCGCGTAGACGGCGAAGGGGAACAGGAGGGCGACGGGCGACGCCAGGCACAGCGGCGCCGCGAAGCAGCTGCGCTGCTGGCGGATCTTGCACGCGGCGCTGGCGAACCACGCGCAGGCGACGGTGGCGGCCGCCTGCGCCCCGAACAGGGCGAGGGCGAGCGTCGCGCCGGAGGGGAGGCCGCCGGCGCCGGCAACGACGACGACGTCGGCCACGCGGCCGTAGTCCCGGCCGTGCTCGAGGCCGAGCGCGGCGAGCGCGACGCCGACGGCGGCGACGACTCTCGCCGCCGAGCCCGAGAGCTCGGCGAGGTTGGCCGAGGCGGCGAGGGCGCGGCGGTGCCCGGCGAGCCACCGCTCGGGCGTGAAGTTCTCCCACCAGTGGAGGGAGACGAGGAGGAGGCCGACGAGGAGAAGCGTCAGGTGGACGAACTTCTCGGCGGTGGCGTCGGCGGGCTGCTGCGGCTGCTGCGGCTGCTGCTGCGGCTGCAGGTCGACCAGCGACACCTTGACGGCGATCGAGGCGAACGCCAGCAGGCACGCGGCCAGCGCGGCGACGCTCCGAGCCCGCCTGCCGCGGCCCGCGGGCGCCTGGAACGCGTTGGCGACGTCGAGGAGGGCCGGCGCGAGGGTCACTCCGTTGAGGACGAGGATGCCGCTGACGATGTCCAGCGCCGGGCCCGGGATGACCACGGTGGCCATGATGGAGGCGCCCGCGCCAGCGAAAGCCTCGACGAGGCAGTTCTGTTGGTCGCCGTCGAGGTCCGGGGTTGGTTTGGTTGTTTGTTTGTTTGGTTGTTTGGTCGTCGTAGTCGCAACGGACGGACGGATTGCGAGAAAAAAAACGAAACGGGAGAAAACGGACGGCGATAAGGCCACTGAGATTGGGTTGGTTGCTTCGTTGTTGCTTGCGCTGTGCGTTGTGTGTGTGTGACTTGTGTGTTGTGTGTGTTGCGTTGTGTGTGACTTGTGTGTTGTGTGTGTGTGTGACTTGTGTGTTGTGTGTGTTGTGTTGTGTGTGTGCGTGTGTGTGACTTGTGTGTGTGTGTGACTTGTGTGTTGTGTGTGTTGCGTTGTGTGTGTGTGCATTGTGTGTGTGCGCATTGTGTGTGTATACGTTGTGTGTGTGCGTTGTGTGTGTGACTTGTGTGTTGTGTGTGTGCGTTGTGTGTTGTGTGTGTGCGAGTGTGTTGTGTGTGTGCGAGTGTGTTGTGTGTGTGCGAGTGTGTTGTGTGTGTGACTTGTGTGTTGTGTGTGTGACTTGTGTGTTGTGTGTGTGCGTTGTGTGTGCGTGTGTGTGCGTGTGTGTTGTGTGTGACTTGTGTGTTGTGTGTGTTGCGTTGTGTGTGTGTGCATTGTGTGTGTGCGCATTGTGTGTGTATACGTTGTGTGTGTGCGTTGTGTGTGTGACTTGTGTGTTGTGTGTGTGCGTTGTGTGTTGTGTGTGTGCGAGTGTGTTGTGTGTGTGCGAGTGTGTTGTGTGTGTGACTTGTGTGTTGTGTGTGTGACTTGTGTGTTGTGTGTGTGCGTTGTGTGTGTGCGTGTGTGTGCGTGTGTGTTGTGTGTGACTTGTGTGTTGTGTGTGTGCGTTGTGTGTGTGTGCGTTGTGTGTGTTGTGTGTGCGCATTGTGTGTGTGCGCATTGTGTGTTGTGTGTGTGCGTTGTGTGTGTGTGTTGTGTGTGTGCGTTGTGTGCGTTGTGTGTATATGTTGTGTGGTGTGCCTTGTGTGTGTATACGTTGTGTGTGTGTGCGTTGTGTGTGTTGATCTGCCCTGTGACCTCCTGCCAGCGTGCGTTCGACACTTCACGTGGTCTCAAGGTGCACATGGCCTGGCACAAGCATCGTGTTGACGTCACCGCCACTTAGTGGTGAATTGCGGTTGTTGTTGTGTGTGTTGTGTGTATACGTTGTGTGTGTGTGTGCGTTGTGTGTGTTGTGTGTGTGCGTGCGGACCAGAGCGTCATTCGAAACAAAACAAAAAAACTAAATCTAAAATCTATCATTAATGTTTAGTTTACCAGCTTTGAAGTCCCCAACTGAGCCGCTATGCCGTAGCTATTTTTGTTCAGAAGCAGACCTGGCCATCACAAATGGCACGAGCGAGACGATTTGGGCGACATCATCATCATAATCATCATCAACATCGTGTGACAATGTGTAGCAGCAGCCAACTTCTGTAAAAGTACAGGGATGCATAGAGACCCACAGAGACACATGGAGATACACAGAGACAACGCAGATACCCATAGGGACCCATAGATATACATAGATAGCCAAAAAGACCCATAGAGATACATAGATAGCCATAGAGAACCATAAAGACAGAGATACACAGATACCAATAGATATCCATAGAGATCCATAGATACCCATATAGATGCTGAGAGAGCCATAGAGACCCAAAGAGATACATAGAGACCCATGGAGTCCCATGGAGATACATAGAGACCCATAGAGATACATAGCCATAGAGAACCATAAAGACAGAGATACACAGATACCCATAGGGACCCATAGAGATGCATAGAAGCACACAGATAACCATAAATATCTATAGAGATCCATAGATACCTATAAGATGCTGAGAGACCCATAGAGACCCATAGAGATACATAGAGACCCATGGAGTCCCATGGAGATACATAGAGACCCATAGAGCTACATAGATACCCATAGAGATACATAGAGACCCATAGAGATACATAGAGATATACAAAGATACCCATAGAGACTCATAGAGATACATAGAGACCCATATAAACTATTGGACATACATAGAGACCAATAGAGACACATACAGATATATATCATCATCACGTGGACATTTATAACAGCAGACCAATACTCTCAACGCACAGAGGGCTATGGAGACCCATGGAGATACATAGAGACCCATAGAGATACATTGAGATATGTGTAGAGACTCATAGATATACATAGATATCTGTGTAGAGACCCATAGAGATACATATAGACCCATAGAGATACATAGAGACCCATGGAGATACATAGAGATCTGTGTAGAGACTCATAGAGATACATAGAGATCTGAGTAGAGACCCATAGAGATACATAGAGACCCATAGAGATACATAGAGACCCATGGAGATACATAGAGATCTGTGTAGAGACGCATGGAGATACATAGAGATCTGTGTAGAGACCCATAGAGATACATAGAGACCAATGGAGATACATAGAGATCTGTGTAGAGACGCATGGAGATACATAGAAACCCACAGAGACCCATAGAGATCTGTGCGGAGACCCATAGAGATACATAGAGACCCATGGAGATACATAGAGACCCATAGAGATACATAGAGATCTGTGTAGAGACCCATAGAGACACACAGAGATATCCATAGATATGCGTAGAGATACATAGAGACACATAAAGATACATAGAGACCCATAGAGACCCATAGAGATATATAGAGACCCATAGAAATCCATGGACATGCATAGAGACCAATAGAGACACATAGAGATATCCATCATCATCACGTGGACATTTATAACAGCAGACCAATATGCTCAACGCACAGAGGGCTATGGAGAACCATGGAGATACATAGAGACCCATGGAGATACATAGAGATCTGTGAAGAGACTCAAATAGATACATGGAGATCTGTGTTGAGACCCATAGAGATACATAGAGACTCATAGAGATACATAGAGACCCATGGAGATACATAGAGATCTGTGAAGAGACCCATAGAGATACATATATATCTGTATAGAGACCCATAGAGATACATATAGACCCATAGAGATACATATAAACCCATGGAGATACATAGAGAGCTGTGTAGAGATGCATAGAGATACATAGAGACCCATAGAGATACATAGAGATATGTGTAGAGACACATAGATATATCCATAGATATGCGTAGATATACATAGAGATCTGTGTAGAGATGGATGGAGATACATAGAGTCCCACACAGATACGTAAGATGCAAAACGAAACTATTTATGAATTAATATTTATTTATTTATTTTTTGCCTGTGCAGCGACTCAACGCAGTGGATTATGTCGTCATCATCATCACGTGGGGCTTATGTCGTCATCGTCGTCGTCGTCATCACGCGGGGATTTACAGCAGGAACAGTCTGAACGCGTGATGACGATTCTAAACGGGGAGGGGAAATCACGCGACCGTGGTGAGAGAGACACGCAAACTGGGGATCGAACCGCGACCTCCTGCACACCAGGCGAGGTAGTTAACATCTCACCACGGGGAGAGGGAGAGAGAGAGAGAGATATGCAAACTACCAAATACACAGCAGCCATCAGGGTCGGGATCGTCGCGATGAAACCCGCGACCTCCGGCACACCGGGCGAGGTAGTCAACATCTCCTAGCCACCTGTGTGCCCCCCGTAGCTAGCACTGTGATATACAACTCCATGGGCGAGAGAGAGAGAGAGAGGACTGGGTTCAGATGCAGCACTTGTCGTGGTAACAAAAAAATAAACATTCAAAATATGACATAGAAAACAGAGGTAGACCATAGACATAGAGGAGGGAGTGAGGGGGTAGAGAGAGAGAGAGGGGAGTGGGGGGTAAGAAGGAGAGCAGAGCGTGAAATATTTTGTGAAACATTTCATTTAAAAACGGGGGGGGGGTTTACATAAAGCAAAGCGTTGAAAAACAAAACCGAAATGATGAACGGAGCAAAGTGCCGGCTATCTCCTAATTGCTTCCTCTCCGATCGCAACAGTACGAGAGGTCCTGGCATTGGGGGTCATTGAGACGGACGGACGGACGGACGAACCGACTAGCTTACTCACCAGGGCTATCGCCTTGAAGTTGAAGACCTCCGAGGCCTTGAACATCAGCCGCAGGATGCAACGGACGAGGCTGAAGATGGCCGGGAGGGTGAGCGTCAGGGTGAGCATCCAGCGGACGAACATGTCCTCCTCCGGCGAATCGAAGACCCTCTTCAGCTCCCCCATGTAGACGAGGCAGAGCTGATGCGACAGCCGAGGTTAGGAAGGAGAGGAGAGAGAGAGAGAGATATAGAGAGAGATAGCGAGATATAGCGAGAGATAGAGAGATAGAGGGATAGAGAGAGATAGCGAGAGAGAGATAGGGAGAGATAGAGAGAGATAGAGGGATAGAGAGAGATAGCGAGAGAGATAGCGAGAGAGAGATAGAGATAGATATAGAGAGATAGAGATATAGCGAGAGAAAGAGAGAGATAGCGAGAGATAAACAGATAGCGAGAGATAGAGAGATAGCGAGAGAGATAGAGAGATATAGTGGGAGATAGAGAGAGATAGAGATAACGAGAGAGATAGATAGAGATAGAGAGAGATAGAGAGAGATAGAGAGATAGTGAGAGAGAGATAGAGAGAGAGATATATAGTGAGAGATAGCGAGAGAGAGAAAAGAGAGACACAACAGACGTCTCTAACTCTGCGTAGTTTCCGCGACGCGACACCGGGTGATGTACAACGCCGTAGTGCCGGGGCCGGATCAAGGCGTCGTACACTACACTATATACTACTACACTACTATACACTACACTATATACTACTACACTACACTATACACTACACTATATACTACTACACTACTATACACTACACTTTATACTACTACACTACTATACACTACACTATATACTACTACACTACTATACACTACACTATATACTACTACACTACTATACACTACACTATATACTACTACACTACTATACACTACACTATATACTACTACACTACTATATACTACACTATATACTACTACACTACTATACACTACACTATATACTACTACACTACTATACACTACACTATATACTACTACACTACTATACACTACACTATATACTACTACACTACTATACACTACACTATATACTACTACACTACTATACACTACACTATATACTACTACACTACTATACACTACACTATATACTACTACACTACTATACACTACACTATATACTACTACACTACTATACACTACACGATATACTACTACACTACTATACACTACACTATATACTACACTATATACTACTACACTACCATACACTACACTATATACTACTACACTACTATACACTACCCTATATACTACTAAACTACTATACACTACACTATATACTACTACACTACTATACACTACCCTATATACTACTACACTACTATACACTACACTATATACTACTACACTACTATACACTACACTATATACTACTACACTACTATACACTACACTATATACTACACTACTATACACTACACTTTATACTACTATACACTACACTATATACTACTACACTACTATACACTACACTATATACTACTACACTACTATACACTACACTATACACTACTACACTACTATACACTACCCTATATACTACACCATACACTAATACACTACTATATAGTATACTACTACACTACTATACACTACACTATATACTACTACACTACACTATACACTACACTATATACTACTACACTACTATATACTACACTATATACTACTACACTACTATACACTACACTACTATACACTACACTACTATACACTACACTATATACTACTACACTACTATACACTACACTATATACTACTACACTACTATACACTACACTATATACTACTACATTACTATACACTACACTATATACTACTATACACTACACTATATACTACTACACTACAATACACTAAACTATACACTACTATGCACTACACTATACACTACTATACACTACACTACTATACAGTACTATGTACTACACTATACACTACACTACTATACACTACACTATATGCTACACTACTATACACTACACTACTATACAGTACTATGTACTACACTATACAATACACTACTATACACTACACTATACACTACACTACTATACACTACACTATACACTACACTACTATACAGTACTATGTACTACACTATACACTACACTACTATACAGTACTATGTACTACACTATACAATACACTATACACTGCACTACTATACAGTACTATGTACTACAGTATACACTACACTATTATACAGTACTATGTACTAAACTATACAATACACTATACACTACACTACTATACAGTACTATCTACTACACTATACACTACACTACTATACAGTACTATGTACTACACTATACACTACACTAGACACTACACTACTATACAGTACTATGTACTACACTATACACTACACTATACACTACACTACTATACAGTACTATGTACTACAGTATACTATACACTACACTACTATACAGTACTATGTACTACACTATACACTACTATACACTACACTGCTATACAGTACTATGTACTACACTATACACTACACTATACACTACTATACAGTACTATGTACTACACTATACACTACTATACAGTACTATGTACTACACTATACACTACACTACTATACAGTACTATGTACTACACTATACACTACACTATACACTACACTACTATACAGTACTATGTACTACACTAGACACTACATACTATACAGTACTATGTACTACACTATACACTACACTAGACACTACACTACCATACACTACTATACACTACACTATACACTACATTCGCCCCTCCTTCTCCACCCCCACCCCCTTCACCTCGCTGACGACGGCCGTGGCGAGCACGACGAGGAAGAGGAGAGCGAGCAGGAGGAGTTTGACGAGGCGGAGACACCGAGTCGAAGTCTCCTCCTCGTCCACGTCCGGACGGATGTTGAACCGATCCCAGAAGCTGCAAGTGGGGGAGGGGGGGGTGATGGTGGTGGTGGTGGTGGTGATGGTGATGGTGGTGATGATGGTGATGGTAATGGTGGTGACGATGGTGGTGATGGTGATGATGGTGATGGTGGTGGTGATGGTGGTGGTGGTGATGGTGGTGGTGATGGTAATGGTGGTGATGATGGTGATGGTAATGGTGGTGACGATGGTGGTGATGGTGGTGATGGTGATGGTCATGGCACAGTAGGGGGCACAGGTGGCCAGTGACATCAGTTAACCCCATGGCACTTGCTGGGTCTGTCCCGTGACCTCCTCCTCATGCACCTAGCCTGGCACAGCAGTACAACCCACGGCACCTGCTGGGTCTGTCCCGTGACCTCCTCATGCACCTAGCCTGGCACAGCAGTCAACCCATGGCACCTGCTGAGACTGTCCCGTGATCTCGTTGACATGCACCTAGCCTGGCACAGCAGTACAACCCATGGCACCTGCTGGGTTTGTCCCGTGACCTCCACACGCACCTAGCCTGGCACAGGAGCCGTGTTATTATTGTGTATGTGCGTGAGTGCGTGTTTCTTTGTGTGTGTGTGTCTGTGTTTGTCTCTGTGTGTGTGTTTGTCTCTGTGTGTCTGTGTGTGTGTGTCTGTGTGTCTCTGCGTGCGTGTGTGCGTGTTTCTGTGTGTGGGTGTCTGTGTATGTGTGTGTCTCTGTGTGCTGTGTGTGTCTGTGTGTGTGTGTCTGTGTGTGGGTGTCTGTGTGTGTCTTTTGCGTGTGTTTGTCTGTGTGTGTGTCAGTGTGTGTGTGTCTGTGTGTGTCTTTGCGTGTGTCTGTGTGTGTGTGTGTTTAGGGGAGCGGTAGTGTAGCGGTCAGCGCTACGCTGCGCTACGAACCCGGCGACCCGGGTTCGAAATCCGCTCACGGTCAACACCACCAGTGACGATTATCTGAACCGGTCGTGGGCCTCCCCTAGGTCGACTCAGCCTCAAATGAGTACCTGGTGCAGTATGTAGTGTATAGCAGTGTAGCGTGCAGTGTAGTGTATAGCGGATAATCTTGTATAGTAGTGTAGTGTATAATTTAGTGATTAGTTCATTGTATAATGTTGTGTACAGTAGCGTTGTGTAAAATAGTGTAGTGTATAGCACTTGAGTGTATAGTGTAGTGTATAGTAGTGTAATGTATAGTGTAGTGTATAATAGTGTATAGTGTAGTGTATAATAGTGTAGTGTATAGTGTAGCGTATAGCGTGTTGTACCGGGTAGTAATTTGTATAACGCACAAACACGCACACACGCAAACTCACACACATACTCACACACGCACACACACTCACTCGCACACACACACACGTACATGCACGCACACGCAAACACACGCACACACACGCACACATACACAGACGCACCCACGTACACTCACACGCACGTACACACACGCACACACAGACACACAGACACAACAACAACAACAACCGCCATTCGCCACTAAGTGGCGGTGACGTCACCACGACGCTTGTGCCAGGCTATGTGCACCCTGAGGCCACCCTGAGGCCACAGACACACACTCAGACACACAACAACAACCGCCACTCCGCCACTAAGTGGCGGTGACGTCACCACGACGCTTGTGCCAGGCCATGTGCACCTTGAGGCCACGTGAAGTGTCGAACGCCAGCGGGCAGGAGGTCACGGGGCAGACCCAGGTGCCACGAGTCGACTGACTGAGATGACTGGTTGGTGCACCACCTGTGCCCCCTACTGTGCCAACCTGCTGTGCTTTAGCCACTCGGCGCTCCGCTCGTTGTTGTGAGCGTCGCTCCTCCGCCCTCCGTTGTTGTTGAAGGGCGACTGCCTCCAACTGCCCAGTAGCATCCTTCACGAGCCTCCTCCACAGAGGCCGATCTTGACACCGCTGGTACCAGTCATCGGCAAGTCCACTCAGCTCCACGTCCTCCTGTACCACATCACTCCTTCTCTTCTCTAGCCCGTGCCGCGCCCGTTTAGCCCCCTCGATCCGGCCGAACAAAAGCTGTTTCGGCATGTGGTGGCTGGGCATGCGGGCTACATGACCCAGCCATCGCAGCCTTGCCTGCCGGAGGAGCTCACCGATGGGACCTTGCCCAGATCTTTCAAGGATTTGTGAGCTCCTCACACAATCCAGCCAGGTTAAACCCAGGATGGATCGTAGGCAGGCCAGCCTAAATGTTTCTAACCAGCGAAGATGCTCCATTAGGGGGGGTCCACGTTTCGCAAGCGTAGAGAAGGGAGGGAATGACCGTAGCCAAGAAGACATGAAGCTTAGTGCGGAGCGACAGACCAGGTAGCTTCTACACAGCGTTACGCAATCGATGAAAATATATTGCCGCTCGACTGATTCGGAGTGAGACCTCTGTTGTTAAACTGGAGCCGGTCATAAGCACGCTGCCCAGGTATGGGAAACTCTCCACTCTCTCCACAACTACCCCATCACCGATTGGGAGTTGTTGGGGCGGAGTGTCCGATGGTACAAAATACCCAGGCAGGTGCTTAGTTTTGGTGGGGCTGATGGTAAGGCCCCATCTCTTAGTGGCACGCTCCTGTCTCAGCAGCAGCATCTCCAACTCCTCCTCTGAATGAGCAGCTATTACAAAATCATCAGCATACATATCGTGGTTGAGCAATAGGGAGCCATCCCTTGACTGCACCCGGGCATCGATCAGCCTCCCATTATATCTGTACCATATGGAGATTCCCCCGGTACAGCTATTGAAGGCTTCACAAACTACGTAGTCAAAATAGATGTTAAATAATGTGGGAGCCAGAGGACATCCCTGTCGCACACCAAGGTGTTCAGGGAATGGCTCGGACTCCCGGCCACGTAGTTTTTCCCGGGCCCGCTCTTCATCATGAAGGTCCTTAATGATCGTGTGCAGAGGGTCAGCTACTCCAAAAGCACGAAGAACGACCCAGAGCCCAGGCCTACTGATGGTATCATAGGCCTTGACCAGGTCAATAAAGCAGAGATGTAGGTCTTGCTGGAATTCCCTACACCTTTGCTGTAGCAAACAGACAGAAAATATGCCATCTGTGCAGGACCGCCCTTTCCTGAAACCGCATTGGGGCTCCGCAAGCCTCTCCTCAGCGTGCCTGGCAAGGCGATGTTGAATAATCCTTGCCAGGACCTTTCCCGGCACACTGAGGAGTGAGATGCCCCTGTAGTTGTTACAGTCTGTGCGGTCCCCCTTCTTAAAGAGGGGGACCACCAGGGCATCCTTCCAATCCTGCGGTACCCGTCCAGTGGTCCAGTCTGTGCACAAACGCCACCCTCCCTCAACATTTTTCTTGGGAGATCATCTCTACCCTTTGCCTTTCCTGGTCTCAGACTCCGGATCGCCTACACACACTCACTCACACACACGTACACACACAGGCACACACACACACGTACACACACATGTACACACACATGTACACTCACACACACGTATACACACACACGTACACACACACGTACACACACAGACACACAGACACGCACACACACACAGACACACACACGTACACACACACAGACACGCACACACACAGACACACATACACACGTACACACACACACGTACACACAGACACACACGTACAATACGTACACACACGTACACACATGTACCCTCACACACACGTATATACACACAGACACACACACAGACACACACACACGTACACACACACAGACACACACAGACACACACACACGTATACACACACACAGGCACACACACACGTACACACACGTACACACACATGTACACTCACACACACGTATACACAGACACATACACAGACACACACACACGTACACACACACAGACACACACGTATAATACGTACACACACGTACACACATGTACACTCACACACACGTATATACACACAGACACGCACACACACAGACACACACACCCGTACACACACACACGTACACACAGACACACACACACACGTACACACATACACACACGTATAATACGTGCACACACGTACACACATGTCCACTCACACACACGTATATACACACAGACACACACACAGACACACACGTACACACAGACACACACACACACACGTACACACAGACACACACACACGTACACACAGACACACACACATACACACACAGACACACACACATGTAGACACAGACACACACACACGTACACACAGACACACACACACGTACACACAGACACACACACACAGACACACACACACACACCCGTACACACACAGACACACACACACACGTACACACAGACACACACACACGTACACACACACAGACACACACACACCCGTACACACACGTACACACAGACACACACACACGTACACACAGACACGCACACACACGTACACACATACACACACGTATAATACGTGCACACACGTACACACATGTACACTCACACACACGTATATACACACAGACACACACACACACACGTACACACACACACACGTACACACACACACGTACACACACACACGTACACACAGACACACACACGTACACACACAGACACACACACATGTACACACAGACACACACACACGTACACACAGACACACACACACACGTACACACAGACACACACACACGTACACACAGACACACACACACACGTACACACACACAGATACACACACATGTACACACAGACACACACACGTACACACAGACACACACACATGTACACACACAGACACACACACACGTACACACAGACACACACGCAGACACACACACACAGACACACACACACCCGTACACACGTACACACAGACACACACACACGTACACACAGACACACACACGTATACACACAGACACACACACACACACACCCGTACACACAGACACACACACACACGTACACACACACGTACACACACAGACACACACACACACACACGTACACACAGACACACACACACAGACACACACACATGTACACACACAGACACACAGACACACACACACACACGTACACACACACAGACACACACACACAGACACTCACACACACACAGACACACACGTACACACACACACATGTACAGACACACACACATGTACACACACACGTACACACACACACGTACACACACATGTACACACACACGTACACACAGACACACAGACACACACACGTACACACAGACACACACACGTACACACAGACACACACACGTACACACAGACACACACAGACACACACACACGTACACACACACACGTACACACAGACACACACAGACACACACACACGTACACACACACAGACACACACACACGTAAACACAGACACACACACACGTACACACAGACACGCACGCACGGACTCACTCCTCCGAGTCTGTCGACTCATTGCCGTGCTCCGACGCCGCTCCTCCTCCTCCTGTTCCATCGTCGCTGCCGTCCGTCGAAGGCAGCGGCCGCTCCGGCGACTTTTCGAACCACCACGACCTGAACCCGTCTCCTGCTGCTGCTCCTCCTGCTGCTGCTCCTGCACGTGGCGTCGGACGATGTTCGATGCGCGCGTACCGATCGTCGTCACTGCAGCGATCGTCGTCGCCGTGGTGACGGTCGCCATGGTGATCGTCGCCGTGGTGACCGTCGCCGTGGTGACCGTCGCCGTGGTGACCGTCGCCATGGTGATCGTCGCCGTGGTCCCTCTCCTCGGGTCGAGCGCACGTCGCTGGCGAGCTCTCTGGCTCCTCGTCTCCAATGCGCCTCCACTGGCGATACGAGTATTCCGACATGTCTCTGTGTGTGTGTGTGTGTCTGTGTGTGTCTGTGTGTGTGTGTCTGTGTGTGTGTCTGTGTGTGTCTGTGTGTCTCTGTGTGTGTGTCTGTGTGTGTGTCTGTGTGTGTCTGTGTGTTTGTCACTGCGTGTGTCTGTGTGTGTGTCTGTGTGTGTGTCTGTGTGTGTGTGTGTGTCTCTGTGTCTGTGTGTGTGTCTCTGTGTGTGTGTGTCTGTGTGTGTCTGTGTCACTGCGTGTGTTTGTGTGTCTGTGTGTGTCTGTGTGTGTGTCTGTGTGTGTGTCTGTGTGTGTCTGTGTGTGTGTGTCTCTGTGTGTGTGTCTGTGTGTGTGTCTGTGTGTGTCTGTGTGTGTGTCACTGCGTGTGTCTGTGTGTGTGTCTGTGTGTGTGTGTCTCTGTGTCTCTGTGTGTCTGTGTGTGTGTCTGTGTGTGTCTCTGTGTGTGTCTGTGTGTGTGTCTGTGTGTGTCTCTGTGTGTTTGTGTGTCTGTGTGTGTGTCTGTGTGTGTGTCACTGCGTGTGTCTGTGTGTGTGTATGTCTGTGTATGTGTGTGTCTGTGTGTGTGTCTGTGTGTGTCTGTGTGTGTGTGTCTGTGTGTCACTGCGTGTGTGTGTCTGTGTGTGTGTGTATCTGCGTGTCTATGTGTGTGTGTCTGTGGAATTCTGTCTGTGTTTCTCTGTGCGTATCTCTCTGTGCGTGTCTGCGTGCGTGCGTGTCTGTGCGTGTCCGTGGTATCCTTCGACGCCTCGGAGTGCACCTAGCCTGGCACAACCCAGTGCCCACCGATTCCCAGGTGCTTATATAGCAACGCCCGTGGACCCATAAACTTTGAGTCGAAAGGACTCCTAAACCCCGCCCATCCTAAACCCCGCCCATCCTAAACCCCGCCCATCCTAACCCCCCCCCCCTTCTCTAACCCCCCCCCCACTTTTTCCATCCTATTGGCATGGCTTTGACCCCCCCCCCCCCCCATAAGATGGCTTCGGTCGAAGGAATTTTTGTTGCAGGTTGGTGGCAGGTGGGGTTGAGCTGAGTGGCAGGTGGGTGGGGCTAAGTGGCATGTGGGTGGGGCTAAGTGTCATGTGGGTGGGGCTAAGTGGAAAGTGGGTGTAGCTACGTGGCAGGTGGGTGGGGCTAAGTGCCAGGTGAGGTGGGTTGCTTCTGATGAAGAGCTACTCCATAGGAGCTCAGTGGGGCCTAACCTCATAAAATGACATAGTTTAGTCTATCGGTCTCTATATGTCTCTGTGGGTCTCTATGTATCTCAATATGTATCTGTGGGTCTCTATGCATCTCTCTGGGTGTCTATATTTCTGATTATGTCGCTATGGATCTCTATGTATCTCTCTGGGTCTCTGTGTATCTCAATATTTTTCTGTGGGTCTCTATGTATCTCCATGGGTCTCTGTGTATCTCTATGGGTCTCAAACTATCTCAATAGGTCTCTATGGATCTCTACATATCTCTGTGGGTCTCTATGGATCTCTATGCATCTCTATGGGTCTCTACATATCACTGTGAGTATGTATCTATATGGGTGTCTATGTATCTCCATGTGTGTTTATGGGTCTCTACGTATCTCTGTGGGTCTCTATGGGTCTCTACGTATCTCTGTGGGTCTCTACATAACTCTGTGGGTCTCTATGTATCTCCATGGGTCTCTGTGTATCTCTATGGGTCTCAAACTATCTCAATAGGTCTCTATGGATCTCTACATATCTCTGTGGGTCTCTATGGATCTCTATGCATCTCTATGGGTCTCTACATATCACTGTGAGTCTCTATGTATCTCTATGGGTGGCTATGGGTCTCTATAACTCTCTACGTATCTCTATGAGTCTCTATGTATCTCTATGGGTGTCTATGTATCTCCATGTGTCTTTATGGGTCTCTACGTATATCTGTGGGTCTCTATGGGTCTCTACGTATCTCTGTAGGTCTCTACGTAACTCTGTGGGCCTCTATGGGTGTCTATGTATCGTCATGGGTCTCTACGTATCTCTGTGGGTCTCTACGTATCTCTGTGGGTCTCTATGGGTCTCTACGTATCTCTGTGGGTCACTACGTAACTCTGTGGGTCTCTATGGGTGTCTATGTATCTTCATGGGTCTCTACGTATCTATGTGGGTCTCTACGTATCTCTGTGGGTCTCTACGTAACTCTGTGGGCCTCTATGGGTGTCTATGTATCTTCATGGGTCTCTACGTATCTCTGTGGGTCTCTATGGGGCTCCACGCGTTCAGAGTTGACCAGCTACTGCTCTACGTTTCCACACGGTTTTTTGACGACATCGATTATATCAGACACCCGGTGGAGCGGCTATCGCGTGAGATTTGCCCAGGTCGCTACTGAAACAAGAAGCTCATGAATGCCCGTGGACTTTTGACCCCGAGGGGCAGGGGGGGGGGGGGTTGAGATTAAAATGTAAAATAGTCGCAGTGTATTTGTTTTCTAGGGATTCATGTTACCTTCAGAAGACTTTGCACTTCCGCATCGTTTTATTTCGTAATGTGCAGACTACTGGACATCGAGTCCCAGAAGACAGAGAAGCTTTACAGCTCATCTGATTCCTGCTCCGGTACCGGGACCCACCTCTGCTTACGGACATTCGACTTACGAACTTCCAGAGATGCGAACAAAGCAGCTCCAGTACGGTCCAGTTGCAGCCTGTTTGTAAGTTCAACCTCCCCGCGAAAATAGATAGCGGTGATGGCATCTGTAGAACGCGAAGAACCAGTGGCATCTACATCTGCAGAACGTGAACAACCAGTGGCATCTCCATCTCTAAAACATGAGGAACCAGTGGCATCTACATTTGCAGAACGTGAAGAACCAGTGACATCTGCAGAACGTGAAGAACCAGTGGCATCTACATCTGCAGAACATGAAGAACCAGTGGCATCTCCATCTGTAAAATATGAGGAACCAGTGGCATCTACATTTGCAGAACGTGAAGAACCAGTAGCATCTACATCTGCAGAACGTGAAGAATCAGTGGCATCTACATCTGCAAAACGTGAAGACCCAGTGGTATCTACATCCGCAGAACGTGAAGAACCAGTGGCATCTCCATCTGTAAAATATGAGGAACCAGTGGCATCTACATTTGCAGAACGTGAAGAACCAGTGCATCTACATCTGCAGAACGTGAAGAACCAGTGGCATCTACATCTGCAGAACGTGAAGAACCAGTGGCATCTACATCTGCAGAATGTGAAGAACCAGTGGCATCTACATCTGCAGAACGTGAAAAACCAGTGGCATCTACATCTGCAGAACGTGAAGAACCAGTGGCATCTACATCTGCAGAACGTGAAGAACCAGTGGCATCTACATCTGCAAAACGTGAAGAACCAGTGGCATCTACATCTGCAGAACGTGAACAACCAGTGGCATCTCCATCTGTAAAACATGAGGAACCAGTGGCATCTACATTTGCAGAACGTGAAGAACCAGTGGCATCTACATCTGCAGAACGTGAAGAACCAGTGGCATCTCCATCCGTAAAATATGAGGAACCAGTGGCATCTACATTTGCAGAACGTGAAGAACCAGTGGCATCTACATCTGCAGAACGTGAAGAACCAGTGGCATCTACATCTGCAAAACGTGAAGACCCAGTGGTATCTACATCTGCAGAACGTGAAGAACCAGTGGCATCTCCATCTGTAAAATATGAGGAACCAGTGGCATCTACATTTGCAGAACGTGAAGAACCAGTGGCATCTACATCTGCAGAACGTGAAGAACCAGTGGCATCTACATCTGCAGAACGTGAAGAACCAGTGGCATCTACATCTGCAAAACGTGAAGAACCAGTGGCATCTAGATCTGCAAAACGTGAAGAACCAGTGGCATCTACATCTGTAGAACGTGAAGAACCAGTGGCATCTACATCTGCAAAACGTGAAGAACCAGTGGCATCTATATCTGCAAAACGTGAAGAACCAGTGGCATCTACATCTGCAGAACGTGAAGAACCAGTGGCATCTAGATCTGCAAAACGTGAAGAACCAGTGGCATCTACATCTGCAGAACGTGAAGAATCAGTGGCATCTACATCTGCAGAATATGAAGAGTGGCATCTACATTTGCAGAACGTGAAAAAAACAGTGGCATCTACAGGAGATTATACAACTTTTAAAGCCATTCCCCCGTCATTCATGTACATGCTGCACAACACGTTTAGAATCTACGGGAGTAAAGTAAATATATATTCTTATTCTCGGTGTCGCTAAGTGTCAGGCGGGGCATGCCTGTCAGGTGGGCGTGGCTAAGCGTCGGGTGAGGCGTGGTTCATATTCATGTTGGGGCGTGGCTAAGTGTCAATCGGGGCTTGGCTAAGTACCAGGCTGGGCGTGGTTAAGTGTCAGGTGGGGCGTGGCTAAGCGGCGGGTGTGGGCGTGGCTAGAATTCGGCATTTTGCCTACGAACCCAAATGACCAGGAATTGCGTCTGCCACCTTTCTCAGTTTTATTTTTACCACACTCATCGAGACCGATACTAAAACTAAGCTATTCTTGGTTCTTTCGGTAAAGTCACGTAGAAGGAAAACAATAAAATAATAAAAAAACACATATAAAGCAATATTAATTTAATTTATTTATTTTATTGTTTCCTTCTATGTGACCTTACCGAAAGAACCAAGAATATGAATCGCTTTAGTCACAAAAGCTTTAAATCAAAATTTGAAACTAAACTATTTATTTTTGCTGTTGTGAGGCTCCACTTTATCTGCTACGTTAGTAGCTCTTTTGTTCAGAAGCGTGCCTGTCCATCGCACGTAGCGATATAAGCTAAACGAAATTGGGTGATATCATCAACACTCGTACACTCACTTAACCACTCACTCACCCACCCACTTAACCACTCACTCACTCACCTACTTACTCACCTACTCACTCACTCACTCACCCACTCACTCACCCACTCACTCACTCACTTAACCACTCACTCACCCACCCACTTAACCACCTACTAACTCACTCACCCACTCACTCACTCACCCACTCACTCACTCACCCACCCACCCACCCACTTAACCACTCACCCACCCACTTACTCACCTACTCACTCACTCACCCACTCTCTCACCCACTCACTCACCCACTCACTCACTCACTCACTTAACCACTCACTCACCCACCCACTTAACCACTCACTCACCCACCCACTTACTCACCTACTCACTCACTCACTCACCCACTCACTCACCCACTCACTCACTCACCCACTCACTTAACCACACACTCACCCACCCACTTACTCACCTACTCACTCACCCACTCACTCACTTAACCACTCACTCATTCACCCACTCACTCACTCAATTATTCACTCCCACTCGCTAACTCACCCATTCACTCAATCACCTACTCGCTCACTCACCCACTCGCGCATTGAGTCACTCACCCACTCACCCACCCATTCGCTACCTCACCTACTCCCTCACTCACCCACTCGCTCACTCACCCATTCGCTCGTCCACTCATCACTCGCCTACCCACTCGCTCGCTCACTCACCCAATCATTCATTGATTAACTCACCCACTCACTCACTCATTCACCTACTCATCCACTCACTCACTCGCTCGTCGACCCACTTGCTCACTCACCCACTCATTCGTTGATTAACTCACCCACTCACTCACTCATTCATCTACTCATCCACTCACCCACTCGCTCACTCACTCACCCACCCGCTCACTCACCCACTCACTCATTCACCCAATTACTCACGCACTCACCCACCTGACCACTCACCCACTCGAGCACTGACCCACTTAGGCATAAAGTCACATCACAGAGGCCCATAGAGACTCACAGAGGCTCACAATCATCGAGATCAATACTAAACTAAACTAAGTTAATTTTAGTAATAGGGATTTTCACCTTTTTTCTGGCAACACAAAAGGGGCAAACTCTATTATTATATTTTGGTACTGGCAAAGGAGGTCTAATGATAAGTTAATTTTCCATATTATATATATTTTTTGCTTGAAATCGCGTCAATCTAAATGTGTCGTTACACCAGCCACCACCAGAAACAGCCAATTAACAAGGTTTGTCACGTAAACAGAACATCACAATTAGTTACTAGCCCCAGACAGCGGTTGGGCATTGGAGAGCAAATCCACAACATTTACAATCTGAGTACGACGTTTCGCTGGCAATCACAGCTAGCTTCATCAGACGACGGACGGATTTGACGAGGTAAGACCTTACTGGGCTGTGTCGTGGCTCTGCTGTTCAGAAGCGACCCTGGCCACCACAAATGATTGCTCAGCGAAGTGGTTCGTCATGGAGATGCACGGAGACCCATTAAAGGAGACCTATATTCTAGGTTCTTTCGGTAAAGTCACGTAGAAGGGAAACAATAAATAATAAAAATACAAAACAATAAAACAAATATTTGGTAAACCATTTCGGGTCTTAATTGATTGTTCACGCTTATGGTGGATTCAGACCACATCCATTATTTTCGTCTCTCCCTCCTCTTTTCGAACATAGATGGACTCATCCATCTGAATAACCTGTCAAATCGCTCTCTGTGGTGCTAACGTTTAAAATAAACGTCACTTTTTCAAATTTTCTTGCTGTGGTTTTCACACCTGATGATGATGATGATGATTGCTTGTGTTGCAGTCGAAACGTCGTGAGAATTTTATTGTTTTATGTTTTTATAATTTTATTGTTTCTCTTCTTCGTGGTGACTTTACCGAAAGAACCAAGAATATGAATCCCTGCAGTCACGAAAGCTTTAAATCAAAAGGAGACCTGTATAGAGACCTACAGAGAAACCCATTGAGATGTAATGCAGACGCATAGAGACCCACACTCGGAGACTCACAGATAGCCACACTTATCGCGACCCATACTAAAACTAAACTCGGTTTCCATATCGTCGGGTCTTTCAGGTAAAGTTACGTATATCGGTTCAAATAAAATAACAAAATAACGCAAGCAACTACGACGTTTCAGGAAAGACGATCGCACGTGCTGTGATCGAAACGTCGAACATATTTTTGTTATTATTTCTTGTCATTTTCTCTGAAACCTACCTAGGTGGACTTTAACGAAAGACCAAAGAATATGAATTCCTGCAGTCAGGACAGCTTTAAGTCGAGATATAAACTCGGTCTGTATATACCAGGTGTGAGGTCCAATTTAGCTGCTATCATCATGATCATCGTCACGTGGACATGGATATTAGCAGGCAAATACTCTCAACTTACAAAGATTCGTAGAGACCCATAGAGATAGATAGAGACCCATTGAGATACATATAGACCCATAGAGATACATATAGACCCATAGCGATACATATAGACCCATAGAGATACATAGAAACCCATAGAGATACATAGAGATCTGTGTACAGACCCATGGAGATACATAGAGACGCATGGAGATACATAGAGACACATAGAGATACGTAACGATACATAGAGATACATAGAGATCTGTGTAGAGACCCATAGAGATACATAGAGGTCTGTATAGAGACCCATAGAGATACAAAGGGGCCCATGTAAATACTAAACAATGTTTACGTAACCAGGTGTAAGACCCCGCTTAGCTGTGTTGCTCTTTTGTTCAGAAGCTACCCCTGGCCATCATCACAAATGATAGAAGCTCAACCGAGGGGCTGATATCATCATCATCATCATGGTCATCGTCACGTGGACATTCATATTAGTAGTCAAATTTTCTCAACGCACAAAGATGCATAGAGACCCAGAGAGATACACAGAGACCCACAGACCCCCCCCCCCCGACAAACCACACGGAGATACATCGAGACACATGGAGACCCACATCTATCGAGGTCCACACAAAAAACTAAACCACGTTAATTTGACGTCCTCTCGTCCAACACCGTTTGAGACGAGGCTCGAAAGAGAAAGCCGTCTCTGGTTTGGACCAATCCGTTTCAAAGACAATGCACAAGAAAATGCATGTACTCTCAGAGTATGTGTTTTTGTTTCCATTGTGATCACGAGTATATGAGGTTAATGCAGACATGATTCCGTGCGAAAGGTTTCAGTTCGGTGTTTTGACACCTTAACACAGCTCTTTTGCTGCCAGACAAAAGGGGAAAACCCTCTTCTCATATGTAAATGGGTTTTTTTTTCCTACCAAATGTAAAGTCCAATTTAGCTGCTATGCTAGCAGATATTTTGTCGGAAGCGTAAATGGCCTTGTGACCAAATGACGTGGCTCAAATTGATCACCATCATTATGGCCGTGTGGACATTTAGAGAAGCGGTCAAATATTCTCAAAGGCACAGAGGCACCATAAAGACTCACAAACACCCACAGTCATGGAGACCCACAATTAAACTAACCTCTGTTAATCGTGCAAAGGGTAAAGCTCCACCTTAGCTGCTACGCCCGTGGCTATTGTTGTTTTTTAGAAGCTTACCTGACTATGTCACAAGTTATAGCCGGCTCAACAGAGTGGCTCTCATCATCATCATCGTGACCACGTGAAAATATATAGCAGCAGTCAAATATTTGAGACGTGTGGTGATGTTGATTCTAAATGGGGAGGGGAAAACGCGAGGAGCACGCAAACAAATCTACGCCACCACCACGGGGAGAGAGAGACGCAGACTCACTCACCCACCCACTCATTCATCCACTCACGCACCCACTCACCCATTCACTCACCACTCAATCATCCACTCGCTCACCCACTCACTCATCTACTTACCCATTAACTCACCCACTCACTCATCCACTCACTCACTCACCCACTCACTCACTCATTCACCAGCCTGCTCACTCACCCATTCACACATCTACTTACCCAATCACTCACCCACTCACTCTTCCACTCACCCACTCACTCATCCACTCACCACTCACTTACCCACTCACCCACTCACTCACTCACCACTCACTCATCCATTCAATCATCTACTCACTCAGCCACTCACTCACCCACTCACTCACTCATCCACTCAACCACCCACTCATTCATCAGCCTGCTCACGCAACACTCACTCATCCACTCACCCACTCACTCACCCACTCACTCACTCCTCCACTCACTCATTCAACTCAACAACTTACTCATTTACTCACCGACTCACTCAACTACTCACTCACCCACTCACCCACTCACTCACTCCTCCACTCACTCATTCAACTCACCAACTCACTCATTTACTCACCGACTCACTCAACCACTCACTCACCCACTCACCCACTCACTCATCCACTCACCCACTCACTCAACTACTCACTCACTCACTCACCCACTCACTGATTCACTCACTCACTCATGCACTCACTCATCCACTCATCCACAAACTAATCCACTCATTCACTCACTCATCCACTCACTCATATACCCACCCAGTCACTCACTCACTCACCCACTCACTAACCTACTCACTCACCCACTCACTCATCCACTCACCACTCACTTACTCATTCACTCACCCACTCACTCATCTACTCACCACTCACTCACCCACTCACTCATCCACTCACTGTGAGTGGATGAGTGAGTGGGTGAGTGGGTGAGCGAGTGGGTGAGTTGGTGAGTGAGTGAGTGGGTGAGTGAGTGAGTGAGTGGATGACTGAGTGGGTAAGTGAGTTGGTGAGTGGATCAGCAAGTGGGTGACTGAGTGGGAGAGTTATTGGATGAGGGGGTAAGTGAATGGGTGAGTGAGTGAGTGGGTAAGTGCGTGTTTGGATGACTGAGTGTGTTAGTGAGTCGGTGAGCGAGTGGGTCACTGAGCTAGTCAGTTAGTGGATGAAAGGGTGAGTGAGTGGGTCACTGACTGCATGACTTCGTCAGTGAGTGGGTGACTGGGTGGGTGAGTGACACAATGCTGACCACAGCAACCCCCCCCCCCCCCTCAGCTCATGCAAATTCGAACCGCATCATCGCTGCGGTCTGCATGGGGCATCGAATTGTTTTGTATTCTAGAACTTACTCTTTCACTTACTCACTCATCCACGCACTCACTCATCCACTCACTAACTCACTCAATCATCCACTCAATCACTCATCCACTCACTCATCCACTCACTCATTCACTCGCTCACTCACTCATCCACTCACTCATCCACTCACTCATATACCCACCCAGTCACTCACTCACTCACCCACTCACTAACCTACTCACTCACCCACTCACTCATCCACTCACCACTCACTTACTCATTCACTCACCCACTCACTCATCTACTCACCACTCACTCACCCACTCACTCATCCACTCACTGTGAGTGGATGAGTGAGTGGGTGAGTGGGTGAGCGAGTGGGTGAGTTGGTGAGTGAGTGAGTGGGTGAGTGAGTGAGTGAGTGGATGACTGAGTGGGTAAGTGAGTTGGTGAGTGGATCAGCAAGTGGGTGACTGAGTGGGAGAGTTATTGGATGAGGGGGTAAGTGAATGGGTGAGTGAGTGAGTGGGTAAGTGCGTGTTTGGATGACTGAGTGTGTTAGTGAGTCGGTGAGCGAGTGGGTCACTGAGCTAGTCAGTTAGTGGATGAAAGGGTGAGTGAGTGGGTCACTGACTGCATGACTTCGTCAGTGAGTGGGTGACTGGGTGGGTGAGTGACACAATGCTGACCACAGCAACCCCCCCCCCCTCAGCTCATGCAAATTCGAACCGCATCATCGCTGCGGTCTGCATGGGGCATCGAATTTTTTTGTATTCTAGAACTTACTCTTTCACTTACTCACTCATCCACGCACTCACTCATCCACTCACTAACTCACTCAATCATCCACTCAATCACTCATCCACTCACTCATCCACTCACTCACTCATTCACTCGCTCACTCACTCATCCACTCACTCATCCACTTATTCATCCATTCATTCACTCACTCATCCACTCACTCATCCACGCACTCACTCATCCACTCACTCACTCATCCACTCGCTCATCCATTCACTCACTCACTCAATCATCAACTCATTGACTTATCCACTCACTCATCCACTCATTTATCCACTCACTAACTCATCCACTCGATCATTTACTCATCCACTCACTCAGCACTCACTCATCCACTCAGCCACTCACTCACCGTCCCACTCACTCCTCCACTCACTCATCCAACTCACCAACTCACTCATTCACTCACCGACTCACTCACCCACTCACTCATCCACTCACCTACTCACTAAACTACTCACTCACTCACACACTCACTCATTCACTCACTCACTCACTCATCCACTCACTCATCCACTCACCCACTCACTCACCCACTCAATCACCCACTCACTCACCCACTCACTCACCCACTCACTCACTCAATCATCCACTCATTCACTCATCCATTCACTCATCCACTCACTCATCCACTCACTCACTCACTCATCCGCTCGCTCACTCACTCATCCACTCAATCATCCATTTTCTCACTCATCCACTCACTCATCTACTCACTCATTCATCCACTCACTCACTCATCCATTCACTCACTCATCCACTCGCTCACTCACTCATCCACTTACTCATCCACTCACATACTCACTCATCCACTCACTCATCCACTCACTAATTCACTCACTATTTCACTCACTCATTCATCCACTCACATACTCACTCATCCACTCACTCATCCACTCACTCACTCAGCCATCCACTCACTCATGCACTCACTCATCCACTCACACATCCACTCACTCACTCACTCAGTCATCCACTCGCTCATCCACTCACTCATCCACTCACACATCCACTCCCTCGTCCACTCACTCGTCCACTCACTCACTCAGCCATCCACTCACTCATGCACTCACCCATTCTCTTACTCACCCACTCACTCACTCATCCGAACACTCACTCATCCACTCAGTCACTCATCCGACGCACTCACCCACCCACTCACTCAACCATTCTCTTACTCACCCACTCACTTACTCATCGACTCACCCACTCACTCACCAACTCACTTAATCACCCATTTACCCACCTACTCACCCACCAATTCACTTACTCACCTACTTACTCACCCACTCACACACCAACTCACTTACTCGTCCAAAATAATAATTATTATTATGTAATCAGGTGTCTATTTATCACTGGGGTGGTGAATTGTTTTAAGTGTGAATCATAGCGCACACTCATTGCACATTTCAGACTACACACACACACTACACACACTACATAAAGACTACACACACACAGATTACACCCACTTACACACACACTACATACGCTACACACACACACACTACATACAGACTACACACACACAGATTACAACAACAACAACCGCCATTCGCCACTAAGTGGCAGTGACGTTACCACAACGCTTGTGCCAGGCCATGTGCACCTTGAGGCCACGTGAAGTGTCGAACGCCCGCTGGTAAGAGGTCACGGGGCAGACCCAGGTGCCACGGGTCGACTGACTGAGATGACTGGCTGATGCATAACCTGTGCCCCCTACTGTGCCAACCTGCTGTGCTTTAGCCACCCGGCGCTCCGCTCGTTGTTGTGAGCATCGCTCCTCCGCCCTCCGTTGTTGTTGGAGGGCGACTGCCTCCAACTGCCCAGTAGCGTCCGTCACGACCCTCCTCCACAGAGGCCAATCTTGACACCGCTGGTACCAGTCATCGGCAAGTCCACTCAGCTCCACGTCCACCGGTACCACATCACTCCATCTCTTCTCTAGCCCATGCGCGCCCATTTAGCCCCCTCGATCCAGCCGAGCAAAAGCTGTTTCGGCATGCGGTGGCTGGGCATGCGGGCTATATGACCCAGCCAACGCAGCCGTGCCTGCCGGAGGAGCTCACCGATGGGACCGTGCCCAGATCATTCAAGGATTTGTGAGCTCCTCACACAATCCAGCCTGGTTAAACCCAGGATGGATCGTAGGCAGGCCAGCCTAAATGTTTCAAACCGGCGAAGATGTTCCATTAGGGGTGTCCACGTTTCACAAGCGTAGAGAAGGGAGGGAATGACCGTGGCCGAAAATACCTGAAGCTTAGTGTGGAGTGACAGACCAGGTAGCTTCCACACAGCATTACACAACCGATGAAAAGATATTGCCGCTCGACTGATTAAGAGTGAGACGTCTGCTGTTAAACTGGTGCCGGTCATAAGCACACTGCCGAGGTATGAAAAACTCTCTACTCTCTCCACAACTGCCCCATCACCGATTGGTAGTTGTGGGGGTGGAGTGTCCGATGGTACAAAATACCCAGGCAGGTGCTTAGTTTTTTAGTGGGGCTGATGGTAAGGCCCCACCTCTTAGTAGCACGCTCCAGTCTCAGCAGCAGAGTCTCCAACTGCTCCTCTGAATGAGCAGCTATTACCAAATCATCGGCATACGTAAAATGGTTGATAAATAGGGAGCCATCCCTTGACCGCACCCGGGCATCGATCAGCTTCCCATTATATCTGTACCAAATGGAGATCCCCCCGGTACAGCGATTGAAGGCTTCACAAACTACGTGGTCAAAATAGATGTTAAATAATGTGGGAGCCAGAGCACATCCCTGTCACACCCCAATGTGTACAGGGAATGGCTCGGACTCCCGGCCACGTAGTTTTACCCGGGCCCGCTCACCATCATGAAGGTCCTTAATGATCGTGTGCTGAGGGTTAGGTACTCCAAAAGCACGAAGAACAACCCAGAGCCCAGGCCTACTGATGGTATCATAGGCCTTGACCAGGTCTATAAAGCAGAGATGTAGGTCTTGCCGGAATTCACTACACCTCTGCTGTAGCAGATGGACAGAAAAAATGGCATCTGTGCAGGACCGCCCTTTCCTGAAACCGCATTGGGGCTCCGCAAGCCTCTCCTCAGCGTGCCTGGCAAGGTGGTGTTGAATAATCCTTGCCAGGACCTTTCCCGGCACATTGAGGAGTGAGATGCCCCTGTAGTTGTTACAGTCTGTGTGGTCCCCCTTCTTAAAGAGGGGGACCACCAGGGCATCCTTCCAATCCTGCGGAACCCGTCCAGTGGTCCAGACTGTTGTTATGATGCCATATAGGGCAGTCTGTGCACAAACGCCATCCTCCCTCAGCATTTCGCTTGGGAGATCATCTCTGCCCGCTGCCCTTTCTGGTCTCAGACTCCGGATCGCCTTCAGTACTTCTTCAACAGATGGCACTTCAGCCAACCACTCACACGGGGTGACTTCTTCGAATATTTGAGGCAATGCAGCCTCAGCAGGGTCATCCTCACTTTGTGCCACGATGTTTTCCTGGCTGAGGGATTTTCCCTCCCCCAGGACCTCACAGAAATGGTCAGCAAATCTGCAAACCTGTTCCTGGGGGTGGGGGATTGGATCACCGTTTTTTCCCCGAATGATGGTAATAGGTGTGGCGCTGCAGGTTACTTTTTTGATGGCGTTACATAGAGATTTGTGATCGTGGGCCACTGAGGCAGACTCCATCTCCTCAGCAACCCGCGACCACCACCCATCCTTGCAGCGCCTCACGGCTCTCCGAACCTCCGAGCGAAGGCTGCGGTAAGCCTCCTCATTCTCTGACGTGGGATTCTGTAGCCGATGACAGTGGGCCTGTCACTTGTTCTCAATCATCCTGAACACCTCCTCTGTCAGCCAGGGTCTCTGGGGAGGTCTGGACCGCGTACCCAAAGCAGCCATTTCAGCTGCATGAGTCACAGTCCTAAACCTCGCCCATTTACCCTCGACATCAGGAGGAGTGGGGAACGATGCCAACCCCAGCCGCAGGCAATGATGAAATTATCGCTTGCAACTTTCATCAGATAACTGAGACCAGGCCACTTTAGGTTGGAATGGGGTCCTGAGTGTACACCCACCACCGGAGTGGAAGAATGGCAGGCGCATCTTACAGATGACTAGTCGATGGTCGGGGGGCAGATCAGCTCCACGGTAGGTCCTGGTGTCAAGGACATGGGCTCGCATCCGCTGGTCCGTCACTATGTAGTCCAGCAGATGTTCTTGCTTGGACCCGGCATGCATCCATGATGTTGTGTGGATGCGCCAATGCCGGAATAGTGTGTTGGTAATTGCAAGCCCATGGGCTGTACAAAAATCTAGCAGCCTCCTACCGTTGTTATTGAGCTGATCCGGCCCATGCCCTCCAATCACTCCAGACCAGGTGCAGCATCATGAACAACTCGGGCATTGAAGTCACCCAACAAGATGACTCTATCCCGAGGGGCCACTTTAGCCAGCACCTGTGACAGGAGGTGATAGAAGGCATCTGACTCATCGGCTTTGCCTGCGTCCCTCCACGGATGTCCGTCTTCGGTGGAGGCATAAGTAACCACGACCACCAATCCTCACCTCCGATTTATGGGAAGGCGAGCCCAAAGTAGCCTGGGGCTTACAGCTTCCCACACCTCACTGCCACGCTCCCACGCTCCTTTCATTCTTTTGTTCAAAAGAAGAGCAACACCCTGTTGTTTGACAGTCTGCTGCCCCAGTAGAGGACTGTCCACCCCTCATGGTGGCAGGAGCCAGAACCGGTCCACCAGACCTCCTGAATGCCACAGAGATCCAGGCGGTACCGGTCCAGCTCCCGACAGAGGAGTGACAGCCTCTCCTCCGCAGTGAGCGTTCGAACATTCCACGTGGCCAAACGAAGTGGCTTTTCGTTGTTTCTGGAGGAGCCCCGAGGGTAGAGATTCAATCTCCTGGCTCCGCCAATTGGGGTTTGGCCAGGAGACGTCATAGACGCCTGTCCCCCCGGGGCCTCCGGCACAAGCGTATTAGTTACATACTTAAGTCGTAGTTTCGTGATAATTTTTTGAAGGTGGAGGGGTTACCAGCCCCTCGCACCCGTCCAGAGGCCCCGTTTAGCCCCTGTGGTGGTCGCAGACGCAATGAGGGGGGGAGCCAGCACTGCCCACGACAGAGTTGCCCGTCCGGCACCGCGAGGAGGTAGGGAGTTGTTTTGCCGGACTACACACGCTACACACACATACACACACTACATACAGACTACACACACACAGATTACAGACACTTACACACACTACACACGCTACACACATAACACATACATACACACTACACACACACCTACACACACACTACACTACACACACTACACACAATACACACACATAATACACACACACACACTAAAACACACTATACACTTACACACACTACACACCTACACACACCTACACACACTACACACACTACACACCTACACACACTACACACACACTGCACACACACACACTACACACACACTACACATACTACACACACTACACACACAGACGCACACACAACGCTACACACTACACACTACACACAGACACTACACACACAGACACACACTACACACATAGACACACACTTCACACACACACTACACACACTACACACACAGACACACCACACACACACAGACACACACTACACACATAGATACACACACACTTCACACACACACTACACACACTACACACACACAGACACACCACAGACACACACTACACACATAGACACACACTTCACACACACACACTACACACACTACACACAGACACACCACACACACTACACACATAGACACATACACTTCACACACACACTACACACACTATACACACACAGACACACCACACACACACAGACACACACTACACACATAGACACACACACACTTCACACACACACTACACATACTACACACACTACATACACAGACGCACACACTACGCTACACACTACACACACTACACACAGACACTACACACACAGACACACACTACACACATAGACACACACTTCACACACACACTACACACACTACACACACACAGACACACCACACACACACAGACACACACTACACACATAGACACACACACACTTCACACACACACTACACACATACAGACACACCACACACACACACTACACACACGACACACATAGACACACACTACACACACACACCACACACACACTACAAACACTAAACACACATACTACACACACACTACACACACTAACACACATACTACACACACTACACACACACTATACACACACACTACACACTCAGACACACACACTACACACACACTAGATACACTACAGACACTACACACACTACACACACGACACACACACACACACTACACACACAGATACACACACACTACACACAAACACACACACTACACACACACACTACACACACACACTACACACACGACACACACAGACACACACACTACCCACACACTACACAAACACTACACACACACTGCACACACTACACACTACACACACACTACACACACACCACACACTACACACACACACTACCCACACCACACACACACTACACACTAATACCAATAGCCCACATTCGTCACTAAGTGGCGTTGACGTCACCACAGCGCCTGTGCCAGGCTAGGTGCACTTTCAGGCTACCACGTGAAGTGTCGAAGTCTCGCTGGACAGGAGGTCACGGGACAGACCCAGCAGGTGCCATGGGTCGGCTGACTGAGATGACCGGTAGATGCACCATCAGCTGTACCCCCCTACTGTGCCAGGCTAGGTGCACCAGGAGGTCACGGAACAGACCCAGTAGGTGCCATGGGTCGGCCGACTGAGATGACCGGTAGATGTACCACCAGCTGTACCCCCCTACTGTGCCAGGCTAGGTGCACCAGGAGGTCACGGGACAGACCCAGTAGGTGCCATGGGTCGGCCAACTGAGATGACCGGTAGATGTACCACCAGCTGTACCCCCCTACTGTGCCAGGCTAGGTGCACCAGGAGGTCACGTGACAGACCCAGCAGGTGCCATGGTTTGGCTGACTGAGATGACCGGTAGATGCACCATCAGCTGTATCCCACAACTCGCTACGTTTTAGCCACCCTGCGCTCCGCTCGTTGTTGTGAGCGTCGCTCCTTTGCCCTCACTTTTTGCTGGAGGGCGACTGCCTCCAACTGCCCAGTAGCCTCAAGGTGCACCTAGCCTGGCACTGCCCAATAGCGTCCTTCACGAGGCTCCTCCACAGAGGCCGATCCCGACACCGCTGGTACCGGTCATCGGCAAGTCCACTCAGCTCCACATCCTCCTGTACCACATCAGCTCCATCTCTTCTCTAGCCCTTGCAGTATCCGTTTAGCCCCCTCTCTGCGGCCAAACAGAAGCTGCTTGGTCATACGGTGGCTGGGCATTGCGGGCTACGTGACCCAGCCAACGGAGCCATCCTTGCCTGCCGCAAGGAGCTCACCGATGGGACTTTGTCCCAGAAATTTCGGTGATTTGTGAGCTCCTCACAACAAGCCAGCCACGGTCACACTACACACGCCACACACACAACACACTACACACACTATACACACTGCACACACTACACTATACACTACACACTACACTATACACTACACTACTATACACTACACTATACACTACTATACACTACACTATACACGACACTATACACTACTATACACTATAAACTACACCATATATTACTATACGCTATACCAAAAACTATACTATACACTATACTATACACTATACACTACACTATACACTACACTATACACCACACTATATATTACACTATACACTACACTATACACCACACTATACATTACACTATACACTACACTACTATACACCACACTATACATTACACTATACACTACACTATACATTACACTACACACTAGACTATACCTTACACTATACACTACAATATAAACTCCACTATACACTATACCATACACTACGCTCTGCACTAGTATACACTTCACTACTACATTCTAAACTATACACTACACTGTACACTACTATACACAACACTACTATACACTACACTATACACTCCTATACACTGCACTAGTATAGTGTATAGTAGTGTACAATGTAGTGTATAGTGTAGTGTATAGTAGTGTAGTGTATAGTTGTGTAGAGTTTATTGTATAGTATAGTAGTGTATAGTGCACTGTTTAGTATAATAGTTTATAGTAGTGTATAGTGTCGTGTATAGTTTAGTATATAGTAGTATATAGTGTAATACATAGTGTAGTGTATAGTATAGTAGTGGATAGTTTAGTAGTGCATAGTGTAGTGTATAGTGTCATTTATAGTGTAGTGTATAGTGTAGTGTACAATAGTGGATAGTATAGTAGTGTATAGTAGTGTATAGTGTAGTGTATGGTAGTGTATAGTGTAGTGTATATGTGTAGTATAGTAGTATACAGTGTAGTAGTGGATAGTGCAGTGTATCGCCATGTAAATCAGTGGCTGAAAACTCTTAGGATTATAAAATAACAACAAAAAACCCCATCAAATAAACACGTAGGTAGAATGAGAATGGAACGTTTTACGATCTCCCTCTCTCGATACACAAGTTGTAAAAGTCAGTGCACAATCACCTCTCGTACCACCACCTCCACCCCCTCTCTTATCGATAAGCCATTGCGGCAAATCGCCTATCGCAACAGAGGCCCATGTGAGGGGCGGCTTTGGGTGCAAGGAGGGAATGGTTGGCGTTGCGCACTGAATCCGGCACAGAGGCTGAGGTTCCATTCCTCCGTTCACTGCCACCAACGCTGTCCAATGCCTCTCCCCCCTAGGTCGACTCAGCCTCAACTGGGTGGCCCCTGGTTCAAGGCCATAGTCAACACTGGGGGGGAGGGGGACCAAATCTTCCAGGGGGTCTGGGTCCCCCCCCCCAGAAAATGATCTAAATTTGAAAACTAATTTCCTGCTTCAAATATATATATAAAAAAATATTTACTAACACGTGGGTTGGACTTTTTTTTTACAATAATGTCTAATAGTGTATATTGTATTACATTGCTCTGTTTTTTTCGGATTTTTTTATACCATTTCTTGTTTCATTGTATGTAATGGCAGAGATCAGGGAGTCATAAAGTGCAACCATTACCACAATCATATAAACAGAAATCTACGCGTTGTCACTCGATGACAAGTCCAGATATTGTGGCCAAGGCTTAGCAAATTGTTTACAAAGCATCGCAATTATTATTTTTACAGCAATATATTGGGGGGGACATTTTGAGCATATTTTATTATTACGGTGGGGGGGGGGAGGGGATGTGTGTCTCCCAAATATATTAAAATTATGGCCTTGCCCTGGTGTAGCGGCGGTGATGATGATGGTGGTGGTGCTGGTCAACCACCGCCCCTCTCTTTGTGTAGCCACCGTGCCGGTGACCTTCATAGGCGCTGCTCGCTAACAGCACTTGCCCCAACGGTCTGTCACAGGCTACACGGGGGGTCTTTGTCTTTGTAAAGTGTCCCCGGTGAACTCTCACAGAGACTTTGCACTCCCAAGTCCAGACCCGCGGTGGTTGTGGATGGTCGAACGGCGTTAAAAAAAATAATGGGGATTTCCACCTTCATCGTGATGGGTATCACGATCGTCGACATCACTACCACCATTATCAAAACTGACATCATCATCTTCACCATCATTATCACCATCATTATCATCTTCACCATCATCACCATCATCATAATCATCACCATCATTTTCACCATCATCATTATCATCAGCACCATCATCACCATCATCACCATCATCATAATCATCACCAGCGTTATTATCTTCACCATCACCATCATCATCATCTTTACCATCATTATCATCATTATCATCATCTTTACCATCATTATCATCATCATCTTTACCATCATTATCATCATTATCATCATCTTTACCATCATTATCACCATCATCATCATCTTTACCATCATTATCACCATCATCATCAACATCATCATCTTTACCATCATTATCACCATCATCATCATCTTTACCATCATTATCACCATCATCATCAACATCATCATCTTTACCATCATTATCACCATCATCATCATTATCACCATCATCATCACCATCTTTACCATCATTATCATCACCCACCCGTTCCAGAACAAAAAAGTTACTAAAGTAACTGAGCAGTGAGCGGCAGCTTTACACCTGGTGACTAAAATCGTTAAATTTAAATCGCGTGGAGATTCTCGCTTCGGTATTGCCCCTTCGGACGACCCCACCAAATTAGCTGTGCGATGCGACAGCGCCACCCTGTGGTCAGTCGGTGGTATAGGCGTGCCGAGTGGCTCAGGGGCGCTGCAGTGGCCGAAATGTTGACTACCTCGCCTTGTGTGCAGGAGGTTGTGGGTGGCGATCCCGACCCTGACGATGCCTGCTGCTGTATATTGGGAGTCTGCCTCTCTCATCATCACGGTGGCTAGGAGATGTTGACTACCTCGCCTGGTATGCAGGAGGTCGTTGGTTCGATCCCGACCATGACGATGCCTGCTGCTGTATATTGGGAGTCTGGGTGTCTCTCTCATCATCATCACGGTGGCTAGGAGATGTTAACTACCTCGCCTGGTATGCAGGAGATCGTGGATTCCATCCCGACCCTGACGATGCCTGCTGCTGTATATTGGGAGTCTGCGTGTCTCTCTCTCATCATCATCACGGTGGCTAGGAGATGTTGACTACCTCGCCTGGTGTGCAGGAGATCGTCGATTCCATCCCGACCCTGACGATGCCTGCTGCTGTATATTGGAAGTCTGCGTGTCTCTCTCTCATCATCATCACGGTGGCTAGGAGATGCTGACTACCTCGCCTGGTATGCAGGAGGTTGTAGTTTCGATCCCGACCATGACGAAGCCTGTTGCTGTATATTTGGAGTCTGCGCCTCTCTTTTGAATCATCATCACGGTGTCTAGGATATGGTAACTACCTCGGCTGGTACGCAGGAGGACGTGGGTTCGTTCCCGGACCCTGTCTATCTTGAGTTTCCATGTTCTCCCCGTGGTCGCGCGGGTTTTGCTCCGGGTTTTTACCTCCACATTTGGAGACACACTGTCAGAGTATGCGGCTCCTGCTGTAACTTTCCACACGGTAACGACGACAACGATGATGATGATGATATCAGCCACTTGCTGGAGCATGCCGTCATTTGTGATGGGCAGGTGTCGCTTCTGACAAAATGGCCACCACGTAGCAGCTGAGTGGGGCCTTACTTGGTAAAATAAACATACATTTTTGATTTAAAGCTTTCGTGACATGCAGTGATTCATATTCTTGGTTCTTTCGGTAAAGTCATCACGTAGAAGGCAAACAATAAAGTAATAAAAAAATATATAAAACAATACAATTATCACGACGTTTCGACTGCAACACAAGAAGCAATCATCATCAGGTGTGAAAATCACAGCAGGAAAATTTGAAAAAAGTGGCGTTTTTTTTTCTAACGTTAGCACCACGGAGAGCGATTTGGCAGTTTGCTCAGATGGACGAGTCCATCTATGTTCATTTTTATTAACAGAGTTTAGAACATTGGAACCTCCTTTGCCAGTAGCAAAATATGACAATTGTTTTTTTACCCTTTAATCTGGCAACAAAACTGACACCTTTTATCTGCAAGGAGTCATGTTTGCATTGACCACAACACCTGCCGTCGGAATGCAAACAAAAACACAACTCTGATAATGTATTGGCACTGTCCTTGAAATTGATTGGTCCACAACCGAGACAGCTTTCCATAGTGCCTCGTCTCACATGGTGTTGGACAAGATGACGTCATCTGGTGTTGGACTAGATGACGTCATCTGGTGTTGGACCATAAAAAGTGTCAGTTTTGTTGCCAGATAAAAGGGTAAAAAACAATTATCAAACACAGTTTCATTTGGGTATGGGTCTCGAATAGTGTGGGTCTCTATAAGGGTCATTGAATGTGGCTATGTATCGCTATGCATCGGTATGGGTCTCTATGTGTCTATGGGTATCTCTACGGGTCTATATGTATGTCGATACGTCTCTAAGCATCTCTGTGCCTTCAGAGTTTATTGGTTGCTGCTACAAATGTCCAAGTGATGATGAAATAATCCACGGGTTGAGCTGCATATCATTGGTGATGGCCTGCTGTCGCTTCTGAAAAAAAGAGCTATACAGTTCAGTGGGGCCTTAGCTGATACAAATAAAATGGGTTAGCCTATGGGTCTCTATGCATCTCTGATGGTCTCTATGTGTGTGTGTACGTGTATCTATGGGTATCTCTACGCATCTCTATGTATCTCTGCAGGGTCTCTGTGTGTCTCGGTGCATTTCTATACGTTTAGAGCATTTGGCTGCTACGATAAATCTCCACGTGATGATGATAATGATGATTTCAGCCACGTGGATCAGCTGCTATCTGATAAAAAGAACTACACAGCTCAGTGGGACCTCGCTAGACCTGATAACATGAATATCGTTTAGTGGTGAGAACACCACGCCAAGAGTAGCGAATGCTCCATCAGCTGTGAGTGGTGAGTGGTGAATGCTCCATCAGCTGTGAGTCGTGAATGGTGAATGCTCCATCAGCTGTGAGTAGTGAGTGGTGAATGCTCCATCAGCTGTGAGTGGTGAATGCTCCATCAGCTGTGAGTCGTGAATGGTGAATGCTCCATCAGCTGTGAGTCGTGAGTGGTGAATGCTCCCTCAGCTGTGAGTCGTGAGTGGTGAATGCTCCCTCAGCTGTGAGTCGTGAATGGTGAATGCTCCATCAGCTGTGAGTCGTGAGTGGTGAATGCTCCATCAGGTGAGTCGTGAGTGGTGAATGCTCCCTCAGCTGTGAGTCGTGAGTGGTGAATGCTCCATCAGCTGTGAGTCGTGAGTTGTGAATGCTCCATCAGCTTAGAGTCATGAGTGGTGAATGCTCCATCAGCTGTGAGTCGTGAATGGTGAATGCTCCATCAGCTGTGAGTAGGGAGTGGTGAATGCTCCATCAGGTGAGTCGTGAGTGGTGAATGCTCCCTCAGCTGTGAGTCGTGAGTGGTGAATGCTCCATCAGCTGTGAGTCGTGAGTTGTGAATGAACCATCAGCTTAGAGTCATGAGTGGTGAATGCTCCATCAGCTGTGAGTCGTGAATGGTGAATGCTCCATCAGCTGTGAGTAGTGAGTGGTGAATGCTCCATCAGGTGAGTCGTGAGTGGTGAATGCTCCCTCAGCTGTGAGTCGTGAGTGGTGAATGCTCCATCAGCTGTGAGTCGTGAATGGTGAATAATCCCATCAGCTGTCAGTAGTGAGTTGTGAATGCTCCATCAGCTGTGAGTAGTGAGTAGTGAATGCTCCAATAAGCTGTGAGTAGCGAGTGGTGAATGCTCCACATCAACTGTGAGTCGTGAGTGGTGAATGCTCCATCAGCTGTGAGTCGTGAGTGGTGAATGCTCCATCAGCTGAGAGTAGTGAGTGGTGAATGCTCCATCAGCTGTGAGTAGTGAATGGTGAATGCTCCATCAGCTGTGAGTCGTGAGTGGTGAATGCTCCATCAGCTGTGAGTAGTGAGTGGTGAATGATCCCATCAGCTGTGAGTCGTGAGTAGTGAATGATCCCATCAGCTGTGAGTAGTGAGTGGTGAATGATCCCATCAGCTGTGAGTAGTGAATGGTGAATGCTCCATCAGCTGTGAGTCGTGAGTGGTGAATGCTCCATCAGCTGTGAGTAGTGAGTGGAATTCTCCATCAGCTGTGAGTAGTGAGTTGTGAATGCTCCAACAGCTGAGTAGTAAGTTGTGAATGCTCCATCAGCTGTGAGTCATGAGTGGTGAATTCGCCATCAGCTGTGAGTCGTGAGTGGTGAACGCCCCATCAGCTGTGAGTGGTGAATGATCCCATCAGCTGTGAGTAGTGAGTGGTGAATGTTCCACATCAACTGTGAGTCGTGAGTGGTGAATGATCCCATCAGCTGTGAATAGTGAGTAGTGAGTGGTGAATGATCCACATCAGCTGTGAGTAGTGAGTGGTGAATGCTCTCATCAGCTGTGAATCGAGAGTAGTGAATGCTCCATCAGCTGAGAGTAGTTAGTGGTGAATGCTCCATCAGCTGTGAGTCGTGAGTAGTGAATGCTCCATCAGCTGTGAGTCGTGAGTGGTGAATGCTCCATCAGCTGTGAGTGGTGAGTGGTGAATGCTCCATCAACTGTGAGTAGTAAGTTGTGAATGCTCCACATCAACTGTGAGTAGTGAGTGGTGAATGCTCCATCAGCTGTGAGTCGTGAGTAGTGAATGCTCCATCAGCTGTGAGTCGTGAGTAGTGAATGCTCCACATCAACTGTGAGTAGTGAGTGGTGAATGCTCCATCAGCTGTGAGTCGTGAGTGGTGAATGCTCCATCAGTTGTGAGTCGTGAGTAGTGAATGCTCCATCAACTGTGAGTAGTGAGTTGTGAATGCTCCACATCAACTGTTAGTAGTGAGTGGTGAATGCTCCATCAGCTGTGAGTGGTGAGTGGTGAATGCTCCACATCAGCTGAGTAGTGAGTGGTGAATGCTCCATCAGCTGTGAATCGTGAGTTGTGAATGCTCCATCAGCTGAGAGTAGTGAGTGGTGAATGCTCCATCAGCTGTAAGTAGTTAGTGGTGAATGCTCCATCAGCTGAGAGTAGTGAGTGGTGAATTCGCCATCAGCTGTAAGTAGTTAGTGGTGAATGCTCCATCAGCTGAGAGTAGTGAGTGGTGAATGCTCCATCATCTGTGAGTAGTGAATGGTGAATGCTCCATCAGCTGTGAGTCGTGAGTTGTGAATGCTCCATCAGCTGAGAGTAGTGAGTGGTGAATGCTCCATCAGCTGAGAGTAGTGAGTGGTGAATGCTCCATCAGCTGTGAGTCGTGAGTTGTGAATGCTCCATCAGCTGTGAGTCGTGAGTTGTGAATTATCCATCAGCTGAGAGTAGTGAATGCTCCATCAGCTGAGAGTAGTGAGTGGTGAATGCTCCATCAGCTGTGAGTAGTGAGTAGTGAATGCTCTCATCAGCTGAGAGTAGTGAGTGGTGAATGCTCCATCATCTGTGAGTCGTGAGTGGTGAATTCGCCATCAGCTGTAAGTAGTTAGTGGTGAATGCTCCATCAGCTGAGAGTAGTGAGTAGTGAATGCTCCATCAGCTGAGAGTAGTGAGTGGTGAATGCTCCATCAGCTGTGAGTCGTGAGTTGTGAATGCTCCATCAGCTGTGAGTCGTGAGTAGTGAATTCTCCATCAGCTGTGAGTGGTGAATGCTCCATCAGCTGTGAGTAGTGAGTTGTGAATGCTCCATCAGCTGTGAGTGGTGAGTGGTGAATGCTCCATCAGCTGTGAGTAGTGAGTGGTGAATGCTCCATCAGCTGAGAGTAGTGAGTGGTGAATGCTCCATCAGCTGTGAGTCGTGAGTTGTGAATGCTCCATCAGCTGTGAGTCGTGAGTAGTGAATTCTCCATCAGCTGTGAGTGGTGAGTGGTGAATGCTCCATCAGCTGTGAGTAGTGAGTTGTGAATGCTCCATCAGCTGTGAGTGGTGAGTGGTGAATGCTCCATCAGCTGTGAGTAGTGAGTGGTGAATGCTCCATCAGCTGAGAGTAGTGAGTGGTGAATGCTCCATCAGCTGTGAGTCGTGAGTTGTGAATGCTCCATCAGCTGTGAGTCGTGAGTTGTGAATTATCCATCAGCTGAGAGTAGTGAATGCTCCATCAGCTGAGAGTAGTGAGTGGTGAATGCTCCATCAGCTGTGAGTAGTGAGTGGTGAATGCTCCATCAGCTGTGAGTCGTGAGTTGTGAATGCTCCATCAGCTGTGAGTCGTGAGTAGTGAATTCTCCATCAGCTGTGAGTGGTGAGTGGTGAATGCTCCATCAGCTGTGAGTAGTGAGTTGTGAATGCTCCATCAGCTGTGAGTGGTGAGTGGTGAATGCTCCATCAGCTGTGAGTAGTGAGTGGTGAATGCTCCATCAGCTGAGAGTAGTGAGTGGTGAATGCTCCATCAGCTGTGAGTCGTGAGTTGTGAATGCTCCATCAGCTGTGAGTCGTGAGTTGTGAATTATCCATCAGCTGAGAGTAGTGAATGCTCCATCAGCTGAGAGTAGTGAGTGGTGAATGCTCCATCAGCTGTGAGTAGTGAGTAGTGAATGCTCTCATCAGCTGAGAGTAGTGAGTGGTGAATGCTCCATCAGCTGTGAGTCGTGAGTGGTGAATGCTCCATCAGCTGAGAGTAGTGAGTAGTGAATGCTCCATCAGCTGTGAGTAGTGAGTAGTGAATGCTCCATCAGCTGTGAGTCGTGAGTGGTGAATGCTCCATCAGCTGAGAGTAGTGAGTGTTGAATGCTCCATCAGCTGTGAGTAGTGAGTGGTGAATGCTCCATCAGCTGTGAGTAGTGAGTGGTGAATGCTCCATCAGATGTGAGTAGTGAGTTGTGAATGCTCCATCAGCTGTGAGTCGTGAGTTGTGAATTATCCATCAGCTGAGAGTAGTGAATGCTCCATCAGCTGAGAGTAGTGAGTGGTGAATGCTCCATCAGCTGTGAGTAGTGAGTAGTGAATGCTCTCATCAGCTGAGAGTAGTGAGTGGTGAATGCTCCATCAGCTGTGAGTCGTGAGTGGTGAATGCTCCATCAGCTGAGAGTAGTGAGTAGTGAATGCTCCATCAGCTGTGAGTAGTGAGTAGTGAATGCTCCATCAGCTGTGAGTCGTGAGTGGTGAATGCTCCATCAGCTGAGAGTAGTGAGTGTTGAATGCTCCATCAGCTGTGAGTAGTGAGTGGTGAATGCTCCATCAGCTGTGAGTAGTGAGTGGTGAATGCTCCATCAGATGTGAGTAGTGAGTGGTGAATGATCCATCAGCTGTGAGTCGTGAGTTGTGAATGCTCCATCAGCTTAGAGTCATGAGTGGTGAATGCTCCATCAGCTGTGAGTCGTGAATGGTGAATGCTCCATCAGCTGTGAGTAGTGAGTGGTGAATGCTCCATCAGGTGAGTCGTGAGTGGTGAATGCTCCCTCAGCTGTGAGTCGTGAGTGGTGAATGCTCCATCAGCTGTGAGTCGTGAATGGTGAATAATCCCATCAGCTGTCAGTAGTGAGTTGTGAATGCTCCATCAGCTGTGAGTAGTGAGTAGTGAATGCTCCAATAAGCTGTGAGTAGCGAGTGGTGAATGCTCCACATCAACTGTGAGTCGTGAGTGGTGAATGCTCCATCAGCTGTGAGTCGTGAGTGGTGAATGCTCCATCAGCTGAGAGTAGTGAGTGGTGAATGCTCCATCAGCTGTGAGTAGTGAATGGTGAATGCTCCATCAGCTGTGAGTCGTGAGTGGTGAATGCTCCATCAGCTGTGAGTAGTGAGTGGTGAATGATCCCATCAGCTGTGAGTCGTGAGTAGTGAATGATCCCATCAGCTGTGAGTAGTGAGTGGTGAATGATCCCATCAGCTGTGAGTAGTGAATGGTGAATGCTCCATCAGCTGTGAGTCGTGAGTGGTGAATGCTCCATCAGCTGTGAGTAGTGAGTGGAATTCTCCATCAGCTGTGAGTAGTGAGTTGTGAATGCTCCAACAGCTGAGTAGTAAGTTGTGAATGCTCCATCAGCTGTGAGTCATGAGTGGTGAATTCGCCATCAGCTGTGAGTCGTGAGTGGTGAACGCCCCATCAGCTGTGAGTGGTGAATGATCCCATCAGCTGTGAGTAGTGAGTGGTGAATGTTCCACATCAACTGTGAGTCGTGAGTGGTGAATGATCCCATCAGCTGTGAATAGTGAGTAGTGAGTGGTGAATGATCCACATCAGCTGTGAGTAGTGAGTGGTGAATGCTCTCATCAGCTGTGAATCGAGAGTAGTGAATGCTCCATCAGCTGAGAGTAGTTAGTGGTGAATGCTCCATCAGCTGTGAGTCGTGAGTAGTGAATGCTCCATCAGCTGTGAGTCGTGAGTGGTGAATGCTCCATCAGCTGTGAGTGGTGAATGCTCCATCAACTGTGAGTAGTAAGTTGTGAATGCTCCACATCAACTGTGAGTAGTGAGTGGTGAATGCTCCATCAGCTGTGAGTCGTGAGTAGTGAATGCTCCACATCAACTGTGAGTAGTGAGTGGTGAATGCTCCATCAGCTGTGAGTCGTGAGTGGTGAATGCTCCATCAGTTGTGAGTCGTGAGTAGTGAATGCTCCATCAACTGTGAGTAGTGAGTTGTGAATGCTCCACATCAACTGTTAGTAGTGAGTGGTGAATGCTCCATCAGCTGTGAGTGGTGAGTGGTGAATGCTCCACATCAGCTGAGTAGTGAGTGGTGAATGCTCTCATCAGCTGTGAATCGTGAGTTGTGAATGCTCCATCAGCTGAGAGTAGTGAGTGGTGAATGCTCCATCAGCTGTAAGTAGTTAGTGGTGAATGCTCCATCAGCTGTAAGTAGTTAGTGGTGAATGCTCCATCAGCTGAGAGTAGTGAGTGGTGAATTCGCCATCAGCTGTAAGTAGTTAGTGGTGAATGCTCCATCAGCTGAGAGTAGTGAGTGGTGAATGCTCCATCATCTGTGAGTAGTGAATGGTGAATGCTCCATCAGCTGTGAGTCGTGAGTTGTGAATGCTCCATCAGCTGAGAGTAGTGAGTGGTGAATGCTCCATCAGCTGAGAGTAGTGAGTGGTGAATGCTCCATCAGCTGTGAGTCGTGAGTTGTGAATGCTCCATCAGCTGTGAGTCGTGAGTTGTGAATTATCCATCAGCTGAGAGTAGTGAATGCTCCATCAGCTGAGAGTAGTGAGTGGTGAATGCTCCATCAGCTGTGAGTAGTGAGTAGTGAATGCTCTCATCAGCTGAGAGTAGTGAGTGGTGAATGCTCCATCAGCTGTGAGTCGTGAGTGGTGAATTCGCCATCAGCTGTAAGTAGTTAGTGGTGAATGCTCCATCAGCTGAGAGTAGTGAGTAGTGAATGCTCCATCAGCTGAGAGTAGTGAGTGGTGAATGCTCCATCAGCTGTGAGTCGTGAGTTGTGAATGCTCCATCAGCTGTGAGTCGTGAGTAGTGAATTCTCCATCAGCTGTGAGTGGTGAGTGGTGAATGCTCCATCAGCTGTGAGTAGTGAGTTGTGAATGCTCCATCAGCTGTGAGTGGTGAGTGGTGAATGCTCCATCAGCTGTGAGTAGTGAGTGGTGAATGCTCCATCAGCTGAGAGTAGTGAGTGGTGAATGCTCCATCAGCTGTGAGTCGTGAGTTGTGAATGCTCCATCAGCTGTGAGTCGTGAGTAGTGAATTCTCCATCAGCTGTGAGTGGTGAGTGGTGAATGCTCCATCAGCTGTGAGTAGTGAGTTGTGAATGCTCCATCAGCTGTGAGTGGTGAGTGGTGAATGCTCCATCAGCTGAGAGTAGTGAGTAGTGAATGCTCCATCAACTGTGATTAGTAAGTTGTGAATGCTCCACATCAACTGTGAGTAGTGAGTGGTGAATGCTCCATCAGCTGTGAGTCGTGAATGGTGAATGCTCCATCAGCTGTGAGTCGTGAGTTGTGAATGCTCCACATCACCTGATGACGATTTCTTGTGCTGGGATCGAAACGTCGTGATCTATTAATTTTGCATCTACGTGACTTTACCGAAATAACCAAATAGTATAAAAAATATAATGTACAATCCATTAGTAGTAGTATTGTATAGTATATCGTATCGTTACTGCATTCATTATCGTTACATTATAGTATTTTTGGGAAATTTATTTATTTTTAACCCACTCATGCGTAGTGTCTGTGTAGAGTAGTGCACGCCAACATGAATAACAAAAAGTGTATCACTTAAGCTTCCATGACGAAATACTACTGGCCAAGTCTAATTCGAGAATGTTTCAAAATTGAGATAATTTTTATTTTATTTTAACCGCACAGATAGCTACAGACTCCGTGCCGCTCGGAAGCGAATCATCAAATAGCACATTGTTTAAATGCATGCCTCTACAGGTCACCATACTTCAATGGGGATGACCCTTCTAACAGACGAGAACAGCTACCGCTATTTTAGTGCACGGAATCGACAGGAGGTACACCAGCAACGGGGTTGCATAATGCGCATGCATAAGGTACGTTGATTGCCATGTAAATAACCCAACCGGCAATGGATACCCACAGTCATTTATTTGTTTTCATTAATCCCCCCCCTCCTCCTCCACATCGTTCAAGAAGGGTTCACAAGTGATATCATCACATCTACCCATCTATTTAAGGAACGAAACAACAGAAGGATTTCTCCACAAATCTGGCTGTCGCCTTATGAAGCTGGTTGTAATTTCTGGCGAAACGTCGTAGTCAGATTGTAAATGTTGTGACTTTGCTCTCCAACACACCGGTGTGCTGTACTATACTACACTATACACTACACTATACACTACACTATGTACTACACACTTCACTACTTTCCACTACACACTACTATACACTACACTACTATACACTACACTACTATACACTACACTATACACTACACTACTATACACTACATTCCTATACAATACACTACACTATACACTACACTACTATACACTACACTACTATACACTACATTACTATACACTACTATACACTACATTACTATACACTACACTACTATACACTTGTGCGGTACTAGTAACGAATTGGCATGTTCTGTTTACGTGACACTAAACCTTTTTAATTGGCAATGCCTGGTGGTGGCGGGTTTAACAACACAACATTTATATATTTGCGTGATCTTACCCAAAAAATAATCTGTATTATGGATTAATAAAACAAAAATGGCGGCTGGCTGAACCTCGCCAACTGCTCATTGGAGGCTGGAAACACCACGTGGCCTGGGGCCAGCAATGGGCCGCTTGGGACACAAGATGGGAGACACGATGGAGACAAGATGGGAGACAAGATGGAGACAAGACGGAGACAAGATGGGAAACAAGATGGAGACAAGACGGAGACAAGATGGAGACAAGACGGAGACAAGATGGAGACAAGATGGGAGACAAGATGGAGACAAGACGGGAGACAAGATGGGGAGACACGATGGAGAGACGAGATGTTAAATAATTGGAAGGCAACTCTGCTGGACACACATCCTCACACAATCGTTGCGAACCATTGATTTGTGCCCCAGCGGTGCGAGCACATTGTGTATATTACACGATCAATCAACGCGCCTCATTGGCAGACGAAACAACATCTGGGCCCACCGTGTTTCAACGACGTAAAAAGTTAAAACTATGAGAATACTCTTTGATTCTTTCGGTGAAGTCCACGTAGATAGACAATTAATAGATCACGATGTTTCGTTCGTAACACAAGCGACCATCTTCGGGTGAGACAGTCGCTTGTGTTGCGGACGAAATGTCGTGATTCATTAATTTTCTGTCTACGTGGACTTTACCTTAAAGAACCAAAGAATATGAATTCGTGCAGTCACGCAAGCTTTAAGTCAATATTCATGAGAATAGGGTTTTCCCCTTTTCAACTGGCAACGAAACAATTGTGTTAAGATGTTAAAGCACCAAACCGAAACATTTTACAAGCAATCGCGTCACTGCATTAACCACAATGCTCGTGGTCAGAATGCAAACAAAAAACACGCTCCGATTAATATCTGTGGCATTGTCCTTGAAACTGATTGGTCCACACCAGAGACAGCTTTCTTTTGAGCCTCGTCTCAAACGTTGTTAGACCAGAGGACGCCAAAAGGCCAAAACCTATTCTCATATTTTAAGTTAAAACTACCCAATCCCATCCCACATTCTATTTGCAAAGAGACCAATGAATGCTGTCGTTGTCATTGTGCGGCAATGACGGTCGTTCGGCGATTCCGTGGCACCCGTGAGCTCCACTCAGTCCCGAAGTTCCGATTTCTCCTCTGCACACCTTCACGTGATGAGAACGACAAATTCGTGAGCGAGTGTCTGTGCGTGTCTGTGTTCGAGCGCGTCTGTGTGCGCCCTGCCTCTGCTGTCATGGGGCTGAGTTTGAGTGATGCTGATTGGCTGTGGCTCTGATATCATCCACTTAGTGGGGCTGAGTTTGATTGATGTTGATTGGCTGTCGCTCTATCGTCCACTTAGTGAGGCTGAGTTTGATTGATGCCGATTGGCTGTCGCTCTATCATCCACTTAGTGGGGCTGAGTTTGATTGATGTTGATTGGCTGTCGCTCTATCATCCACTTAGTGGGGCTGAGTTTGAGTGATGCTGATTGGCTGTGGCTCTGATATCATCCACTTCGTGGGGCTGAGTTTGAGTGATGTTGATTGGCTGTCGCTCTATCATCCACTTAGTGGGGCTGAGTTTGATTGATGTTGATTGGCTGTCGCTCTATCATCCACTTAGTGGGGCTGAGTTTGAGTGATGCTGATTGGCTGTGGCTCTGCTGCCATCCACTTAGTGGGGCTGAGTTTGAGTGATGTTGATTGGCTGTCGCTCTATCATCCACTTAGTGGGGCTGAGTTTGAGTGATGCTGATTGGCTGTGGCTCTGCTGCCATCCACTTAGTGGGGCTGAGTTTGATTGATGTTGATTGGCTGTCGCTCTATTGTCCACTTAGTGAGGCTGAGTTTGATTGATGCCGATTGGCTGTCGCTCTATCATCCACTTAGTGGGGCTGAGTTTGATTGATGTTGATTGGCTGTCGCTCTATCATCCACTTAGTGGGGCTGAGTTTGAGTGATGTTTATTGGCTGTCGCTCTATCATCCACTTAGTGGTGCTGAGTTTGATTGATGTTGATTAGCTGTCGTTCTATCATCCACTTAGTGGAGCTGAGTTTGATTGATGTTGATTGGCTGTCGCTCTATCATCCACTTAGTGGGGCTGAGTTTGAGTGATGTTGATTGGCTGTCGCTCTATCATCCACTTAGTGGGGCTGAGTTTGAGTGATGCTGATTGGCTGTGGCTCTGCTGTCATCCACTTAGCGGGGCTGAGTTTGATTGATGTTGATTGGCTGTGGCTCTGCTTTCATCCAGCTCGTATTGGGCCGAGTCTGCTGCTGGGCTTGAGCAGGAAAGTGATCACTGAGCAGGCGCATCATTGATCGGTAATTTACATTTATATTATTTGTATTTGGCAAAGAGATCTGCGAAAAATTACAATGTTTTTGGATTATCTGCAATGTTTTATCATCTTCGGACCTCCTCCATGTCAATAGCGTGGATAATGGAGAGTCTTAGCTGTGTAATCCACTGGATTGTGGAACCCTCTTAAATGCAGAGTTTAGGCAGGGCCCCCGTTAGCTTTGGCAGGACCCTTTAAACGTTAACCCAGCTGATCCATGAAAACACAACTGCCATTTTGTATCTTTCCAGGTGTAATGCCCCGCTGAGATGCTATGTGGTGGGTGAATGAGTCAGTTAGTGGGTGGCTGGGTGAGTTGGGTGAGTGTGTGGGTGGACGGTTGGGTTGATGGGTGGGTGAGTTGATGGATTGGTGGATGGGTGAGTGGGTGGATTAGTGAGTGGGTGGATTGGTGAGTGGGTGGATTGGTGACTGGGTGGGTGGGTGAATGAGTGGGTGGATGGGTGAGTGGATGGGCGAGTGGGTGACTAGATGAGTGGGTGAGTGGGTGTCTGAGTGGGTGGCTGGGTGAGTGGGTGAGTGTGTGGGTGGACGGTTGGGTTGATGGGTGGGTGAGTTGATGGGTGGATGGGTGAGTGGGTGGATTGGTGAGTGGGTGAGTGGGTGAATTAGTGGGTGGATGGATGAGTAGATGGGCAAGTGGGTGAGTAGATGAGTGGGTGAGTGGGTGGCTGAGTGGGTGGGTCAGTGAGTGGGTGATTGGGTGAATGAGTGACTGAATGAGTGAGTGAGTGGGTGGATGGGTGACTGAGTGTGTGTGAGTGAGTGGGTGGCTGGGTTACTGAGTGTGTGTGAGTGAGCGGGTGACTGAGTGGCTGAGTGTGTGTGAGTGAGCGGGTGAATGAGTGGCTGAGTGTGTGTGAGTGAGTGGGTGAATGAGTGGCTGAGTGTGTGTGAGTGGGTGGCTGGGTGACTGAGTATGTGTGAGTGTGTGACTGAGTGTGACTGAGTCTGACTGAGTGTGTGAGCGGGTGAGTGTGTGAGTGACTGAGTGACTGAGTGAGTGTGTGAGTGAGTGTGTTAGTGAGTGTGTGAGTGAGTGACTGAGTGTGTGAGTGAGTGTGTGTGAGTGAATGTGTGAGTGTGAGTGTGTGCGTGAGTGTGTGAGTGAGTGTTGTGTGAGTGTGTGTGTGAGTGAGTGTGTGAGTGAGTGTGTGTGTGAGTGAGTGTGTGAGTGTGTGAGTGAGTGACTGAGTGTGTGAGTGAGTGAGTGACTGAGTGACTGAGTGAGTGTGTGAATGGGTGAGTGAGTGAGTGACTGAGTGTGTGAGTGAGTGTGTGAGTGTGTGAGTGAGTGACTGAGTGTGTGAGTGTGTGAGTGACTGAGTGAGTGTGTGAGTGAGTGTGTGAGTGGGTGGGTGAGTGAGTGACTGAGTGTGTGAGTGAGTGTGTGTGAGTGAGTGACTGAGTGTGTGAGTGAGTGACTGAGTGTGTGAGTGACTGAGTGTGTGAGTGAGTGACTGAGTGAGTGGGTAAGAGAGTGAGTGACTGAGTGTGTGAGTGTGTGAGTGAGTGACTGAGTGTGTGAGTGAGTGAGTGACTGAGTGAGTGTGAGTGAGTGACTGAGTGTGTGAGTGTGTGACTGAGTGTGTGGGTGAGTGTGTGAGTGACTGAGTGTGTGAGTGACTGAGTGACTGAGTGAGTGAGTGACTGAGTGAGTGAGTGACCGAGTGTGTGACTGAGTGTGTGACTGAGTGAGTGAGTGACTGAGTGTGTGACTGAGTGTGTGAGTGAGTGACTGAGTGTGAGTGACTGAGTGAGTGAGTGAGTGACTGAGTGTGTGAGTGAGTGACTGAGTGTGTGTGAGTGACTGAGTGAGTGAGTGACTGAGTGAGTGACTGAGTGTGTGTGAGTGAGTGAGTGACTGAGTGTGTGTGAGTGAGTGACTGAGTGTGTGAGTGACTGAGTGTCTGAGTGAGTGAGTGACTGAGTGTGTGTGAGTGTGTGAGTGAGTGATTGAGTGACTGAGTGAGTGACTGAGTGTGTGTTAGTGTGTGAGTGAGTGACTGAGTGAGTGACTGAGTGTGTGACTGAGTGAGTGAGTGACTGAGTGTGTGACTGAGTGTGTGAGTGAGTGACTAAGTGAGTGACTGAGTGTGTGACTGAGTGTGTGAGTGTGTGAGTGAGTGACTGAGTGTGTGTGAGTGTATGAGTGAGTGACTAAGTGAGTGACTGAGTGTGTGACTGAGTGAGTGACTGAGTGTGTGACTGAGTGTGTGACTGAGTGTGTGAGTGAGTGACTGAGTGAGTGACTGAGTGAGTGACTGAGTGAGTGAGTGACTGAGTGGGTGTGTGAGTGAGTGTGTGAGTGGGTGGGTGAGTGAGTGACTGAGTGTGTGAGTGAGTGTGTGTGAGTGAGTGACTGAGTGTGTGAGTGAGTGACTGAGTGTGTGAGTGACTGAGTGTGTGAGTGAGTGACTGAGTGAGTGGGTAAGAGAGTGAGTGACTGAGTGTGTGAGTGTGTGAGTGAGTGACTGAATGTGTGAGTGAGTGACTGAGTGAGTGTGAGTGACTGAGTGTGTGACTGAGTGTGTGACTGAGTGTGTGACTGAGTGAGTGTGACTGAGTGACTGAGTGTGTGACTGAGTGTGTGAGTGAGTGACTGAGTGAGTGTGTGATTGAGTGACTGAGTGAGTGAGTGACTGAGTGTGTGAGTGAGTGACTGAGTGATTGAGTGACTGAGTGTGTGAGTGACTGAGTGACTGAGTGTGTGACTGAGTGTGTGAGTGAGTGACTGAGTGTGTGTGAGTGACTGAGTGAGTGACTGAGTGTGTGACTGAGTGTGTGACTGTGTGAGTGAGTGACTGAGTGTGTGTGAGTGTGTGAGTGAGTGACTAAGTGAGTGACTGAGTGTGTGACTGAGTGTGTGAGTGAGTGACTGAGTGTGTGTGAGTGACTGAGTGAGTGAGTGACTGAGTGTGTGACTGAGTGAGTGACTGAGTGAGTGACTGAGTGTGTGAGTGACTGAGTGAGTGAGTGACTGAGTGTGTGAGTGAGTGACTGAGTGTGAGTGTGTGAGTGAGTGACTGAGTGAGTGAGTGTGAGTGACTGAGTGTGTGAGTGACTGAGTGAGTGAGTGACTGAGTGTGTGAGTGAGTGACTGAGTGTGAGTGTGTGAGTGAGTGACTGAGTGAGTGAGTGTGAGTGACTGAGTGAGTGAGTGACTGAGTGAGTGACTGAGTGACTGAGTGAGTGGGTAAGAGAGTGAGTGACTGAGTGAGTGACTGAGTGACTGAGTGTGTGCGCTCGAGGCCTTGGTGCCGACCACCCCTACTACTGTGTGGCACCAATCGGATACCGATGGCTCCTGGTAGGTCGGAAGGAGGGGGGGGTGGCGATGGGGGGGGGGGGCGATGGGAGGGGGGGGGCGATGGGAGGGGGGGCGATGGGAGGGGGGGCGATGGGAGGGTGGGGGGCGATGGGAGGGAGGGGGGGCGATGGGAGGGAGGGGGGGCGATGGGAGGGAGGGGGGGGGCGATGGGAGGGAGGGGGGGGGCGATGGGAGGGAGGGGGGGCGATGGGAGGGAGGGGGGGGGCGATGGGAGGGAGGGGGGGGCGATGGGAGGGAGGGGGGGGCGATGGGAGGGAGGGGGGGGGGCGATGGGAGGGAGGGGGGGGGCGATGGGAGGGAGGGGGGGGGCGATGGGAGGGAGGGGGGGGGCGATGGGAGGGAGGGGGGGGGCGATGGGAGGGAGGGGGGGGGCGATGGGAGGGAGGGGGGGCGATGGGAGGAGGCGTGGAGGGCGATGGGAGGAGTGACGACGGAGCCATCCACACGCACCACGCAGCCAACCAGTCGCGGAAATCCGAGCAGTAGTGCTGCTTCACGTTCTCGAGGTCTGCGAGGAGGACCCGGCACTCGTGCTCGCCCCCGCCGATGAAGTGCTCCAGCAGGTAGTTGACGCACTCGCGGAGCGACGACCTGCCGCTGGCCGCCTCGTACACGCCCAGCGTGATGCGCTCGGAGGCAAGCAGCGACTCGAGCAGGAGGAGGGGCTCCGCCGATAGCCACTCGATGAGCGCCGATTTGTGAGCCCTGACGACGCCCACCGTGGAGGTCGTTGTTGTGGGCTCCCTCGTGGGCGCCTCCGCTTCCATCGCCTCTCCGGGGTCACACACCGCCATCGCCGCCACCACCACCAATAATAAGGGTTCAGCCTGTGGGGGTGTGTGGTAGTAGTGTGTAGTAGTAGTGGTAGTGTGTAGTAGTCGTGTGTGTAGTTGTAGTAGTGTGTGTGTGGTTAGGGCCTGCTGTGTGTAGTAGCAGTAGTGTGTAGTAGTAGTAGTGTGTGGTTAGGGCCTGGTGTGTAGTAGTGTGTGGTGTGTGTGTATGTGTGTATATGTGTGTATGTATGTGTGTATATATGTGTGTGTGTATGTATGTGTGTGTATGTGTGTGTATGTATGTGTGTGTGTATGTGTGTGTGTATGTGTGTATGTATGTGTGTGTATGTATGTGTATGTGTGTGTGTGTATGTGTGTGTGTATGTGTGTGTATGTGTGTGTATGTGTATGTATGTATGTGTGTATGTGTGTATGTGTGTGTGTATGTGTGTGTATGTGTATGTATGTGTGTGTGTATGTGTGTATGTGTGTGTGTATGTGTGTGTATGTGTATGTATGTGTGTGTGTATGTGTGTGTGTGTGTATGTGTGTGTATGTGTGTGTGTGTATGTGTGTGTATGTATGTGTGTATGTGTGTGTGTGTGTATGTGTGTGTATGTGTGTGTATGTGTGTGTGTGTGATGGGGGTGGGGGGGTGACACAGGGAAGGGGTGGCGACGTGGTCAGCGCTGCGCTCCGAACCCACGGGAGTCCCGGGTCCGATTCCCGCTCACGGCCACCAACACGACGATTGTTTGCAAAATTCCTCGCCCTCCCTTAGGTTGACTCAGCCTCAAACGAGTGTCTGGTCCAGTGGTGTGTAACAAAAAATAACATTGCCACTGGGGAGACAAAGGCGGCCGGGCGTCGCGCTGGTCACCCACCCTACCTTGCCTGGTATGTATAGCACTTGCCCCCATCAATCTGTTCAGGCTATACGGGGGATTTTTGTCTTTGATTTTTGTTTTTCGTGTCTCTCTGTGTGCTTCTGTGTGTGTCTGTGTACTTCCTCAACAGATGGCACCTCAGCCAGCCACTCACAGGGGGTGACTTCTTCCAAATATTTGAGGCACCGCAGCCTCAGCAGGGTCATCCCCACTTGTGCTACGATGTTTTCCTGGCTGAGGAATTTTCCCTCCCCAAAGAACTTACAGAAATGTTCAGCAAATCTGCAAACCTGTTCCTGGGGGTCGGAGATTGGATCATCGTTTTTTCCCCTAATGATGGTAATAGGTGTGGTGCTGTAGGTTACTTTTTTGATGGAGTTAAATAGAGATTTGTGATCGCGGGCCACTGAGGCAGACTCCATCTCCTCAGCAACCCGCGACCACCACCCATCCTTGCAGCGCCTCACGGCTCTCCGAACCTCCGAGCGAAGGCTGCGGTAAGCCTCCTCATTCTCTGACGTGGGATTCTGTAGCTGATGACAGTGGGCCTGTCGCTTTTTCTCAACTATCCTGAACACCTCCTCTGTCAGCCAGAGTCTCTGAGGAGATCTGGACCAGGTACACAAAGCAGCCAATGCAGCTGCATGAGTGACAGTCATAAACCTCACCCATTTGCCCTCGACATCAGGAGGAGTGGTGGACGATGCCAACCCCAGCCGCAAGCGATGATGAAATTCTCGCTTGCAACTTTCATCAGATAACTAAGACCAGGCCACTTTAGGTTGGAATGGGGTCCTGGGTGTACACCCACCACCGGAGCGGAAGAATGGCAGGCGCATCTTACAGATGACAAGTCGATGGTCAGAGGGCAGATCAGCTCCACGGTAGGTCCTGGTGTCAAGGACATGGGCTCGCATCCCCTGGTCCGTCACTATGTAGTCCAGCAGATGTTCTTGCTTGGACCCGGCATGCATCCATGATGTTGTGGATGCGCCGATGCTGGAACAGCGTGTTGGTAATTACAAGCCCATGGGCTGCACAAAAATCTAGCAGCCTCCTACCGTTGTTATTGAGCTGATCTGGCCAATGCCCTCCAATCACTCCAGACCAGGTGCCAGTATCATGACCAACTCGGGCATTGAAGTCACCCAACATGATGACTCTATCCCGAGGGGCCACTTTAGCCAGCACCTGTGACAGGAGGTCACAGAAGGCATCTGACTCATCGGCTTTGCCTGCATCCCTCCACGGATGTTCGTCTTCGGGGGGGAGAATAAGTAACCACAACCACCACTCCTCGCCTCCGGTTCATGGGAAGGCGAGTCCAAAGTAGCCTGGGGCTTACCGCTTCCCACACCTCACCGCCACGCTCCCCCGCCCCCTTCATTATTTTGTTCAAAAGAAGAGCCACACCCTGTTGATTGGCAGTCTGCTGCCCCGAGTAGAGGACTGTCCACCCCTCATGGTGGCAGGAGCCAGAACCGGTCCACTGGACCTCCTGAATGCCACAGAGATCCTGGCGGTACCGGGCCAGCTCCCGACAGAGGAGTGGCAGCCTCTCCTCCGCAGTGAGCGTTCGAACATTCCACATGGTCACACGAAGTGGCTTTTCGTTGTTTCTGGAGGAGCCCCGAGGGTAGAGATTCAATCTCCTGGCTCCGCCAATTGGGGTTTGGCCAGGAGACGTCATAGACGCCTGTCCCCCCGGGGCCTCCGGCACAAGCTTAATAGATAGATATTTTAGACGTGGTTTAGTGGTAAATTTTTGAAGGTGGAGGGGTTACCAGCCCATCGCACCCGTCCAGAGCCCCCCTTTAGCCCCTGTGGTGGTCACAGATGCCATGAGGGGAGGAGCCAATCGGAATTGGCCCTCCCCCCACAGCACTGTCCACGACAGAGTTGCCCGTCCGGCACCGCGAGCAGGTAGGGGTTGTTTTGCTTTATTGACCTGGTCAAGGCCTATGATACCATCAGTAGGCCTGGGCTCTGGGTTGTTCTTCGTGCTTTTGGAGTACCTGACCCTCTGCTCACGATCATTAAGGACCTTCATGATGGTGAGCGGGCCCGGGTAAAACTACGTGGCCGGGAGTCAGAGCCATTCCCTGTACACCTTGGGGTGCGACAGGGATGTCCTCTGGCCTCCACATTATTTAACATCTATTTTGACCACGTAGTTCGTGAAGCCTTCAATAGCTGTACCGGGGAATCTCCATATGGTACAGATATAATGGGAGGCTGATCGATGCCCGGGTGCGGTCTAGGGATGGCTCCCTATTGCTCAACCACGTTATGTATGCTGATGGTTCGGTAATAGCTGCTCATTCAGAGGAGGAGTTGGAGACGCTGCTGCTGAGGCTGGAGCGTGCCACTAAGAGGTGGGACCTTACCATCAGCCCCACCAAAACTAAGCACCTGCCTGGGTATTTTGTACCATCGGACACTCCACCCCCACAACTCCCAATCGGTGATGGGGCAGTTGTGGAGAGAGTGGAGAGTTTCCCATACCTGGGCAGTGTGCTTATGACTGGCTCCAGTTTAACAGCAGAGGTCTCACTCCGAATCAGTCGAGCGGCAATATCTTTTCATCGGTGGCGTAACGCTGTGTGGAAGCTACCTGGTCTGTCGTTCCGCACTAAGCTTCAGGTCTTCTCGGCCACGGTCATTCCCTCCCTTCTCTACGCTTGCGAAACGTGGACCCCCCTAATGGAACATCTTCGCCGGTTAGAAACATTTAGGCTGGCCTGCCTACGATCCATCCTGGGTTTAACCAGACTGGATTGTGCGAGGAGCTCACAAATCCTTGAAAGATCAGGGCAAGGTCCCATCGGTGAGCTCCTCCGGCGGGCAAGGCTGCCGTGGCTGGGTCATGTAGCCCGCATGCCCAGCCACCGCATGACGAAACAGCTTTTGTTCGGCCAGATTGAGGGGGCTAAACGGGCGCAGCATGGGCTAGAGAAGAGATGGAGTGATGTGGCACAGGAGGACCTGGAGCTGAGTGGACTTGCCGATAACTGGTACCAGCGGTGTCAAGATCGGCCTCTGTGGAGGAGGCTCGTGAAGGACGCTACTGGGCAGTTGGAGGCAGTCGCCCTCCAACAACAACGGAGGGCGGAGGAGCGACGCTCACAACAACGAGCGGAGCGCCGGGTGGCTGAAGCACAGTGGGTTGGCACAGTAGGGGGCACAGGTGATGCATCAGCCAGTCATCTCAGTCAGTCGACCCGTGGCACCTGGGTCTGCCCCGTGACCTCCTGCCAGCGGGCATTCGACACTTCACGTGGCCTCAGGGTGCACATAGCCTGGCACAAGCGTCGTGGTGACGTCACCGCCACTTAGTGGCGAATGGCGGTTGTTGTTGTGTGTGTGTCTTGTGTGTGTGTGTGTCTGCGTGTGTGTCTCTGTGTGTGTGTGTGTGTCTGTGTGTCTATGTGTGTGTGTGTGTGTCTCTGTGTCTGTGTGTGTGTCTGTTTGTGTGTCTGTGTGTGTCTGTTTGTGTGTCTGTGTGTGTGTCTGTATGTGTGACTCTGAGTGTGTGTCTGTGTGTGTCTGTGTCTGTCTGTGTGCGGCGTAACGGTAGCTCGGAGATGTTAACTACATCGCCTGGTACGCAGGAGGTCGTGGATTCGATCCCGACCCTGACGCCAAACCACCCACTCAGCGACCCACTAACTCACTCATCCACTCACCCACACCCACTCACCCACCACCCACTCACCCACTCACCCACCACCCACTCACCCACTCACCCACTCAGCCACCCACTCGCCCATGCACTCACTCATTCACTCACCCACCCACTCACAAACTCACTCATCCACTCACCAACCCACTCACTCACAAACTCACTCACTCATCCACTCACTCACCCATCCACTCACTCACCCATCCACTCACTCATTCACTCACCCACCCACTCACAAACTCACTCACTCATCCACTCACCAACCCACTCACTCACTCACAAACTCACTCATCCACTCACTCACCCACTCACTCACTCACCCATCCACTCACTCACCCACGAAACCTATTTTTTTTTCACGGAAGACAGAGAGAGAGGGATTACTTTGGAAGTTAGACATCGGCACTTCACGCTCTGATTGCCGTAACAAATAAAATATTCCACAGAGGTGGCCGCTTAGGCACCGAGGTCAGAGAGAGGAGAGCTGACTGCAGACATTTTGAACAACGCCGGGATTCGATTCCATGTCGCAGGCGTTTGCGATATCTGAGTGAGGGGGTGAGTGGCTGAGTAGGTGGGTGGGTGGGTTAGTGAGTCAGTGGGTGGGTGTGGATGAGCGTGTGGGTGTGCGAGTGAGTGGGTCAGTGGCTGGGTGGTTGGGTGAGTAGGTGGGTGAGTAGGTGGGTGGGTGAGTGAGTGTCTGGGTGAGTGAGTGGGTGTGAGTGTGAATGAGCGTGTGGGTGTGTGAGTGAGTGGGTGGATGAGTGAGTGGGTCAGTGGCTGGGTGGTTGGGTGAGTAGGTGGGTGAGTAGGTGGGTGGGTGAGTGAGTGACTGGGTGAATGAGCGTGTGGGTGTGTGAGTGAGTGGGTGGATGAGTGAGTGGGTCAGTGGCTGGGTGGTTTGGTGAGTAGGTGGGTGATTGCGTGAGTGAGTGGGTGAGTGTGTGAGTCAATAGGTGAGTGTGGCTGTGACTGTGTGAGTGAATGTGTGACTGCGTGAGTGAGTGTGTGAGTGTTTGTGTGTTTGAGTGAGTGAGTGTGCGAGTGTTTGAGTGAGAGGGTGGGTGAGTGAGTGGATGAGTGAATGAGTCAGTGTGCGTGAGTGGGTAGGTCAGTTAGAGTGTGGTTACGTGAATGAGTGAGTGATTGCATGAGTGTTTGTATGAGTGGGTGAGTGTGTGAGTGTGTGAGTCAATGGGTGAGTGTTTGTGTGACTGAGTGAGTGGGTGAGTGAGTCAGTGGGTGCTTGTGTGTGAGTGAGTATTTAAGTGAGTGTGTGAGTGTGACTGTGTGGGTAAGTGAGTGAGTGTATGTGAGTGTGCGAATGAGTGTGTGACTGTGTGGGTAAGTGAGTGAGTCAGTGGGTGCTTGTGTGTGTAAGTATATTTAGGCGATCGGACCACAACAAACGCCTCTATTGTGGATAATCTTAGCCGGTAATGGACGCTACTGCTGCTACTGCTGCTACTGCTGCTGCTACTGGATGTTAAACAAGAAAGGAAATGCAAATTTGCGTAAGAGAAGTTGTAACAAATTCTGGAAGGTGACTTTGGCTCCTTCTCTGATCTTAACTTGACCGGCATGGGCCAGTTCTGGACAGCATCGAGAAGTTCATCACCTGGGTGGTGGTGGTGGTGGAAGTTGTGGTGGTGGTGGTCGTGGTAGTGGTGGAAATGGTCATAGTGGTTGTAGTGGTGGTGGTAGTGGTGATGGTTGTAGTGGTGTAGGCGTGGGTGGTAGTGGTGGTGGTAGTGGCGGTTTGGGGCTGAGTCGACTTAGGGGAGGCCCAGGACCGGTTCAGATAATCGTCAGCGGTGTTTGCTGGCCGTGAGCGGGAATCGAACCCGGGTCGTCAGGTTCGTAGCGCAGCGCCACCGCAACCACCACCACCACAACCACCACAACCACCACCACGTACTTCCTCCCGAAACCGGTACAGACACAGACACATACACACATATACGCACATACATACACGCATACAAGCGAGCACCTATGAAGGCAGGAACGGTACACGAGGGGTGGGTGGCCAGCACCACGCCCAACCGCCTTTGTCTCCCTAGTCGCAATGTTTACACACTGCACCAGGTACTCATTTGATGCTGAGTCGACCTAGGGGAGGCCCGGAACCGGTTCAGATAATCGTAACTGGTGTTGGCCGTGAGCGGGAATCGAACCCGGGTCGCCAGGTTCATAGCGCAGCGCGCTAACCGCTACACTACCGCTCCCCACACACGCACACACACATGCACACACACGCACGCACACACACACATACACACAAAGCGCACGCACACACACACGTATGCACACACGCACGCACACACAGCGCACGCACACACACACAGCGCACGCACACGCGCACACACACGCACACACACACCGGTACACGCACAGACACACCGGTACACGCACAGACACGCGCACACAAACACACGCACGCACACGCGCACACACGCACACAAACGCACGCACGCACACGCACGCACACGCACGCACACGCACGCACACACACACCGGTACACGCACAGACACGCGCACGCACACACACGCGCACACAAACACACGCACACACACGCACACACACACGCGCACACAAACACACGCACGCACACGCACGCACACACACGCGCACACACGCACACAAACACACGCACGCACACACACGCGCACACACGCACACAAACACACGCACACGCACACACGCGCACATACACGCATACATGCACACACAAACACGCACGCACATACGCACACGCGCACACACGCGCGCCCGTATTTTTTTGCATCGAGGTTCAAAGCCTTCGCCCGCATGCGAGAGGCATCCCTGGCACGGCGATACGCCAACCGCCCTCGCCGCATATCTCTCTCATCATCATCATTCATCTCTGTGTTGATCGCACAGAGATGTTGACTACCTCGCCTGGTCTGCAGGAGGTCGTGGGTTCAATCCCGACCGTGACGATGCCTGCTGCTGTATATTTGGAGTGTGCGTCTCTCTGTCTCTCTCATCATCATTCATCTCTGTGTTGATCGCACAAATATGTTGACTACCTCTCTCTGTGTGTCTCTCTCTGTATGCGTCTCTCTTTCTGTATGTGTGTCTCTGTCTCTCTCTGTATGCGTCTCTCTCTCTGTGACTCTCTCTGTGTCTCTCTCTCTCTGTGTCTCTCTGTCTATGTGTGTCTCTCTCTGTTTCTCTCTCTGTATGCGTCTCTGTTTGCCCCTTTATCTGTGTGTGTCTCTCTCTGTGTGTCTCTCTGTATGCGTCTCTCTCTCTGTGTCTCTCTCTCTGTGTCTCTCTGTCTGTGTCTCTCTGTCTATGTGTGTCTCTCTCTGTGTCTCTCTCTGTATGCGTCTCTCTCCGTGTCTGTGTGTCCCTCTCTCTGTGTGTCTCTCTCTCTGTGTCTCTCTCTGTATGTGTGTCTCTCTCTGTGTCTCTCTCTCTCTGTGTCTCTCTCTGTGTGTCTCTCTCTGTGTGTCTCTCTCTATGTGTGTCTCTCTCTGTTTCTCTCTGTGTATGCGTCTCTGTGTGTCCCTCTCTCTGTGTGTGTCTCTCTCTGTGTCTCTCTCTGTGTGTCTCTCTCTATGTGTGTCTCTCTCTGTTTCTCGCTGTGTGCGCGTCTCTGTTTGTCCCTCTATCTGTGTGTCTCTCTGTATGCGTCTCTCTCTCTCTGTATGTGTGTCTCTCTCTATGTGTGTCTCTCTCTGTGTCTCTCTGTATGCGTCTCTCTCTCTCTTTGTATGTGTGTCTCTCTCTTTGTATGTGTGTCTCTCTCTGTATGTGTGTCTCTCTCTGTGTCTCTCTCTCTGTGTCTCTCTGTGTGTGTGTGTGTCTCTCTATGTGTCTCTCTCTCTCTCTCTGTTTCTCTCTGTGTATGCGTCTCTGTGTGTCCCTCTCTCTGTGTGTCTCTCTCTGTGTGTCTCTCTCTCTCTGTGTCTCTCTCTGTGTGTCTCTTTCTCTATGTGTCTCTCTGTTTCTCGCTGTGTGCGCGTCTCTGTGTGTCCCTCTCTCTGTGTGTCTCTATGTATGCGTCTCTCTCTCTCTCTGTATGTGTGTCTCTCTCTGTGTGTCCCTCTCTCTGTATGCGTCTCTTTCCATGTCTGTATGTCCCTCTCTCTGTGTGTGTCTCTCTCTCTGTCTCTCTGTATGTGTCTCTCCCTCTCTCTGTATGTGTCTCTCTCCGTGTTTGTATGTCCCTCTCTCTGTGTGTCTCTCTCTCCCTGTGTCTCTCTCTGTATGTGTGTCTCTCTCTGTGTCTCTCTCTCTCTGTGTCTCTCTCTGTATGTGTGTCTCTCTCTGTGTCTCTTTCTCTCTGTGTGTCTCTCTGTATGTGTCTCTCTCCGTGTTTGTATGTCCCTCTCTCTGTGTGTCTCTCTCTCTGTGTCTCTCTCTGTATGTGTGTCTCTCTCTGTGTCTCTCTCTCTGTGTCTCTCTCTGTATGTGTGTCTCTCTCTGTGTCTCTCTCTCTCTCTGTGTCTCTCTGTATGTGTCTCTCTCCGTGTTTGTATGTCCCTCTCTCTGTGTGTCCCTCTCTCTGTGTGTCTCTCTCTCTGTCTGTGTCTCTCTCTGTGTGTCACTCTGTGTGTCACTCTCTCTGTCTCTCTCTCTGTGTGTCTCTCTCTCTGTGTATCACTCTCTCTGTGTCTCTCTCTCTCTCTGTGTCTCTCTCTGTGTATCACTCTCTCTGTGTGTCTCTCTCTCTCTGTGTCTCTCTCTGTGTCTCTCTCTGTGTGTCTCTCTCTCTCTCTGTGCCTCTCTCCGAGCTTGCATTCATTCACACCTGATGACGGTTGCTTGTGTTGCAATCGAAACGTCGCATTCTATTATTATTTATTTTATTTCTACGTGGAAAGAACCAAAGAGTAATTCCTGCAGTCACGAAAGCTTAAAACAATAGTTTAGTTTTGTTTACATAGATCACCGGGGTTGATGTTCAAGGGTTCCTGCACCAAACTAACGGGGGCGCCTGCCTAAGCTTCGCGTGGTGGGGGGAGCGGCGGTGGGAAGGGAGTGACGACCACAATCCATCCGGTGGATGACGCCGAAAAGTCCACAAGCAAGGGTTGTGTCACGTAAACAGAACGTGGCAGATTCGTGGCGCTAACCGCTGCACCACCGCTCAACCTCCTACCACAACCGCCAGGACACGGGCGGGTGGTGGGGGGGGGGGCGGGGCTCCACCTGACGCCCCCCCTGAACAAAAACCGTCGCCAAGATCGGCGATCCACGCTCTCCCAGGCCTTCGAATGCCGAGCAAGCGCGGTCGCGCCCGCACACAGAGGGACAACTCCGAGCGTCGCCGCGCGCCTCGTGAGAGGGGTGACCGCATGTTTGGGATGCAGCGAGATCCAATGATTGGGCCCATTTAGATGATACTCGTGTCTGGCGAAGGCTGTTAGTTGTTCACAATTGCATCCGGTAAGATATTTGCCCGGTAACATATTTTTCGTGGATGCAGGAATTCATATTTGCTTGGGTCTTTCGGTAAAGTCCACGTTAGATGGTTTCAAAGAAAATAACCAAAAAAATAAATAGATATAATTTGTGGCTATCACGATTTGAATTTGTTATTTTCTGTGAACCTATCTACGTGACTTTACCGAAAGACCCAAGAATAGAATGCTTATTTGTTTGTTATTTTTGTTAAACTTTCAACAACCACGAATCCTCGCTTCCACACCCCCATCATCTCTCCCATACCCATCGGCTCTATTCATTGGGGCCAGGGCCGGGTCAAGGCGTGGGGGGCTTTAGGCGCTGCAGCCCAGGGGCGTCTGCCAGCTGGAGCGCCTCCAGAGAAATTAAGTGAAAAGTGATTTCATTCGTGAACGCTGAATTTTATTTGTTGTTTAGCCTTGTAAAAAAAAAGTATTTTAAAATTTTCTTGAACTCTTTTTTTTTCTTTTTAAAATATTACAGGGGGGAGGGGAGGGGGAGGGCTCTCTACATGGGGAGGGCAGGTCCATTCCCGAGCCTGAGAACAGTCTTACAATACCTGAACATTAGACAAGTTTCACAATACCTGAACATTAGACCAGCCTTACAATACCTGAAAATTAGACCAGTCTTACAACACCTGAAGATTCTACCAGTTTTACAATACCTGAACATTCTACCAGTTTTACAATACCTGAACATTCTACCAGTTTTACAATACCTGAATATTAGACCGGTCTCACAATACCTGAACATTAGACCAGTATTAAAATACCTGAACATTCTACCAGTCTTACAATACCTGAACACTCTACCAGTCTTACAATACCTGAACATTAGACCAGTTTTACAATACCTGAACATTAGACCAGTCTTACAATACCTGAGCTTTAGACCAGTCTTACAATACCTGAGCTTTAGACCAGTCTTACAATACCTGAACATTAGACCGGTCTTACAATACCTGAGCTTTAGACCAGTCTTGCAATACTTGAACATTGGACCAGTCTTACAATACCTGAGCTTTAGACCAGTATTGCAATACCTGAACATTAGACCAGTTTTACAATACCTGAGCTTTAGACCAGTCTTACAATACCTGAGCTTTAGACCAGTCTTACAATACCTGAACATTAGACCGGTCTTACAATACCTGAGCTTTAGACCAGTCTTACAATACTTGAACATTGGACCAGTCTTACAATACCTGAGCTTTAGACCAGTATTACAATACCTGAACATTAGACCAGTCTTACAATACCTGAGCTTTAGACCAGCATTGCAATACCTGAACATTAGACCAGTATTACAATACCTGAACATTAGACCAGTTTCACAATACCTGAACATTAGACCAGCCTTACAATACCTGAAAATTAGACCAGTCTTACAATACCTGAAGATTCTACCAGTTTTACAATACCTGAACATTCTACCAGTTTTACAATACCTGAACATTAGACCAGCCTTACAATACCTGAAAATTAGACCAGTCTTACAATACCTGAAGATTCTACCAGTTTTACAATACCTGAACATTCTACCAGTTTTACAATACCTGAACATTAGACCAGTCTTACAATACCTGAACAATAGACCAGTTTCACAATACCTGAAAATTAGACCAGTGTTACAATACCTGAACATTAGACCAGTCTTACAATACCTGAACATTAGACCAGTATTACAATACCTGAACATTAGACCAGTTTCACAATACCTGAAAATTAGACCAGTGTTACAATACCGGAACATTACAATACCTGAACATTCTACCAGTTTTACAATACCTGAACATTAGACCAGTCTTACAATACCTGAACATTAGACCAGTATTATAATACCTGAGCTTTAGACCAGTATTACAATACCTGAACATTAGACCAGTATTACAATACCTGCACATTAGACCAGTTTCACAATACCTGAACATTAGACCAGCCTTACAATACCTGAAAATTAGACCAGTCTTACAATACCTGAAGATTCTACCAGTTTTACAATACCTGAACATTCTACCAGTTTTACAATACCTGAACATTAGACCAGTCTTACAATACCTGAACATTAGACCAGTATTACAATACCTGGACATTAGACCAGTTTCACAATACCTGAAAATTAGACCAGTGTTACAATACCTGAACATTAGACCAGTTTTACAATACCTGAACATTCTACCAGTTTTACAATACCTGAACATTAGACCAGTCTTACAATACCTGAACATTAGACCAGTATTACAATACCTGAACATTAGATCAGTATTACAATACCTGAACATTAGACCAGTCTTATAATACCTGAACATTAGACCAGTTTCACAATACCTGGACATTAGACCAGTCTTACGATACCTGAACATTAGACCAGTCTTACAATACCTGAACATTAGACCAGTCTTATAATATCTGAACATTAGACCAGTCTTAGTATACCTGAACATTAGACCAGTCTTACTATACCTGAACATTAGACCAGTCTTACAATACCTGAATATTAGACCAGTCTTACCATACCTGAACATTAGACCACTCTTACAATACCTGAACATTCGACCAGTCTTATAATACCTGAATATTAGACCAGTCTTAAAATAAATGAACATTAGACCCGTATTACAATACCTGAGATTTAGACCAGTCTTACAATACCTGAACATTAGACCAGTCTTACAATATTGAACATTGGACCAGTCTTACAATACCTGAGCTTTAGACCAGTATTACAATACCTGAACATTAGACAAGTTTCACAATACCTGAACATTAGACCAGTATTACAATACCTGAACATTCGACCAGTCTTACAATAAATGAACATTAGACAAGTCTTACAATAAATGAATATTAGACCAGTCACAAAACACCTGAAACTTAGTCAGTCTTACAATATCTAGACATTAGACCAGTCTTACAATACCTGAACCTTAGACGGTATGTTGGAGAGCAAACCCACAACAACATTTACAATTCGAGTCCTTGGTAACGTTTCGCTGATGATTGCGACAACATCAATAACAACAGCCAGCTCAAAATCAGGAGACTGTTTTTTTTTGCCAGCATTGTCGAAACAATAATAATCACACAATAAAACCGGAGTTTTTTTGGGGGGGCGGGTGGAATTAGATCCCGTAAAAATGAATATTTAGTTAAACCCACCATTACCACCGGACACAATAATTATTACTTGCATACACTTGCATAGTAGTCATTGACAATAACTGTAATCATGCCAAGTGCCCGTATGTATACTCACGAATATGTCTGTAGATCTGTTTACACCGCTGTCACCACGTGTGTCGGTCTGGCTGTCCTTTGCATATGACCTTGGCTTGACATCAGTCCATGGAGTTGCAGCCGCGTTCCCCTCCTCATATATAGGCCAGGGCGTCACCCAGCCTTCTGACGTCTCTAAGTGTTTGGGGAGCGGTGGCGCAGCGGTTAGCGCTACGAATCCGGCGGAGGACCCGGGTTCGATTTCCGCTCATGGCCACCACCAGCAGAACGAGTTATAGCAGCGAGTTTATCTGATCAACCGATCCTGCTGAACCTCCCCTACGTGTGGTGGTATGTCGGTGTGGAGTAAGCGTCGCTAGCACTGGGGGAGAGACAAAGGCGGCTGGGCGTGGCGGTGGTGCTGGTCACCCACCCCCTCTGTGTGTGTAGCCACAGTGCCGGGAGCCTTCATAGGCAGCTGCTGCTACTCGCTACCAGCAGCACTTGCAACCTACAGATCTGTTGCAGGCTACACGGGGGATCTTTGTTCGGGGTTGACCGAAGTGCATGTGCGGGTGAGGTTATGCAGGGTCGTCTGGAGAGGCGAGGCTTGCCCCCATTGGGAACCCGTCCAACCAGTGTCGTGTCAATAACAAAGCTCAGCAATGTATAACAATCAGGGTATCGGTCATGCAGGATGGTCCAAAAGTCAGGACACGTAGGGGTTGTTGTTGTTGTTGTGCAGGGTGGCCCAAAAGTCAAGACACACGGGGGTTGTTGTTGTTGTTGTGCAGGGTGGCCCAAAAGTCAAGACACGCAGGGGTTGTTGTTGTTGTTGTGCAGGGTGGGCCAAAAGTCAGGACACATAGGGGTTGTTGTTGTTGTTGTACAGGGTGGCCCAAAAGTCAGGACACATAGGGGTTGTTGTTGTTGTTGTACAGGGTGGCCCAAAAGTCAGGACACACAGGGGTTGTTGTTGTTGTACAGGGTGGCCCACAAGTCAGGACACACAGGGGTTGTTGTTGTTGTACAGGGTGGCCTAAAAGTCAGGACACCGGGTTATTATAACTACTATTATACAGGGTAGCCTAAAAGTCAGGACAGACAGTGATATTATTATACAGTGGCCCAAAAGTCAGGACACAGGGTTGTCATAACAGTGTCCCAAACGTCAGTATCCATATGGTTATTATTATACAGGGTGGCCCAAAAATAAAGACACGTAGGGCTGTTATTCATTTTAGCACTGGCATAAAAAAATGTTCATGCTTTTACTCATTTTAAATGTCGATTTAAAGCTTTCGTGACTGCAGGGATTCATCTTCGTGGTTCTTTCGGTAAAGTCACGTAGAATGGAAATAAAATAATAAAAATAAAACATGATTAAATAAAATTCTCACGACGTTTCGGCCAAAACACAAGTAGCCTTCTACAGGTGGAGAAACAGGACTGTCCAGAAGACAGCGCTTGAGTGAACACTGCCAAGCATGGACCGCGTCTTTTAAGCTGTGTGGGCGTAATTAAAATGTGAATTAGCATGTTGCCCAGCCCCACCTCAGGAGTGGAGGAGGGGGGCTGGGTGCACAAGAAAGAAAAACAGCCACGGTGCGCTGCTCTGTCCTTTGTTGCGTTTGCAACTATGCTTTAAACTGGACTACTATACAATACAATAGTATACATTCCAATCTAAAATACATTGTGTAATATCATATCCATAGACAAATTCTACCTTTGAATTATACAATGCGTTACTATACACTACCCTATATTTTAGACTATAAAATATTAGACTTGTAATATTACACTGTCTTATTCTATCGACCATACTGTTTACCACACTGCTGTATATTCACTATACAATTATGATACTATATATTGCCTTATGAATTATGTTAAACATTACAATGTTATGCTATTTATTATACCACATGCTATAAACCATACCATTGGCCGTTGTGTGAAAGGTATTAAGAGGCAGTGCCAGCGAATGGACTGCGGTCTGAAGATCACCGTAAAATACAATCAATTAAGAACCGAAATGGTTTATAACATCTTTCCAATGGTTACTAAGCCAGAATCCATCTTCTCGGTTGAAATTGTCTCTGTGTTTGTATATGTGGATGGCCTCATGAACGAATCTCTCATGGTAGCCGGATGGCTTGCAGAGAACCTCCGTCTTGGAGAAGTCAATGCCATGTGAGCCCACTGAATTATAACAGTGATCTGCCACGGCAGTGGAGTTCATCCTGCCGTGTTTCAAGTCTGCTTTATGTTCACGGATGCGGTCCGAGATATGTCGTTTAGTTTCTCCAATGTAGCTGTTACCACAGAGGCAACTTAGTTTGTAAACGCCCGGGTACTGTATGTCTGGAACTACATCTTTTACAGATGGAACCAAATCACGGATTTTATGTACTGTGTTGAATCGGACCTGGATCTTGTGTTTATTCAGGATTTTGGAGATCTTTTTGTGACCCCCACAATGTAGGGTAAGGTGATGGTTTTGAATGACTCCTCAAGAGGATCCTTCTTCATGACTGGAGTGATGGCTTTGCGGATTGTGTAGTCAGAGTAACCATTAGCCTTGAGAGCTTGGTGTACGTGCTTGAGTTCACTGGCAATGTGTTCCTGGTCGGAAATGCATTGGGCTCTATGGCATAGAGTCTTGATGAGGGAGTTCTTCTGGGATGGATGGTGGTGGGAATCCGGTTTTAAGTAAGCATCCGTATGGGTAGCTTTCCTGTAGACAGAGTGGCTCATTGAACCATCAGGTCTCCTTTTAATTAGGACATCCAAAAAGGATAGCTTGCCATCTTTTTCGACATCCTTGGTAAATCTGATGGCTGGGTGTATGGAATTGATGTGGTCGAGGAATTGGTCTAGAGCAGGTCGGCCATGTGGCCAGATGACAAAAGTGTCATCCACGTACCTCTTCCATAAGGTCGGGCATAAAGTGGCAGTCTGGATGGCGTCAGTTTCAAATTTTTCCATGAACACGTTGGCTACAACCGGAGATAGGGAGGAGCCCATTGGGGTGCCCTCAGTTTGTTTGTAGAAAGTTCCATTCCAGGTGAAGAATGTGTTGGTTAAGCAGTGCCTCACCAGAGGGGGGGGGGGGGGGTACATCAGTAGGCAGTCCATGATGAACCAAGTCTTCAATTATTACGATGGTGTCAGGTACCGGAACTTTGGTTAATAAGGAAACCACATCAAAACTGACAAGCAGGTCGTCTGGGGACAGGGAAATACCCTTGATTGTCGATACCAGGTGAGTAGAGTTTAGTACCGCAGAGGTGTTTTTTCCAGTAAAAGGTCGCAGGATGTCAGACAGAAAACGAGCCAGTTTGTAGTTGGGGGAGTTGATAGTGGTGACGATGGGACGAAGGGGTGTATCTTCTTTATGTGGGGATTTGCAGAGCAGCGGTCGCAACAATTTGGCGTCAGAAGGGCACACAACAGTTGCTGTTGTGTGCCCTGTTCAGACCATGGTGGGAACGTTATGGTTACTCCTTTTTTACACACTTTCTTTGAACTTTCTGTTTTTTTTTCTGTTACACAAGCAGCTCGCAAGACTTCAATATTTCCTTTATATAAAAAGCACCTGCCCAGGTATTGGGCATTGTGCTAATTATCGCGTTTTAACTAAACTAATAATGACGCCTTCCTTTTCATCGACACGCTTAACTTTCTTTTGCGCAAGCCAAACGCTTGTTAGGCACACCAAATTTGTAAAACTTCAGGGTCAAGAACACTTTATAATTGGCGTGCAAAAAGAGTGCGTTGAAAAGATTGTTTACCTAATTTTTCCCTTGCCTACATCAACAAGAGGCTTGTGTTGTGGTTTGCTCAATAGATTATTTCTAGGATAGGTCTGTTTTGATCTCCCCTGGAATATTCTTATACCATGCCTATTCTGTACCGTTTTCATATTCTCACCTGACACTTCCAGCAGACTAATGTTGTAAAAATCGTTTCCTAGCATAGTGCCTGACCTATTTACGTTTTACCGACCTGGAGTCTGAGGGTTGTATGGCTGAAGCTGAAAGCCCGTTTAAATTTGATTTGCAGTTGATGGACTTCTCAATTCATTTTATTTAGCCTGCCACTTGGTATTTTAAAAATAAGATGTGTCTAATTTGACCCCTTTTCAAACAGTACTATCGTCTATTTCTGCAGCCCTCATATGATGCAACTCCTCATGACTACTGGATTGTGCCTGCTCTCTAAAATACCTCTGCTAGGAATGAGCCAGGATGGTTCTTGCATGGGCGAATCTGGATATGCAAAATTCCTTGCCTTGAAGGGTTAATCTGGTTTCCCCACACTACCGTAACCCAACTGCTTCTGTCCCTATGACCCGTGTAGGTCGATTGCAGCCAAGTCCCTGGATCGTCTATCCGAGCTTTTGATTGTTCGTGGAAAGAAAAAAGGTATTTGTGCTACCGCTCCCTGCAATCTGACACATGCAGCCCTCTTGTATTGCCAATGTTTGATGGGTTACTGTGGGTGAGTGGATTGAGGGTTGTAGAATGGACCATGAACAATATCCTGTTGTTTTTAGTAAGAAAGTAAAGTTAATTATTTTTGATACTCCCATCCACCAATAATGCCCCACAGTTCCATGAGCACGCACACTTGTGCTTAAAGGACTAATTGTTAATTGATCAGCGGAAAGTTCATTGTGTAGTGCACTCTCTGCTGTAATTGATTCCACAAATTGAAATCTAAAACGGTGTTGATTTTGACGGATTAGGTTTGCTTTGCATACTTGACAAAGATTTTTAAAAAATGACTTTGATTTTACGTGTGAAATGGTTATTGCGCACTATTTGGTGCCCACTATGTTTCAGCCCTTCCGAAACATTTAAATGTCAAATTTTCAAGACACGAATGGTACACTGAACTGGTGTAATGCCACTTTTATTATACTAAGGTGGCCATAATGGGGTTGGGCTTTACACGTCCTTGCCATGCTCCACCTTGATTTGAAGCTTTTGTGACTGCAAGAATCCAAACTCTTTGGTTCTTTCGGTAAAGTCACGTAGGTATAAAATAAATCGCGACGTTTTGGTCGCAACACCAAGCGTCCTTCATCAGGTGGGAAAGCATGGGCTGAGGCAGACCGTTTTAATAGGTTTGAAATGGGTGGAGCCCAAGGGTCCTAAAGAAGTGGGCGGGGCTATTGATGTTAATGTGAGAAATTATGTAACTAAGATAGGAGGAGAGCGGCCTCCTCGACGAGGGCACGGAAGTGGCCATGTTAATGTAAAATCGAAGAGTGGTGCAATCCAAAGGATGTGAGGTATGAGAGTGCAATGCAAAGGACATGTGAACATGAGAGGTCTAAGAGAACCACAGAGAGACAGTCGGAAATAACAGGTGACATAGGCAGGTAGGATTAAAACACCACAGTCAAGACTTTACCTGGTAATAACGTCCTTCCAATGATTGCTCAGTTTGTACCCATCCTCTCGGTTGGCGTTAAGTCTGTTTATACATCTGGATGGCTTCATGAACACATCCTCTGAAGGTAGCCAGTACGTTTGCAGAGTACCTTCGTCTTGGGAAAAATCAATTTCGTGTCAGCCCACAGCTTTAAAACAATTATCAGCAATGCAGAGGTTTTGGTCCTACCGTGTTTCAGATCTCCTTGTGTTCATGGCCGTGGTCCGAGACGTTGTTTCGTTTCCCCAATGTAACTGCTGCCACAACTCTTTGTAGACACCAGGGTATTGCATGTCAGGCATAGTATCCTTTACAGATAGGATTGAATAACGGATAGTGTGCTGTGAAACGAACCTGGATCTCACAGTTGCATGCTAATTTCTCACATTAACATCACTAGCCCCGGTCACTTCTTTATGACCCTTGGACTACACCTATTTCAAACCTTTTAAAACGGTCTGCCTCAGCAGCAGACCATGCTTTCCCACCTGATGACGGACGCTTGTGTTGCACCTGAAACGTCGTGATTTATTTTATACCTACGTGCCCTTTACCGAAAGAACCAAACACTTTGCTCTACCCTCTGTCCCCTCCAGGTTGACATAATGTCGTACCCACTTACGCTGCACATCATTGGAGGCCAAGGTGGAAATGCGTTCTCGTTTGATGGGAGGAGCAATGCGGCCACGCTGCAGAAACTCTCCGTGAGCGTTGGAGGCTGGCAAGTGAGGGGCGTGGAGGTGTGGCTGACTGACGGGCGAAGGCAGAAATTCGGCACCGTGGACTCCTCTGCTCAGCAGTTTGAATTCCAGTCGGGCGAGTTCATGTCGCAGCTCTCCCTGTGGGGCAATGGGGCCGGCACGCGTCTGGGTGCCATCAAGTTCAGAACGAGCCGCAACCGCGAGTTCTTTGCAAAGATGACAGACGAGGATCTCAATACCGAGTTCAAGATCGACGTGGGCTCTGGTGTCTGCTTGCGTGTTGAGGGCCGATCGGGGACCGACATCGACTGCATGGGCTTCCTGTTCCTCAATGCTATAAAGTCGTCGATGATTGATAACATGAACTACCCAACTATGCACCAGGTTATTCCAAACGTGCAGATAGAGGAGAGTAAAAATAAGGTGTACGAAAACGACACCACTATCGTGCAGTCTCACACCTTCCAGACCTCCAAGAAGCTAACCAGAACGTCATCGTGGTCTACAAGCAACAAAATCGACTACCTTCAGCCTAACAGTGTCTGCAGGCATTCCCCTAATTATGGAGATGGAGGCTGGATTCAGCTTCACCGTGAGCTCTGTGAAAACGCACGCATTGGTGGAATCTGTGGAGTGGATGGAAACTCTCACGTTCCCAGTCCTAATTCCACCGTGCAAGACCGTCACCGTTGTCGCCAACATCGGGCGTGCAAACATCGACCTCCCGTACAAGGCCCTGCTGCGCATCACCTGCATGAACGGCGCTCTCTTTGACGTTCCCCTGAGTGGCGTCTACAAGGGGCTCTCGTACACCAAAATGACCGCTCGTGCTACCCAGAGCTAGAGAAGCATTTTGTACCGTTTTTGACCAAATGTTCTGAAATAATACTTGCGGCTGACTACGAATTAAAGCCTTCTGCATTGCACTGCCATTTTCTCTGCATACTTGTAGCTGCATGTAAAGCCTTTCACCTTCAGTGTAGTACGCGTTACACACCTAGGCATTTAACTTGACAGCAGGCCTTTTGTAGGTCCATGGTGCTCGCATGGTCCCCATTGCAACTCTTGAAACGGGCTTGGTGGCATGGTATGCTTCCAGTAGATTTACAGCATTTTCAAATTACAGTCCTATGCAGATCTTCAAGTAGGATTTATTTTAATAGTAATAGGTTTTTACCCTTTTAGCTGGCAGAAAAACTGACGCCTTTATACAAGGGATCATGTTTGCAATAACCACAACACAAGCAGTCAAAAATTCAAACAAAAAAAGACAACTCTGATAATGATATGCCCTGTCCTTAAATTTGATTGGTCCACACCCGAGACAGCTTTTCTTAGCGCCTAGTCTCCACTGGTGTTGGACCAGTTTGACATAATGTCGTACCTACTTACGCTGCACATGACGCATTTTGGTGTCATGTGCAGCGTAAGTACCCTGGGACCCTCAACCGAGGCTCTCGTAAGAGCCGGGTTGTAGCGGACCAGCAGTGAGACCAGTACCCTGGCTAGGTCAGGTCAGCCTAGCCTCCCCTAGCTCCCGTAGCAGAGGACCCATGAGAGCGTAGCCCGGAGTCTGTAGGGCCCGCTAGAAGGGAGACTGTGCCTCCCTTAGGTTATCGGGTGAAGGGGCCGTACCCCTTAGTGTTACAGGGGCCATTCCCCTCAGTGTTACGGTTATTATTTATCAGAAATAAACGCGTTGCCTCTAAGAAGACGTCCCCTCATAGTTTATGCCCACAACACAAGTACACCAACGGACGCCTGTTATGTCGACGTGCTGGTGTCACGATTGGCCCCTCAATACAGATCTCAAATCCCTGTCCAGTGGTCACGTGACTGCAAATTGAATCACGTGCCTGCCTATCCTGAGAGGATGAAGGGCGTGGCCAATTTACCCCAGAAACATAAGGTATAAAAACCACAATATTGCAGTGCGAATGGATGCACCATTTATTCGTAACACAACCACGCTGGTTACACTATCAATCCCACTGTTGCGCTTGCTGCAATTTAGTTGCAACTGAGCCCACAAATGAAAAAGGGACGTTATTCGAATCGTCGTGTTGGTGTGGTTAATTATAAATAGCATTGACGACGTCAATCCCTGTACCGAGATTAAACCCTGAGACGTGAAGATGGGGAATTGTGGCTGAGAAATGATGAGAGAGGTGTGAGCGGAGGGAACGAGAGAGGGTCCATGGAGATGATAGGAGACATCGGCAAGAGTGACGAGAGCAGAGATCTGTGGATTGAGATATAACGGTACATGGAGGAGGGAGCTGTGTGGGATGGACGTGGAATAAAGAAACTGGAACCCTTACCTATCTCTGCGTGTTCGTGTGAAAACTATCCACTCCACCCCAGTAAGAATGGAAATTCTTAATAAGCATTATAATAGTTTCGCAATAGTACAGTGACATTATAAAGTCACGTAATGAAGAAATGAGACCACACATGAAAGTTTGATTCATCTGTTAAGTCGATTAACTACGTGCAATTGAGACGCACCTTTCCCACATCCTCAATGTCGTTTTGGATCATACCTATTGAAGGTATTGAAGGTATTTGATGTCAGAAAACACGTTACATCAGAATCAGATGTTTAGTTCTCAGGTAAAACAACTTGAGGTGAGTAGTGTTTTTCAGGCAAGACTCGGCCAGCAGACAACATCAAAGCATTCCACAATTTATCAAATTAGTTACAAGAGTGTAAAACTAGTTACTACTGGCTAAGACTAATTCGAAAATATTTATAAATTGAGGGAAGTAAAAATATTTTTTTACCATTCGTATAGCTACAAACTGAGTGCTTCTTGTAAGCGAATCATCAAAATAAACATTGTTTAAATGCAAGCCTATACAGGTCACCATACTTCAATGGAGATTCACCGTTGAACAATAACAGGGACTCATATTCTTAGTTCTTTCGGTAAAGTCACGTTGAAGGGAAACAACAAAATAATAAAATATATATAAAACAATAAAAATTCTCACGACGTTTCGACCATAACACAAACGGTCGTCTTCAGGTGTGTCGGTTTGCATAAATTTATTTATTTTCAAACGGCATATTTATTTAGTTATTTAAAAAAAAACGTTAGCGCCACATGCAGCAATTTGGCAGTTTATTTAGACGGACTAGTCCATCTATGTTCTGAAAAGAGGAGGGGGGAGACGATTTTTTTTGTATTCTGTATGAAAGCCACTGTAAGCGTGAACAATCAATTAAGACATGAAATGGTTTATCAAATCTTTCCAATGATTGCTAAGCCAGAATCCATCTTCTCGGTTGAAATTGTCTCTGTGCTTGTATATGTGAATAGCCTCATGAACGAATCTCTCATGGTAGCCAGATGGCTTACAAAGAACCTCTGTCTTGGAAAAGTCAATGTCATGTGAGCCTACTGAATTATAACAATGATCTGCCACGGCCGAGGTGCTGGTCCTACCGTGTTTAAGGTCTGCTTTGTGTTCACGAATGCGGTCCGAGACATGGCGTTTGGTTTCTCCAATGTAACTACTACCACAGAGGCAACTTAGTTTGTAGACACCAGGGTATTGTATGTCCGGAATCACATCTTTTACAGACGGAAGCAGATCATGGATTTTATGTAATGTGTTGAAACGGACCTGGATCTTGTGTTTATTCAAGATTTTGGAGATCTTTTTTGTGATCCCCACAATGTAGGGTAAAGTTATGGTTTTGAAAGGCTCCTCAAGAGGGTCCTTCTTCATGGTTTGAGTGATAGCTTTGCGGATTGTATAGTCGGAGTAACCATTAGCCTTAAGAGCTTGGTATACGTGCTTGAGTTCACTGCCTATGTGTTCCTGGTCGGATATGCATTGGGCTCTATGATACAGAGTCTTGATGAGAGAATTCTTCTGTGATGGATGGTGGTGGGAATCCGGTTTCAGATAAGCATCCGTATGGGTAGCTTTCCTGTAGACAGAGTGGCTCATTGAACCATCAGGTCTCTTTTTAATTAGGACATCCAAAAAAGGTAGCTTGCCATCTATTTCGACTTCCATGGTAAATCTGATGGAATTCATGTGGTCGAAAAATTGGTCTAGAGCAGGCCGGCCATGTGGCCAGATGACAAAAGTGTCATCCACGTACCTCTTCCATAAGGTTGGGCGCAGAGTGGCAGTCTGGATGGCGTCAGTCTCAAATTTCTCCATGAAAATGTTAGCTATAACCGGAGATAGGGGGGAGCCCATTGGGGTGCCCTCAGTTTGTTTGTAGAAAGTTCCATTCCAAGTGAAGTATGTATTGGTTAAACAGTGTCTCACCAGGGGGGGTACCTCAGTGTTTAGTCCTTGATGAACCAAGTCTTCAATGATTGCAATGGTGTCAGGTACAGGAACCTTGGTGAATAAGGAAACTACATCAAAACTGACAAGCAGGTCGTCTGGGGACAGGGAAATACCCTTGATTGTCGATACCAGGTGAGTAGAATTTTGTACCGCAGAGGTGGTTTTTTCAGTGAAAGGACGCAGGATTTCAGACAAAAAACGAGCCAGTTTGTAAGTGGGGGAGTTGATAGTAGAGGCGATGGGACGAAGGGGTGTATCTACTTTATGTATTTTTGGTAAGCCGTGTAATTTTCGATTTAAAGCTTTCGTGACTGCAATGATTCATCTTCTTTGGTTCTTTCGGTAAAGTCACATAGAATGAGAATAAAATAATAAATTGATAAAATAAAATAACACAATAATATTCTCACGACGTTTCGGCCACAACACAAGCGGCCTTCATCAGGTGAAGGGATGAGACTGTCTGATAGGACAGCGCTGGAGTGAAAGACCCACGTTCAGATCACAGCCTTTAAGCTGTGTGAGAGGAACAAAGCGCCTTTACAAAGGAATTAGCATATAATTTAGCATTGAAATGGCTGAATGATTAGCTTGTGACTGGTCACAGAAATAGCTATGTTAAAAGTTAAAGCATACACATCCGCAGAGGCACCCCTTGATAAAGGAATTATGCTTTAACTTAGCTATTTCAATGCTAAATTCTATGCTAATTCCTTTATCAAGGGGTGCCTCTGCGGATGTGTATGCTTTAACTTTTAACATAGCTATTTCTGTGACCAGTCACAAGCTAATCATTCAGCCATTTCAATGCTAAATTATATGCTAATTCCTTTGTTCCTCTCACATAGCTTAAAGGTCGTGATCTGAACGTGGCTCTTTCACTCCAGCGCTGTCCTACCAGAGAGTCTCGTCCCTTCACCTGATGAAGGCCGCTTGTGTTGTGGCCGAAACGTCATGAGAATATTATTGTGTTATTTTATTTTATCAATTTATTATTTTATTCTCATTCTACGTGACTTTACCGAAAGAACCAAAGAAGCCGTATAATCTTGGTGGCCTGGCAGGGACGTCTATTTTAATGCACACAGAAGGAACATGAACAATCGCCTTGCATAGATCGCATGTTTCATGTACGTTGAGTTCCATCTAAATAACCCAACTGGAAATGGATACTCAGTCTTGATTTGAAGCTTTCGTGATTGCAGGAATCCAAACTCTTTGGTTCTTTCGGTAAAGTCACGTTGGAATAAAATATCATAAATCACGACGTTTCTGGCGAAACACAAGCGTCCGTCATCAGCTGAGTAATTTATATGCATTAATTACCCCCATCCCTCTAAATTCGTGCAAGAAGGCCTCACAAGTGATGTCATCACATATACCTATTTATTTAATGAACGAAACAGGAGAATTTATCCACAAATCTGGCTGGCACCTGATGCTGCTACCTGTAATTATTGGCGAAACGTCGTACTCAGATTGTAAATGTTGTGGCGTTGCTCTCCAATACACCAGTGTGCAGTACAATTAACGAATTGACGTGTTTACGTGAAAAAACATAATAATTTGCTGTTTTTTCTGTGGTGGTGGGCTTCCCGACACATTTATATACTAATGCAATCTAACAACAACAAAGTAAACCTCTATAATGAATGGTATTGGTCATGAAAGCCCACGTGTTCAAGAAGACAAGATGGCCGCCTGAGGCGCGCGCACTCCCAGCAGAGGCTGGCGGGGGCCGTTTGTGAGGGGGCCGAGGGAGCCAGGGGGGGGCCGACGGAGCTGGGGGGGCTGACGGAGCTGGGGGAGGGGGGGCGACGGCGCGAGCAGAGGGAGCCGACACTGACACACTCACACATCATACACTGACTCACTCACACATCATACACTGACTCACTCACACATCATACACTGACTCATTCACACATCATACACTGACTCACTCACACATCATACACTGACTCACACATCATACACTGACTCACTCACACATCATACACTGACTCACTCACACATCATACACTGACTCACTCACACATCATACACTGACTCACTCACACATCATACACTGACTCACTCACACATCATACACTGACTCACACATCATACACTGACTCACTCACACATCGTGCACTGACTCACTCACACATCGTGCACTGACTCACTCACATCATGCACTGACTCACTCACATCATGCACTGACTCACTCACACATCATACACTGACTCACTCACACATCATACACTGACTCACACATCATACACTGACTCACTCACACATCATGCACTGACTCACTCACACATCGTGCACTGACTCACTCACACATCGTGCACTGACTCACTCACACGTCATACACTGACTCACTCACACATCATACACTGACTCACTCACACATCGTACACTGACTCACTCACACATCGTGCACTGACTCACTCACACATCATGCACTGACTCACTCACACATCATGCACTGACTCACTCACATCATGCACTGACTCACTCACACATCATACACTGACTCACTCACACATCATACACTGACTCACTCACATAATGCACTGACTCACTCACACACCATACACTGACTCACTCACACACCATACACTGACTCACTCACACATCATGCACTGACTCGCTCACACATCATGCACTGACTCACTCACATCATACACTGACTCACTCACACATCATGCACTGACTCACTCACACATCATACACTGACTCACTCACACATCATACACTGACTCACTCACACCATACACTGACTCACTCACACATCATACACTGACTCACTCACACATCATACACTGACTCACTCACACATCATGCACTGACTCACTCACACATCATACACTGACTCACTCACACATCATACACTGACTCACTCACACATCATACACTGACTCACTCACACACCATACACTGACTCACTCACATCATGCACTGACTCACTCACACATCATACACTGACTCACTCACACATCATACACTGACTCACTCACACATCATACACTGACTCACTCACACACCATACACTGACTCACTCACACATCATACACTGACTCACTCACACATTATACACTGACTCACTCACACATCATGCACTAACTCACTCACACATCATACACTGACTCACTCACACATCATACACTGACTCACTCACACATCATACACTGACTCACTCACACACCATACACTGACTCACTCACATCATGCACTGACTCACTCACACATCATACACTGACTCACTCACACACCATACACTGACTCACTCACACATCATACACTGACTCACTCACACATCATACACTGACTCACTCACATCATGCACTGACTCACTCACACATCATACACTGACTCACTCACACATCATACACTGACTCACACATCGTACACTGACTCACTCACACATCATACACTGACTCACTCACACATCATACACTGACTCACTCACACATCGTACACTGACTCACTCACACATCATGCACTGACTCTCTCACACATCGTGCACTGACTCACTCACACACCATACACTGACTCACTCACACATCGTACACTGACTCACTCACACATCGTGCACTGACTCACTCACACACCATACACTGACTCACTCACACATCATGCACTGACTCACTCACACATCATGCACTGACTCACTCACATCATGCACTGACTCACTCACACATCATACACTGACTCACTCACACATCATACACTGACTCACTCACATAATGCACTGACTCACTCACACACCATACACTGACTCACTCACACACCATACACTGACTCACTCACACATCATGCACTGACTCACTCACACATCATACACTGACTCACTCACACATCATACACTGACTCACTCACACATCATGCACTGACTCACTCACACATCATACACTGACTCACTCACACATCATACACTGACTCACTCACACATCATACACTGACTCACTCACACACCATACACTGACTCACTCACATCATGCACTGACTCACTCACACATCATACACTGACTCACTCACACACCATACACTGACTCACTCACACATCATACACTGACTCACTCACACACCATACACTGACTCACTCACATCATGCACTGACTCACTCACACATCATACACTGTCTCACTCACACATCATTCACTGACTCACTCACACATCATACACTGACTCACTCACACATCATACACTGACTCACTCACACATCATACACTGACTCACTCACACATCATGCACTGACTCACTCACACATCATACACTGACTCACTCACACATCATACACTGACTCACTCACACATCATACACTGACTCACTCACACACCATACACTGACTCACTCACATCATGCACTGACTCACTCACACATCATACACTGACTCACTCACACATCATACACTGACTCACTCACACATCATACACTGACTCACTCACACACCATACACTGACTCACTCACACATCATACACTGACTCACTCACACATCATACACTGACTCACTCACACATCATGCACTAACTCACTCACACATCATACACTGACTCACTCACACATCATACACTGACTCACTCACACACCATACACTGACTCACTCACATCATGCACTGACTCACTCACACATCATACACTGACTCACTCACACACCATACACTGACTCACTCACACATCATACACTGACTCACTCACACATCATACACTGACTCACTCACACATCATACACTGACTCACTCACACATCATACACTGACTCACTCACACATCATACACTGACTCACTCACACATCATACACTGACTCACTCACACATCATGCACTAACTCACTCACACATCATACACTGACTCACTCACACATCATACACTGACTCACTCACACATCATACACTGACTCACTCACACACCATACACTGACTCACTCACATCATGCACTGACTCACTCACACATCATACACTGACTCACTCACACACCATACACTGACTCACTCACACATCATACACTGACTCACTCACACATCATACACTGACTCACTCACACATCATACACTGACTCACTCACACATCATACACTGACTCACTCACACATCATACACTGACTCACTCACACATCATACACTGACTCACTCACACCATACACTGACTCACTCACACATCATACACTGACTCACTCACACATCATACACTGACTCACTCACATCATGCACTGACTCACTCACACATCATACACTGACTCACTCACACACCATACACTGACTCACTCACATCATGCACTGACTCACTCACACATCATACACTGACTCACTCACACACCATACACTGACTCACTCACACATCATACACTGACTCACTCACACACCATACACTGACTCACTCACATCATGCACTGACTCACTCACACATCATACACTGACTCACTCACACATCATACACTGACTCACTCACACACCATACACTGACTCACTCACATCATGCACTGACTCACTCACACATCATACACTGACTCACTCACACATCATACACTGACTCACTCACACATCATACACTGACTCACTCACACATCATACACTGACTCACTCACACATCATGCACTGACTCACTCACATCATGCACTGACTCACTCACACATCATACACTGACTCACTCACACATCATACACTGACTCACTCACACATCATACACTGACTCACTCACACATCATACACTGACTCACTCACACACCATACACTGACTCACTCACACATCATACACTGACTCACTCACACACCATACACTGACTCACTCACACATCATGCACTGACTCACTCACACATCATGCACTGACTCACTCACACATCATACACTGACTCACTCACACGTCATACACTGACTTTCTCATACACCATACACTGACTCACTCACACATCATACACTGACTCACTCACATCATGCACTGACTCACTCACACCATGTGCTTACTCATTCACACATCAAACACTCACTCAAGCTACTACTGACTCAATCATCATACACTTGCTCACACATCATACACTGACTCATCATGCGCTGACTAACACATCGTGCGCTGAATCACACATCATACACTCATTCACACTGCCGCTGACTCGCTCACACATCTGTAGTGGGGAGCCTTAGCGGACGTTGTTGTAGCCACCAAGGTGTGGGTGAACCACACCTTCCTGTGCCATGTGTTTATTCCCCATAGCACCCCTACATCACCCGCTCCTGTGTAACCCGCAGCCGTCCCGGCTGCAACAATACTCGAACAATAAACACAACAAACCCCCACCCGTGCGTGCCTCATAAGAACGAACACCCCAATAAATAACCCAACCCACCTATACAAAATTACACTATATACACATATACATTGTACCCCCCCCCCCCCCCCCCCCATCAACGCAGCAAGAAAACTTAACAGTGAACAACAAGAGTAACAAGAACCATTTTTACAACAAGCGGCGCATTTTGGCGCGAGTCCGATTTGCGGGTCCATCGTAGGGGGAGGGTCCGGTCGGCCCGGCAGTGGGCACCGGCTGTGCAGGTGCACCGTCTTCCGTCACCCCGGAAGGGCAAACTCCGTCCCCACCGGGTGGCGCAGGCGCGCTGGAAGCCGTCATTCTTGAGGCGCCTGAAGGTGGAACAGTTAGCGAAGCATCAAGGGCAGGTGACGAAGACGCCGTCCGGGAGTCAGCGGAGACATCACATGCTCGGCCTGTGTAATGTGGTGGAGGGACGCGCGGCGCCACAAACGGCTTCAGACGCGAGGGGTGTACGTACCAGCGGCGTTTCCCCCACTGGATACGAACGCACTGCGGCCGCATAACCTTCACAATAACCACAGGGCCCCTCCAAGGCCGCAACAATTTCGCCGAGGTCGCCAACGGCACCTGAGGGCAGTGCAGCCAGGCTTGATCGCCTGGCTTCCACGCATGTGTGCGTGATTGGCGCGATCGCAACCTCTCGTTGGCCTTCTGCCGAGAGGAAGAGTTTTGGGCCGCTGCCTCCCGCGCCATTTAACGTGGTTGGCCAATTTCGATTTTCTGCTGGTTTTCGAGATGCGGAGCTGATTCGCAATTGGTGGGTCAACGTCGCGACCGTACATCAAAAAGAACGGCGAGAAGCCGGTTGCCGCGTGAGGAGCCATTCTATAGGCGGCCAAAACCCCCGGAATGTGAAGGTCCCAATCGGTCTGGGAGTCACACACCTGGTGACACAACATAGATGTGAGCGTCCTATGCAGCCGCTCCACCATGCCATCGGTTTGTGGGTGATAGGGGGAAGTGCGAATCTTTTTCGTACCAAGAAGCGCACACACCTCGTGCAGAAGGACGCCAGAGAAGTTCTTCCCTTGGTCAGTCAGCAGCCGTTCGGGAGCACCCTTGTCGAGGACATAGCCCTGGACAAAGGCCTCGGCAACGGCTGCTGCTGACTGGTTAGCAAGAGGCCATGCCATAGGCCATCGGGTGAAATATTCCACGCCAACCAGCAGGTACTTGTTACCCCTAGGGGTCGCAGGGAAGGGCCCCAATATATCGAGTGCGACGAGTTCGTTAACCCGAGAGACCGTGATAGATTGTAGCGGTGGGCAGGCGCCTTTCGCTGGTGGTTTTCGTTGGGCGCACTGAGTGCATGCACCCAGGAGGTCATCCACATCCCTTGCCATACCCGGCCAGAAGAAATCCAGCTGGAGCACGGCAAGGGTCTTGTGGGTCCCCAGGTGCAAAAGTCGCTCGTGTGCGGCCCAAACGGCCTTACCCCGCAAAGCGGATGGCACCACAAGCCTGTGACGGCAGGCCCTCCCATCCCAATGCATTAGGAGCCCCTGGAGCAGCCCGTACTAATCAATCCCCGTGACCCCCCGCACGGAACCCCCTGCGCGACGACGCAACGCGAGGAGGGATGCGTCCTCCATCTGGAGGCGCCCCCATTCCGCAACGGACAACCCCAGCAAGGAGTCCGCACCTCCCTCCCCGACAGGACCCTCAGGCAAGGGGTCCTCAGTGGCAGCAGCGAGAACCGGGATATCTAAGGGGGGGCTATCCTCTGGCGGCTTACAACGCCCCGATCCCCTGAGACAAGCGCAATCTGAGGCGGGCGGCAGGCGAGACAGCGCATCCGCATTAGTGTGCCGAGCACCCTTACGATATGTGGTCGTGAAATCATAATCCTGAAGGATTTCGAGCCATCGGGACAATTGCCCCGAAGGCTGTGTCACCCGCAAGGCATATTGTAATGCCGCATGGTCCGTACGGACAGTAAAATGCCGACCGTACAGGTATGGGCGATACTGTTGCATAAAAAATACAATAGCCAAGAGTTCCCGACGCGTGACGCAGTATCTCTGTTCCGCCGGAGACAAAACCCTACTGCCATAAGCCACGACGCGTTCCACACCACAGATCACCTGTGAGAGCACACCCCCAATGCCCGTATTGCTGGCGTCTGTATCGAGCAGGAAGGGTTCCGAAAAATCGGGGTAGCTCAATGGAGGGGCCCGCACGAGAGCGTCGCGAAGGGAACAAAAAGCGACCTCCTCCTCCTGGCCCCAGTGAAATTTCACTCCCTTCGCCGTCAGAGCGTGTAAGGGCTTAGCAATGGTCGTGAAATCCGCGACGAACCGCCGGTAATAAGACGCAAATCCAATGAAACTCCTGACCTCAGCCACCGAGGTGGGGGTTGGCCAGGAGTTGACACACTGCGTCTTTGCGGGATCGGTGGATATGCCCGAGCGGCTGACGATGTGCCCCAAATAGCGTACGGATTCCCGTAGCAGGTGGCACATTTGCGGCTTAAATTTCAAATTCGCAGCACGCATTTTGAGGAACACGGCGCGCAAGCGCAAAAGGTGTTCGTCAAATGTCTTGCTGAACACGATGACGTCATCCAGATAGATCAAACAGACGTTCCACTGTAAGCCAGCCAAAACCAGTTCCATAAGGCGCTGAAATGTCGCCGGAGCGGAGTGTAATCCCATAGGTAACCGGTTAAATTGGAATAGGCCGTGTGGTGTGCGAAACGCAGTCTTTGGCTTGGACTCATCATCCAATGGGAGTTGCCAGAATCCGGATAACAAGTCCAACGTAGAAAAAAAACGTGCGCCAGCCAGAGCATCCAGAGATTCGTCCATCCGGGGAAGTGGATACGCGTCGGCCACGGAGATCTTATTAAGGCGGCGAAAATCCACACAGAATCACAAGGACCCATCGTGCTTTTTGACAAGCACTATGGGTGCTCCCCATGGACTGGTGGAAGGGGCTATAATGTCTGCAGCCAGCATGTCATCCACTGCCAATTTGACATGATCTTTTTCGGCCGGACTTAACCGAAAAGGATTCTGGCGTACCGGGGCATTGTCACCCGTGTCAATGTGGTGACGCAACAATTTCGTGCACCCAATGTCATATTTGTGTTTGCTAAAAACATCGGAAAATTCCGTCAGAAGGGTGCGTAGGCCGGCACGCTGGGAGTCGGACAGATCACTCGTGCCCGAACATAGTGCGTCCATCCAACTATCGTCCCCCTCAGAATGCGGTTGAGCCAGAGGATCGGTCCCCACATTACCCATAACCGTGTCTACCACGGGGACCGGTGTCGCGTGCGCGAGCACAGTTCCCTGAGGAACGACGGCCGTCTGTACGCCAACGTTAAGGACGAGGATAAACGGGTCATCGCTCCCCTTAACGAGCGTTTGAGCGGCCACCAGATCCAGCCCGTTTTCCCCAGCCCTCGAGGGCCCTAACAGAATTCCCTGGTCCAGAACACCGGGCACGAAAGGCCGACGCAAGCGAAGGGGCACGAGCATTTGCGCCCCGGGAGGTACACGCACCGTCCGAGTGACGAACGCTTGTATCGACGCGCACGCTGCCCTTGAGGTGACAGGGGAAGGCAGGAATGTTACCCGTCGGCCCGAGGGAAGCTCGATGCAACCCTGATCAATTAGAATTTTAATCGGCATTTTGCCCAAAAAGTCCGTCCCCAACAAGCACGGAACCGCCAGCGAGGACGAGACTAATAACGGCCCGGAGAGTTTGATATCGCCAATGCAAATTTGTGCTCGAATTTGGCCTATGATACCCAGCGAACCCCCGTTCGCTGCGTAACACGGAACGGTGACTGGGAGCAAGGGGCGGCTTTGAACGGGAAGAATATTATAAATCAAGTCTGACACAATGGTCGCCGAAGCTCCCGTATCGACGAGGATACGCACCTCGACCCCGTCAATGCGACCCGCGACCACGGACGAGCCTGCCGACGCAGCAACAATGCGGTGGGCCAATTCCGTCCACTGCCCGGGCCCGAGCACCCTCTCGACCCCGCCGCCACCCAACAAACCAATGGGCGTACCCCGAGGCCCGTACACCGAAACGCGCGAGGTGGGGACAGGTGTGTGCACAGGCCGAGCATGTGGGGTGCCGTGACTTGCCGGGTTGCGATGCGGAGGCCTGTAGGCTGGAGCGCCGTCCGACCGTCCCGGCTGTCGTTGACGAGGCGCCCGGCATTCCGCAGCCACGTGGCCCTTGCGGCCACAGTTGTAGCACGTGATGAGCGCCTTGGGGTGCTCCTGGCGATCCGGTGTGGTCCGAGCCGGCCTCCCTCCGGATCTCCACTCCACCGGGCGACCCGCCGCGAAGACCTCCTCGGAGGGGGGGATGGTCGGCGTCCCAGCGCACACCGCAGCTGCGCCCTTGGGGACGAGAGGTGATCGACGCTGCGCTATCAGGTGCGCGTGGATGTGTCTTGCTGCCCGCAAGGAGCACATGTCCGCGTCGTCCTCTGCGACGATGACGATCTGTAGCTCCTGGGCCAACGCCAGGAGCTTCTCCGTCACCATCGCGTCCACCCCTTCGCCGTCCATCCGCGGGAAAGCCGCTTTTGCGAGGGCCAGGAGAGCCGTGCGATACGCCAGCGGTGGCTCCTTCTGGCCCCTGCACCGCTCGTGGAAGAGTTTGCGGCAGTCCGACGATGGCCCGTAGACTATGGTGAGGACCTGGAGCGCCGACTGTAGCGTAGATCGCGTTGATCTGGGAGCTGTGATGAGCATAGCAAGGGCGTCATCGTCCAGCATGGCCGGTAGCGCACTCAACGCCTCATTGTCCGTCCAGCCAGCCATCTCTTGATGAGCGAGAAAGCGGCGTTGAAAGGCCCCCCAGTCGCCACCGTCTGAAACGAACTCCTTCAACACCGGCAGGCGTTGTTGAAACGATGGCTTCGTCTCTGAGAGGTGCCGCGCGCCATTTCCGGCCTCTCCACCGGTGTTTGAGGGGTTGGGGACACCCATCGGCGGTCGCGCAGGTGATGACGATGCGCCCGCCGATTGGTCCTGACAGCGGGCGTCCGTTGGGGTCGACGTCACCACCGCTGATTGGCCCACAGCATCCACGTGGAGCTGCGACCCTCCAATCGCCGTGGCGGACACTGTCATGGCGGCAAATCCGAAATCTGGTGGCTGTGTTTCGGCGGGAATGGCCGTTGAACGGCGTTCGTCTCTCTGCCGCCTTTGCGCCCGCAGCCCCGCGCGGTTGATTTCCTCCAGCGTGGAAGCCGCGGCATACAGCAGCTCAGCCAGTCGAGAGTGAGCCGCCTGCAACCCGTCCTCCATCGGCGGCCACTCCTCCAGCGGCGGCTGCTGTTGGGGCGTCTGGGACATCCCAGGATCGTCGGCCGCGGCCTCTGGCGCAATCCCAGGCGAGCCGTCCCCCTCCTGGGGTTCCTGTGATCGGTTTGTACTCCTTGTGTCCATTTTAAGACCACTTCTGACACCAGTTGTAGTGGATTCCAGGACACGGAGACGACAGAATAGAAGCAGCACTATTTATTTAAACCTTAACAAGGGTTACACTAGAAGGGGTAGCGGCCCCTCCACCCGTATAACTCAGGAACACACCCCAGGCTCTCTAGCCTAAGCTCTAGGCTCCCAGTTCCTCCTGGTAGGGCTCTAAGGGAGGCTATCAGATCCGGCCCTGGTTAGGCACAGATCTCGGCACCCCGCCGACCAGACCGGCCCTTAGAAGGACTCTGACTCTGGGGCTCTGGGGCCGCACCACTGGCTTGCTGTGCCGGCCCTGAAAAGGGCAGCGGTCACAGGAGTTCCAGGGTCTCACCTAGCTGGCCTTCTTTCTTCACTGGTTGCTTCAGCCTCGGGCCCCACACTCTGCCCCGAGCTCCCTGGCTCCCCGCACTTTATACCCACTGGAGCCTTAGCGGACGTTGTTGTAGCCACCAAGGTGTGGGTGAACCACACCTTCCCGTGCCATGTGTTTATTCCCCATAGCACCCCTACACATCATACACTGGGAGTGTCGTGCTGCCAGCTATGGCTGCAGTTTTTGTCGTACCTGTTATGTATATCGTTTATTGCTAAATTAAAAATCACAGTTCCTATGATCACTGTTGTTACATTGTTTTAATAGCTTTATTTTGGTGATTCGAAAACATGGTTTATCTATATTCTTAGTTTTTTCGGTAAAGTCACGTTGAAGAGAAACAACAAAATAACAAAATATATATATAAAACAATAAAAAATTCTCACGACGTTTCGACCATAACTCAAACGGTCATCATCAGGTGTGTCGGTTTGCATAAATTTATTTTTAAAACGGCATATTTATTTATTTATTTAAAAAAACCGTTTGCGTCACGCGCAGCGATTGGCAGTTTGCCCAGGACTAGTCCATCTATTTTTTGAAAAGAGGAGGGGGGAGACGAATTTTTGTTTTTAATGTATGCTGTCTGAAAGCCACTGTAAGCGTGAACAATCAATCAAGAACTGAAATGATTTATCAAATCTTTCCAATGATTGCTAAGATAGAATCCATCTTCTCGGTTGAAATTGTCTCTGTGCTTGTATATGTGGATAGCCTCATGAACGAATCTCTCATGGAAGCCAGATGGCTTACAAAGAACCTCCGTCTTGGAAAAGTCAATGGCATGTGAGCCTACTGAATTAGAACAATGATCTGCTACGGCCGAGGTGTTGGTCCTACCGTGTTTAAGGTCTGCTTTATGTTCACGAATGCGGTCCGAGATATGGCGTTTGGTTTCTCCAATGTAACTACTACCACAGAGGCAACTTAGTTTGTAGACACCAGGGTATTGTATGTCCGGAATCACATCTTTTACAGACGGAACCAGATCACGGATTTTATGTAATGTGTTGAAACGGACCTGGATCTTGTGTTTATTCAAGATTTTGGAGATCTTTTTTGTGATCCCAGCAATGTAGGGTAAAGTGATGGTTTTGAAAGGCTCCTCAAGAGGGTTCTTCTTCATGGTTTGAGTGATAACCATCACTTTACCCTACATTGCTGGGATCACAAAAAAGATCTCCAAAATCTTGAATAAACACAAGATCCAGGTCCGTTTCAACACATTACATAAAATCCGTGATCTGGTTCCGTCTGTAAAAGATGTGATTCCGGACATACAATACCCTGGTGTCTACAAACTAAGTTGCCTCTGTGGTAGTAGTTACATTGGAGAAACCAAACGCCATATCTCGGACCGCATTCGTGAACATAAAGCAGACCTTAAACACGGTAGGACCAACACCTCGGCCGTAGCAGATCATTGTTCTAATTCAGTAGGCTCACATGCCATTGACTTTTCCAAGACGGAGGTTCTTTGTAAGCCATCTGGCTTCCATGAGAGATTCGTTCATGAGGCTATCCACATATACAAGCACAGAGACAATTTCAACCGAGAAGATGGATTCTATCTTAGCAATCATTGGAAAGATTTGATAAATCATTTCAGTTCTTGATTGATTGTTCACGCTTACAGTGGCTTTCAGACAGCATACATTAAAAACAAAAATTCGTCTCCCCCCTCCTCTTTTCAAAAAATAGATGGACTAGTCCTGGGCAAACTGCCAATCGCTGCGCGTGACGCAAACGGTTTTTTTAAATAAATAAATAAATATGCCGTTTTAAAAATAAATTTATGCAAACCGACACACCTGATGATGACCGTTTGAGTTATGGTCGAAATGTCGTGAGAATTTTTTATTGTTTTATATATATTTTGTTATTTTGTTGTTTCTCTTCAACGTGACTTTACCGAAAAAACTAAGAATATGAATTACTGCAGTCACGAAAGCTTTAAATCAAAATTTATGGTTTATCTAATTTGTCTTATGGTTGTTGTTGGCTTGCACCACATTGTGATTTTTGAACACAGCGTTTTAAAAAATATATATTTGTGTGGAGTATTTGCTGGTGTATTCCAGGATGTTTCTGTTGCGCGTTGTCACTTTGGGATGTCCTGTGTTCATATTTTGTTTGTTGCGGTTGCACCCGACTTAAGAGGCGCATGGCTCACAGGGCTATACCTAAAAAATGAAACTTGAATCTTGAAACTTGAGTTACGAATAAAGTCACTAGAGGCACGTACAGTTCAAAGGTCATTACAAAATATGGCACTCATCACAACTATGAATTTCAAAATGGCGATTGTAGTGAGGCTAATTTGACCTATTACGTTGGGGTCATGTTAAAAAGTTTAGACAAAAACTCTAAAATCACTTGAATCCACAACTCAATTGACTCTCTCGGCCTCGTATCAGGACCGTGATTGCATTAACGAGGCGCGTGACCGTAGCTCGGCTGATAAACGGCGGCTCACACAATGGGAGCGCTTGCACGGACCGACCACCATGCAATGAGCGAATCCTCGTTGTGATTGGCTCGCAGTGATTGGCCTGGAGGAGAAGATGGTCGGAAGCACGCGAGCGCAATCATGCCACGTGCCGTGAGCTCCCACAATGGACTATCAACAGACTCATAACGGATCCGTGATTAAACTCATCAGGCGCCAGCGCGTCGCTCGGCTAATTAACGGCTGCCCACACCAAATGGGTACGCGGTCAGGAAGCGCCACCCATTCAAAAAGTGAATCCTCGCGATGATTGGCTCGCCATGATTGCCTTATCTCTGCCACCCCCACGAATGGCCAGGGATGTGAAGGCACACCCACGTAATTATACCACGTGATGTGTACTCCATTGTATTTAAAGGAGGGCAGAACCAACACAAAATATCAGCGCTTCACCGATTTGACGCTTAAGGTAAGTGTGGTGCACAGCTTAAATGTTGGTGCTGGGTTTTTGCGGTGGACGTTGCAAACCATGTTGAAAGCGTTCACGAAAAACTTCAAATTGCGCCTCTTTGCCCATAGACCCATTAACTGGTTGCTATTGCCGTTTAATGGTTTGCAGTTTTTTTTTATTTGTAGATTTTATCGCTCCGCATTTTTCTCAACCATCCCTGCTCTGCACCGTTTCTAATTCTCAACCACCACGAATAATTACCGCGGTTGAGAATCTGCTGTATTTTGGTTCATTAGCATAGTGTGCCTATCCACTGGGAAAAGCCCTTTTAAACTGACCTGAAATCCGAGGGTTTCATGGAGGAAGCTGAAAGACCTGGAACTTTTGAATTGAAATTCATGGGAGTTCTCGGATTTCAGTAAATTGTGGTGTGCCCCTTAATGTTTAAAACTGATCTAATTTGACATGTATACAAACCGTCTTGTCTTATATTGCCTTAACCCGAATACCCTTCGATGCCAAAATAACTGCTCTGGATTGTGCCTACTCTCTAAAAGACCTCTGCTAGGCATTTTTGAACCAGGATGGTTTTGTCTGGCCCATCTGCATATTGATCTTTAGTTCTTGGATAATAGGTTTAATCTCATTTCTTACCCTTGCCACCTTAACCCAACTGCTCCTCTTACTATGAACTGTGTAGGTCGACTGCAGCCAAGTGCCTGGATCGTCTCTCGGAGCTTTTGATTATTCGTGGAAAGAATAAGGTATCTGTGCTACAGCTCCCCACACTGTAACACGTGCTGTCCTCTTGCGTTGCCAATACTAGAAGGGTTACTCTGACGGTGTGGATTAAGAGTTGTGGACTGCACTGTACATCTTGCTGGTTGATGTCGGGAGGTAAAGTTAATTAAGTAATGACTCGCAGTTCCATGAGCATGCACACTCGTGCTTGCGTTTAATTGTTCAGTTGTGGGATCGCTAGCATGCACTTTTTACTGTAAGTTAGCTTCTGCAAGATTGCTCAATCTAAAATGGTAGGACTGAGATTTGCTTCTTTTTTTCCAAATTGCAAAACCATTATTCTAATGATGACCCAAAAAAGGAATGTTTATTGGGTATAAATGTGGTGCCCAATGGTTTTCAGCCCTTCCGAATTGCAAAATGTTCAACTTTAAGATGAATGGTGTACTGTACGAATGCTTGTGTTTTATATTCGGACAGCCATGATTGTTCATGCTTCAAGCATTCTTGTGCTTGCTCTCCCTGCTGTCTCTTCCAGGTTGACATAATGTCGTACCCACTTACGCTGCACATTATTGGAGGCCAAGGTGGAAATGCGTTCTCGTTTGATGGGAGGAGCAATGCGGCCACGCTGCAGAAACTCTCCGTGAGCGTTGGAGGCTGGCAAGTGAGGGGCGTGGAGGTGTGGCTGACTGACGGGCGAAGGCAGAAATTCGGCACCGTGGACTCCTCTGCTCAGCAGTTTGAATTCCAGTCGGGCGAGTTCATGTCGCAGCTCTCCCTGTGGGGCAATGGGGCCGGCACGCGTCTGGGTGCCATCAAGTTCAGAACGAGCCGCAACCGCGAGTTCTTTGCCAAGATGACGGACTGGGGGCTCAAGACCGAGTACAAGATCGACGTGGGCTCCGGCGTCTGCTTGGGCGTTCAGGGCCGAGCGGGGGCCGACATCGACTGCATGGGCTTCCTGTTCATCAATGATATAAAGTCGTCGGTGATCCAGAACATGAACTACCCAACTATGCACCAGGTTCTCCCCAACGTGCAGATGGAGGAGATTAAAGAAATGGAGTACATAAACGACACCAGCGTCATGCAGTCTCACACGTTCGAGAGCTCCAAGAAAATAACCAAAACGTCATCGTGGTCTACAACCAACAAGATTGAGTCTACCTTCAGCCTTACTGTCTCGGCAGGCATCCCGGAGGTCGTGGAGGTGGAAACTGGGTTCAGCTTCACCTTGAGCTCTGAGACCACGCACGCATTGGAGGAATCTGAGGAGCGGATGGAAACTCTCACGTTCCCCGTCTCTGTTCCTCCGCACAAGACCGTCACCGTTGTCGCTAAAATTGGGCGTGCAAACATCGACCTCCCGTACACGGCCCTGCTGCGCATCACCTGCATGAACGGGGCTCTCTTTGACGTTCCCCTGCGTGGCGTCTACAAGGGGCTCACCTACACCAAGATGACCGCCCGTGCGACTGAGAAATAGAGCAGCATTTTGTGCCCTGTTTGATCAAGTGTTCTGAGAATAATTGTGACTGACTACGAATAAAAGCCTTCTGCACTGCACTTTTCGCCTTTCCATGTTTTGTGGTTGCTTGTAAGGACTATTACTTTTCCCATTTTCAGTTTAAGGGTTTACAAACATGAACATTTCACTTGCCAGCAGGCCTTTTGTAAGTCCATGCTGCTGACGTCCTCCCGCATTGCAATTCTTGACCGTTGATGGCATGGTATGTTTCCCGTAGATTTCAGTGTTAAATTACAATCCTTTGCAGAGCATCGAATAGGCTTTTATTTGGAGATCGAGTAAATTCTGAAACGGTCGCTGGCCATCATACCCCACTAGCGAATAAGTAAAGATTGAATGGAAACGTCCCTGGTTCAAGCATTTGCAAAACTTGTCAAGCCACACTTAATTATTATTGCTTCAGGGAGCCTTGTCTCAATTGTGCAGAGAAGCAGTTTTCCAAGGACGAACCAAAATTATTCTTTGACAATGAGCTGCTTTGCTATTTGCCCTGAATAGTTCTAACCAAGTTACAAGAGTGTAAAACTAGTTACTACTGGCAAAGACCTATTCGAGAATCTATAGAAATTTAGGGAAGCAAAAATAATTGTAACTGATCGTATAGCAACAAACTGAGTTTCTTGGAAGCGAATCGTCAAAACAAACATTGTTTAAATGCAAGCCTATACAGGTCCTCATACTTCAATGGGGATTTACCTTTGAACAATAACAGGGTCGACTATTTTAGTGCACACAGAAGGAACAAGAACAACGGCCTTGCATAGATCGCATGTTTCATGTACGTTGAGTACCATCTAAATAACCCAACTTGAAATGGATACTCAGTCTTGATTTGAAGCTTTCGTGACTGCAGGAATCTGTACTCTTTGGTTCTGTCGGTAAAGTCACAAAGGAATAAAATATCATAAATCGCGACGTTTCCGACGCAACACAAGCGTCCGTCATCGGCTGAGCAATTTACAAACATTAACCCCCATACCCGTAAATTCGCGCAAGAAGGCCTCACACGTGATGTTATCACATATACCTATTTATTTGAATAAAACAGGAGCATTTATCCACAAATCTGGCTGGCTCCTGATGCTGCTAGTTGTAATTATTGGCGAAACGTAATCAGATTGTAAATGTTGTGGCGTTGCTCTCCAATACACCAGTGTGCTGTACTAGTAACGAATTGGAATGTGTTTACGTGACAAACCATAATCAATGGCTGTTTTTTTGTGGTGGTGGTGGGCTTCCCGACACATTTATATACTTATGTAATCTAACAAGAACAAAATAAACCTCTTATGAATGGTATTGGTCATGAAAGCCCACGTGTTCAAGAAGACAAGATGGCCGCCTGAGGCGCGTGCGCTCCCAGCAGAGGCTGGCGGGGGCCGTTTATGAGGGGGCCGAGGGAGCCGGGGGGGGGCCGACGGAGCCAGGGGGGGGGGGCGACGGCGCGAGCAGAGGGTTCCGACACTGACTCACTCACACATCATACACTGTCTCACTCACACCATGCGCTTACTCATTCGCACATCATACACTCGCACAACCACTGACTCATTCACTCATCATACACAGGTTCACTCATCGTGTGCTGGCTGACTCGCACATCATACACTCACTCAACCTAATACTGACTCACACATCATACGCTGACTCGCACATCATACGCTGACTCGCACATCATACACTCACTCAACCTAATACTGACTCGCACATCATACACTCACTCAACCTAATACTGAATCACACATCATACACTCGCTCACACTGCCGCTGACTCGCTCACACGTCATACACTGGGAGTGTCGTGCTGCCACCTATGGCTGCAGTTTTTGTCGTACGTGTTATGTATATCGTTAATTGTTAAATTTCAATCACAGTTCCTATGATCACTGTTGTTACATTTTTTAATAGCTTTATTTTGGTGATTCGAAAACATATGGTTAATCTAATTTGTCTTATGGTTGTTGTTGTTGGCTTGCACCACATTGTGATTTTTGAACACAGCGTTTTAAAAAAAAAACATTTGTGTGGACTATTTGCTGGTTCATTCCAGGATGTTTCTGTTGCGCATTGTCACTTTGGGATGTTCTGTGTTCATATTTTGTTTGTTGCGGTTGCACCCGATTTGAGAGGCGCATGGCTCACAGGGCTATACCTAAAAAATGAAACTTGAATCTTGAAACTTGAGTTACGAATAAAGTCACCAGAGGCACGTACAGTTCAAAGGTCATTACAAAATATGGCACTCATCACAACTATGAATTTCAAAATGGCGATTGTAGTGAGGCTAAATTGACCTTTTACGTTGGGGTCATGTTAAAAGGTTTAGACAAAAACTCTAAAATCACTTGAATCCACAACTCAATTGAATCTCTCGGCCTCGTATCAGGACCGTGATTGCATTAACGAGGCGCGTGACCGTAGCTCGGCTGATAAACGGCGGCTCACACAATGGGAGCGCTTGCACGGACCGACCACCCATGCAATGAGCAAATCCTCTTGGTGATTGTCTCGCAGTGATTGGCCTGGAGGGGAAGATGTTCGGAAGCACGCGATCGCAATCATGCCACGTGCCGTGAGCTCCCACAATAGACTATCAACAGACTCATAACGGATCCGTTATTAAATTCATCAGGCGCCAGCGCGTCGCTCGGCTAATTAACGGCTGCCCACACCAAATGGGCACGCGGTCAGAAAGAGCCACCCATTCAAAAAGTGAATCCTCGCGATGATTGGCTCGCCATGATTGCCTTATCTCTCCCACCCCTACAAATGGTCAGGGATGTGAAGGCACACCCACGTAATTATACCACGTGATGTGTGCTCCACTGTATTTAAAGGAGGGCAGAACCAACACAAAATATCTGCGCTTCACCGATTCGACACCTAAGGTAAGTGTTGTGCGCAGCTTAAATGTTGGTGCAGGTTTTTGCATTGGACGTTGCAAACCATGTTGAAAGCGTTCACGAAAAACTTCAAATTGCGCTTCCTTGCCCATAGACCCATTAACTGGTTGCTATTGCCGTTTAATGATTTGAAGTTTTTATTTTTTAATTTGTAGATTTTATCGCTCCGCATTTTTCTCAACCGTCCCTGCTCCACACCGTTTCTAATTCTCACCCACCACGAATAATTACCGCGGTTGAGAAGCTGCTGTATTTTGGTTCATTAGCATAGTGTGCCTATCCACTGGGAAAAGCCTTTTAAACTGACCTGAAATCCGAGGGTTTCATGGAGGAAGCTGAAAGACCTGGAACTTTTGAATTGCGATTCATGGGAGTTCTCGGATTTCAGTTGATTGTGGTGTGCCCCTTAATGTTTAAAACTGATCTAATTTGACATGTATACAAACCGTCTTGTCTTATATTGCTTTAACCCGAATACCCTTCGATGCCAAAATAACTGCTCTGGATTGTGCCTACTCTCTAAAAGACCTCTGCTAGGCATTTTTGAAACAGGATGGTTTTGTCTGGCCCATCTGCAAATTGATATTTAGTTCTTGGATAATAGGTTTAATCTCATTTCTTACCCTTGCCACCTTAACCCAACTGCTCCTCTTACTATGAACTGTGTAGGTCGACTGCAGCCAAGTGCCTGGATCGTCTCTCCGAGCTTTTGATTATTCGTGGAAAGAATAAGGTATCTGTGCTACAGCTCCCCACACCGTAACACGTGCTGCCCTCTTGCATTGCCAATACTAGAAAGGTTACTCTGACGGTGTGGATTAAGAGTTGTGGACTGCACTGTACATCTTGCTGGTTGATGTTGGAAGGTAAAGTTAATTAAGTAATGCCCCGCAGTTCCATGAGCATGCACACTCGTGCTTGCGTTTAATTGTTCAGTTGTGGGATCGCTAGCATGCACTTTTTACTGTAAGTTAGCTTCTGCAAGATTGCTCAATCTAAAATGGTAGGACTGAGATTTGCTTATTTTTTTCCAAATTGCAAAACCATAATTCTAATGATGACCCAAAAAAGGAATGTTTATTGGGTATAAATGTGGTGCCCAATGGTTTTCAGCCCTTCCGAATTGCAAAATGTTCAACTTTAAGATGAATGGTGTACTGTACGAATGCTTGTGTTTTATATTCGGACAGCCATGATTGTTCATGCTTCAAGCATTCTTGTGCTTGCTCTCCCTTCTGTCTCCTCCAGGTTGACATAATGTCGTACCCACTTACGCTGCACATCATTGGAGGCCAAGGTGGAAATGCGTTCTCGTTTGATGGGAGGAGCAATGCGGCCACGCTGCAGAAACTCTCCGTGAGCGTTGGAGGCTGGCAAGTGAGGGGCGTGGAGGTGTGGCTGACTGACGGGCGAAGGCAGAAATTCGGCACCGTGGACTCCTCTGCTCAGCAGTTTGAATTCCAGTCGGGCGAGTTCATGTCGCAGCTCTCCCTGTGGGGCAATGGGGCCGGCACGCGTCTGGGTGCCATCAAGTTCAGAACGAGCCGCAACCGCGAGTTCTTTGCCAAGATGACGGACTGGGGGCTCAAGACCGAGTACAAAATCGACGTGGGCTCCGGCGTCTGCTTGGGCGTTCAGGGCCGAGCGGGGGCCGACATCGACTGCATGGGCTTCCTGTTCATCAATGCTATAAAGTCGTCGGTGATCCAGAACATGAACTACCCAACTATGCACCAGGTTCTTCCTAACGTGCAGATGGAGGAGATTAAAGAAATGGAGTACATAAACGACACCAGCGTCATGCAGTCTCACACGTTCGAGAGCTCCAAGAAGATAATCAAAACGTCATCGTGGTCTACAACCAACAAGATCGAGTTTACCTTCAGCCTGACTGTCTCGGCAGGCATCCCGGAGGTCGTGGAGGTGGAAACTGGGTTCAGCTTCACCTTGAGCTCTGAGACCACGCACGCATTGGAGGAATCTGAGGAGCGGATGGAAACTCTCACGTTCCCCGTCTCTGTTCCTCCGCACAAGACCGTCACCGTTGTCGCTAAAATCGGGCGTGCAAACATCGACCTCCCGTACAAGGCCCTGCTGCGCATCACCTGCATGAACGGCGCTCTCTTTGACGTTCCCCTGAGTGGCGTCTACAAGGGGCTCACCTACACCAAGATGACCGCCCGTGCTATTGAGAAATAAAGCAGCATTTTGTATCGTGTTTGATCAAATGTTCTGAGAATTGTGGCTGACTACGAATAAAAGCCTTCTGCACTGCAGTTTTTGCCTTTCCATGTTTTGTGGTTGCTTGTAAGGACTTACTTTTCCCATTTTCAGTTTAAGGGTTTACAAACATGGGCATTTCACTTGCCAGCAGGCCTTTTGTAAGTCCATGCTGCTGACGTCCTCCCGAATTGCAATTCTTGACCGTTGATGGCATGGTCTGTTTCCCCTAGGTTTCGGTGTTTAAATTACAATCCTATGCAGAGCATCGAATAGGCTTTTATTTGGAGATCGCGTAAATTCTGAAACGGTCGCCGGCCATCATACCCCACTAGTGAATAAGTACAGATTGAATGGAAACGTCCCTGGTTCAAGCATTTGCAAAACTTGTCAAGCCACACTTAATTATTATTGTTTCAGGGAGCCTTGTCTCAATTGTGCAGAGAAGCAGTTTTCCAAGGACGAACCAAAATTAATCTTTGACAATGAGCTGCTCTGCTATATGCCCTGAATAGTTCTAACCAAGTTACAAGAGTGCAAAACTAGTTACTACTGGCAAAGACCTATTCGAGAATCTATAGAAATTGAGGGAAGCAAAAATAATTGTAACTGATCGTATAGCAACAAACTGAGTTTCTTGGACGTGAATCGTCAAAACAAACATTGTTTAAATGCAAGCCTATACAGGTCCCCATACTTCAATGGGGATTTACCTTTGAACAATAACAGGGACGACTATTTTAGTGCACACAGAAGGAACAAGAACAACGGCCTTGCATAGATCGCATGTTTCATGTACGTTGAGTACCATCTAAATAACCCAACTTGAAATGGATACTCAGTCTTGATTTGAAGCTTTCGTGACTGCAGGAATCCATACTCTTTGGTTCTGTCGGTAAAGTCGCAGGTATAAAATAACATAAATCACGACGTTTCTGACGCAACACAAGCGTCCGTCATCAGCTGAGTAATTTACAAACATTAATTAACCCCCCATCCCTGTAAATTCGCGCAAGAAGGCCTCAAGTGATGTGTTCACATATACATATTTATTTGATTAATAAAACAGGATAATTTTTCCACAAATCTGGCTGGCTCCTGATGCTGCTAGTTGTAATTATTGGCGAAATGTCGTACTCAGATTGTAAATGTTGTGGTGTTGCTCTCCAATACACCAGTGTGCTGTACTAGTAACGAATTGGCATGTGTTTACGTGAAAAACCATAATAATTGGCTGTTTTTTTATGCGGTGGTGGGCTTCCCGACACATTTATACACTTATGTAATCTAACAAGAACAAAATAAACCTCTTTTATGAAAGATATTGGTCATGAAAGCCCACGTGTTCAAGAAGACAAGATGGCCGTCTGAGGCGCACAAGCTCCCAGCAGCGGCTGGCGGGGGCCGTTTGTGAGGGGGCCGAGGGAGCCGGGGGGGGGGGATCGACGGGGCGAGCAGAGGGTTCCGACACTGACTCACTCACACATCATACACTGTCTCACTCACATCATACACTGTCTCACTCACATCATACACTGCCTCACTCACATCATACACTGACTCACTCACACATCATACACTGTCTCACTCACACCATGCGCTTACTCATTCACACATCATCCACTCGCACAACCACTGACTCATTCACTCATCATACACAGGTTCACTCATCGTGTGCTGGCTGACTCGCACATCATACACTCACTCACACTACTACTGACTCACTCATCATACACTCGCTCACACATCATACACTGACTCACTCATCACACGCTGACTCGCACATCATACGCTGACTCGCACATCATACACTCACTCACACTACTACTGACTCACTCATCATACACTCGCTCACGCATCATACACTGACTCACACATCATACATCAGACTCACTCATCACACGCTGAATCACTCATCATACACTCACTCACAATGCCGCTGACTTGCTCACACATCATACACTGGGAGTGTCGTTTTGCCATCTATGGCTGTAGTTTTTTTGTCGTACGTGTTATGTAAATCATTTATTGTTAAATTACTGTTGTTACATTTCGATTTAAAGCTTTCGTGACTGCAAGGATTCATCTTCTTTGGTTCTTTCGGTAAAGTCACGTATAATGAGAATAAAATAATAAATTGATAAAATAACACAATAAAATTCTCACGACGTTCTCGGCCGCTTGTGTTGTGGCCGAAACGTCGTGAGAATTTTATTGTGTTATTTTATCAATTTATTATTTTATTCTCATTCTACGTGACTTTACTGTTGTTACATTGTTTTTACAGCTTTGTTTTGGTGATTCGAAAACATATGGTTAATCTAAATTGTCGCATGGTTGTTATTGTTGGCTTGCACCACATTGTGATTTTTGCGCATAGCGTTTGAATAAGTTTTTTTAGTGTGGAAAATTTGCTGGTGTATTCCAGGATGTTTCTGTTGCGTGTTGTCGCTTTGGGATGTTCTGTGTTCATATTTTGTTTGTTGCGGTTGCTCCCGACTTAAGAGCCGCATGGCTCACAGGGCTATACCTTACAAATGAATTTTGAAACTTGATTTACGAAATCAAGTCACCAGAGGCACGTACATTTCAAAGGTCATTACCAAATATGGCACTAATTAACACTTTGAATTTCAAGATGGCGATTGTAGTGAGGCTAATTTGACCTTTTATGTTGGGGCCATGTTAAAATGTTTAAAGAAAAACTGTAAAATCACTTGAATCCACAACTCAATTGACTCTCTCGGCCTCGTATCAGGACCGTGATTGCATTAACGAGGCGCGTGCCTGTAGCTCGGCTGATAAACGGCGGCTCACACAATGGGAGCGCTTGCGCGGACCGACCACCCATGCAATGAGCGAATCCTCGTGGTGATTGGCTCGCAGTGATTGGCCTGGAGGAGAAGATGGTCGGAAGCACGGGAGCGCAATCATGCCACGTGCCGTGAGCTCCCACAATGGACTATCAACAGACTCATATCGGATCCGTGATTAAACTCATCAGGCGCCAGCGCGTCGCTCGGTTAATTAACGGCTGCCCACACCAAATGGGTACGCGGTCAGGAAGAGCCACCCATCCAAATAGTGAATCCTCGCGGTGATTGGCTCGCCATGATTGCCTTATCCCTCCCACCCCCACGATTGGCCAGGGATGTGAAGGCACACCCACGTGATTATACCACGTGATGTGTGCTCCATTGTATTTAAAGGAGGGCAGAACCAACACAAAATATCTGCGCTTCACGGAGTCGACGCCAAAGGTAAGTGTGGGGCGCCGCTTAAATGGTGGTGCAGTTTTTGCGTTAGACTTTGCAAACCAGTTTGCAAGCGTTCACGAAAAATTCAATTGCGCCTCTTTGTCAATAGACCCATTAACTGGTTGATATTGCCGTTTAATGGTTTGCAGTGTTTTTTTTTAATGCATACGTTTTATTGCCCCACATTTTTCTCAACCACCCCTTCTCTGCACCGTTTCTAATTCTCACCTGCCACGGATAATTACCGTGGTTGAGAATCTGCTGTGTTTTGGTTTATTAGCATAGCGTGCTTATCCACCGGGGAAACTCCTTTAAACTAACCTGAAATCTGAGGGTTTTATGGAAGAAGCTGAAAGCCCTGTAACTTTTGAATTGCAATCCATGGGAGTTCTCGGATTTCAGTTAATTGTGGTGTGCCCTTTATTGGTGATAACTGATCTAATTTGACAAGTATACAAACCGTGTTGTCTTATTGCCTTAACACCAATACAATTGTATGCCTAAATGACTGGTCTGGACTGTGCCTACTCTCTAAAAGACCTCTACCAGGCATTTTTGAACCAGGATGGTTTTGCCTGGGCGATCTGCATATTGATATTTATTTCTTGGATTTTAGGTTTAATCTGGTTTACCCTTACCACTTTAACCCAACTGCTCCTGTTACTATGAACTGTGTAGGTCGACTGCAGCCAAGTGCCTGGATCGTCTCTCCACGCTTTTGATTATTCGTGGAAAGCAAAGGTATCTGTCCTACAGCTCCCTACAACATGACACGTGCTGCACTCTTGCTTTGCCAATGCGTGATAGGTTACTGTGGCCGTGTGATTTGCGGGTTTCAGAATGGACTGTACTGTACATTTTGCTGGTTGATGTCAGAAGGTGAAATTAATTATTTTAGATACTCCAGGCCACTAATAATTCCCCGCAGTTCCATGAGCATGCACTCTCGTGCTTGCGTTTAATTGTTCAGTGGTGGGTTCACTAGCATGCACTTTTTGCTGTAATTGCCTCTGCAAGATTGCTCAATCTAAAATATTTGGCATGAAATTTGCTTATTTTATGTCCAAATTGCGAAACCGTAATTCTAATGGTCAACAAAACAGGAATGTCTAATGGGTGTAAATGTGGTGCCGAATGGTGTTCAGCCCTTTCTGAATTGCAAACTGTAAGTTAAATGTAACCCTGTTATATGGTGTACTCTACGACTACTTGTGTTTTTATACTTGTACAGCCATGATTGTTCATGCTTTACGCATTCTTGCCATGCTCTCCCTTCTGTCTACAGGTTGACATAATGTCGTACCCATTTGCGCTGCACATCATTGGAGGCCAAGGTGGAAATGCGTTCTCGTTTGATGGGAGGAGCAATGCGGCCACGCTGCAGAAACTCTCCGTGAGCGTTGGAGGCTGGCAAGTGAGGGGCGTGGAGGTGTGGCTGACTGACGGGCGAAGGCAGAAGTTCGGCACCGTGGACTTCTCTGCTCAGCAGTTTGAATTCCAGTCGGGCGAGTTCATGTCGCAGCTCTCCCTGTGGGGCAATGGGGCCGGCACGCGTCTGGGTGCCATCAAGTTCAGAACGAGCCGCAACCGCGAGTTCTTTGCCAAGATGACGGACTGGGGGCTCAAGACCGAGTACAAAATCGACGTGGGCTCCGGCGTCTGCTTGGGCGTTCAGGGCCGAGGGGGGGCCGACATCGACTCCATGGGCTTCCTTTTCATCAATGATGTAAAGTCGTCGGTGATCCAGAACATGAACTACCCAACTTTGCACCAGGTTCGCCCCAACGTGCAGATGGAGGAGATTAAAGACCTAAAGTATACAAACAACACCAGCATCGTGCAGTCTCACACCTTTATGACCTCTAAGAAACTAACCAAAACGTCATCGTGGTCTACAACCAACAAGATCGAGTTCACGTTCAGCCTGGAGGTCTCTGCTGGCATCCCTGAGGTGGTGGAGGTGAAGACCGGTTTCAGCTTCACCTTGAGTTCTGAGACCACGCACGCATTGGTGGAATCTCAGGAGCGAATGGAAACTCTCACGTTCCCCGTCTCTGTTCCTCCACACAAGACCGTCACCGTTGTCGCCAACATCGGGCGTGCAAACATCGACCTCCCGTACACGGCCCTGCTGCGCATCACCTGCAAGAACGGCGCTCGCTTTGACGTTCCCCTGCGTGGCGTCTACAAGGGGCTCACCTACACCAAGATGACCGCCCGTGCTACTGAGAAATAGAGCATCATTTTGCGCCCTGTTTGATCAAATGTTCTAAAATAATAGCTTTGGCTGATTACAAATAAAAGCCACCTGCAAGTGCAATGTTGTCTTTTCCCTGTTACGAGGAAAGCAGTTCACTTTGTTGCGTTTCCCCTTCATTTTAAGTTTTACAGGCGTGAGATTTTCACTGGTTGCATGTGGCACATCTGTGTATAGCTCCTGAGCTTCATACGCTCAGTTCTTGAAACCGGGAGTTGGTAGCATGCTCTGGTTTCCACTCGATTTCAGCATTGCCAAATGACCATTGTAGCGCTGGCAAGTATGTACCATCGATAGACCAAAAACGTCGCTGTCCACGAATTAACAAAGACTTGCACTGAAGGCACACTGCATAATTAGTGTGCTGGGGAGCAGTGCTTAAGTCGCCAAGAATTGTAGGGTGGCAGTTGAGAGGAGACCTGATGGCTCATTGGGGCATTCTGTCTACAGGAAACCCACCCACACAGTTTCCTACTTGAAACCTGATTCCCACCACCACCCAGCCCAAAAGAATTATCTCATCAAAACTTTATACCATAGGGCTCATTGCATGTCGGACCAACACCACCTGACCAGTGAATTAAAACATGTACACCTGCCCTCAAAAGGAATTGTTATTCTGACCGTACCATCCGCCAAGCTGTTTCTCCCTCCATACCATACAGAAACAACCACTTGATACTCCGGTTAAAACCATCACACTATATATAGCAGGCGTTACTAAAAAGATTTCCAAAATTCTAAACAAACACAAGATCCATGTCCGGTTCAATACAGTACACAATTTGTGATCTGATCCCATCCGTGAAGGATGTCATTCCTGACTTACAGTACCCCGGGGTTTACAAATTGAATTGTACCTGCGGTGATTGCTATATCGGGGAGACAAAGCGACATGTCTCTGACCGAATTCGCGAGCACAAATCAAATGTGAAACACGGCAAAACGAATTCGTTCTGCCGTGGCTGATCACTGTTACAACGCTGTGGGTGATCACGACATAATTTTCTCCGATACCAAGGTTCTTTGCAAACCCACGGGTTTTTATCAGATTTGTTCACGAGGCAATTCAGATCTACAGACACAATTTCAACCGAGAAGATGGTTTCAAATTAAGCAACCATTGGAAATGTTCTAAATCGAACTAAACATTAAACTAATTTCAATGGTACAGTATATTTTTTCAAGTAGTGGTACCCCAAACTTTCGCAGCTCTTATAAATTCCCTTTTCCACACCATTAATAGGTAAACTCCCCTCCACCCCCCCCCCCCCCCGCGCGCCAAACGGCAAGTCCACCGGCACGTACACCACCTCTTTTCTAAAATCGGCCAATCAAATGCTAATTTGTATGCTTATTTCTTTGTCAGGACACCTTGTTTGCTCGCACACAGCTTAAAGGTCCGCGGTCTGAGCGTGGTTGTGTTTCGCTTAATTCTCCTGTTTGATTTGTACTAGGTGCCTCGGTGAATGTATATGCTCTGACTTTAACATAGCTATTTCTGTGACCAGTTACAAGCTAATCACTCGGCTATTTCAATCCTAAATTCTATGCTAATTCCTTTGTCAAGGGGTGCCTCTGCGGATGTGTATACTTTAACTTAGCTATTTCAATGCTAAATTCTATGCTAATTCCTTTGTCAAGGGGTGCATTTGCGGATGTGTATCCTTTAACTTTAACATAGCCATTTCTGTGACCAGTCACAAGCTAATCACTCAGCCATTTCAATGCTAAATTATATACTAATTTCTTTGTCAAGGCGCTTTGTTTCTTCTCACACAGCTTAAAGGTCGTGATCTGAGCGTGGCTTTTTTCACTCCAGCGCTGTCCTCCAGACAGTCTCGTCCCTTCACCTGATGAAGGCCGCTTGTGTTGTGGCCGAAACGTCGTGATTTTTGTTATTATTATTATTTTTTACCTACGTGACTTTGCCCAATAGAACCAAAGAGTAGGGTGGCAGTTGCCAAAGCGTCCCACAATTGCTAAGCCTTGAAATGGGCCAATCTGGCTTAGGACTGAACAGGCCTCGTGTCAAGGCACATGTGTAATGTATGGATCTCTCCCTTTAACAATTGTCACGGCATTAACAATAAACTCAAACCCACGACAGTAACTACAGTGCCTTATCGTAGCATATGCTATGGGCCCTGCACAAACTCAATGTGGCAAAGTAACTCCGGTAGCTCTTGTTTGCCAGGTTTACAACTCTGCTGAATTGACACTTGGTTACATAGTTTAATTGTGGCGCTTTCCTTTTTTAAAACTTACGTCGACAAGGGAAACGTAAAGTTAGAATTCGTAACCTGTGATAGGAATTGTAAATGTGCTCTAAGGACAAGTAACCAGGCTATTGTGACCCGTGCCCACACTCAATCTGGCCTTGATTGTTATTGAGGACACGATGGTCATTAAAGCATGAGGAAATACGAGTTTTGAAGTTTCTTGGTTTGGCTGCGGGATCTTCTTGGTCAAATGCGACACGCCTCTCGCTCGCAACACCGTCCACGTGCACACCAGGACTTTGAGGGGTTGACGATAGTCCAACACTGCATTTTTTTTTCGTTTGGCTGCCAGCAAAGATACACCAACTGCACGATTGACCCCATGATACAGATCTCCCTCCCCAAAATCCCTGACTATTTATTCGCGTGCCTGCCTATTCTGATAAGTTAATGAATGGCGTGGCCGAACGCACCACCCATTTCTCCTAAGCCACCGTGACCTAGCGAATTTCACAAGGTTAAAAAAAAAACACATTGCGAATATATGCACCATTTATACTGGTAGGAACGAAGTTGTAAACTGAGTGTACCAGCCTGCAATAGATTAATGTGTCCGTCCGTCCGTCCCCTTTCAATACTTTAACGAAGTGAAATCTCGTGCTGTTGGGGTGTAAAAATAAAATTGCGCAAAATTCCAATGTTCCTACCAGCCCACCCTGCAGGGACCTGTTTAGTAACAACCACACTGGTTCCACTATCCATCCCACCGTTGCGCTTGCTACCATTCATTGGCATCTGGGCCCGCACAGGAAAAATGTGCGTAATATTGCTATTGTTATTTTAACCTTGTGGCGGGACCCCGGGGTCCCATAAGCCCCTGGCTCTCGCATAAACTCCGTAGCGACGTCATTTCATGTCTGTTGAAGGTGAACGACACGGCGATCTATTCCTCTCGACGAGCTTTACACGATGTGCTAATTAAAGTTTCTAAGTTTTGTTTCTTCTGCGCATTCGTTTTTGCTGTGCTTGGACGACGTGACGACAGAATTATCCATGCCAGTTGGGTCGCGGCATTTATGCATGCGGTGGGATGGAGTCGCCAAAAATGAATACATTCATTACAATTTTAACTTCCGATTATTCGGGACCCGGGGGTCGCGACATAAGGTTCATTTGTATGGTTAACTATACGTAACATTGACGTCAATCACTGTACCGAGTTGACCGTGAGTAATCTGAGATGTGAAGACAGGGGGGATTGGTGGCTAGGCTTGAGGAGATGGTGTGAGGGCGGGGGAGGAATGGGAGAGGGGGCCATGGAGATAAGAACCAACGTCGGCAAGAGTGAAGAGAGGCCTGTGGATGAAGTGATAACTGTACATGAAGGAGGGAACTGTGTGTGGTGGAGGTGGAATCTAGGGATTGAAACCCTTACCTGTTTCTGCGTGTTGGTGTGAAGAACGTCTGCCAAACCCCATTCAGACTGGAAACGATTATTCAGCATTATAATGTTTTTGAAATAGTACAGTGCCATTATAATGTAACTTTATCAAGATGGAATGAGACCAGACATGAACCTATGTTTAATCGGTTGCGCCCATTAAATACCTGCAATGCGGACACACCTTTCACACATCCTCAATATGCAGTTATGGCTCATGCCATTCCATTTCGAGGTGTTTGATGGAAGGAAACACATTATGTCACAATCAGAAGTTTACTTCCCGAGTAAAGCCCATTCGGCATGAAGCTTCTTTTCAAATGAGACTTGGCCAGCAGACAACAGCAAAGCATTCCACAAGTGAACATATTAATAACAAAAGAGTGAATCAAGAGGCACGTCGAGTTGGAAGATTTATGCTTAATAAGGTACTCATCAATACTAGCAATTACAAAATGACGATAGCATCGAGGCTGTTTATGTCCTTGTATGAGGAGGCCATATTCAAATTTGAAGGGGAAATAAGCAATATTAAAAAAAAAACTTTTATAAAAACACGCTTTTATTAAATGTACCGAACTAGTAATGGCAGAACTCCACGACTCCAGGAAGAAGCCCCGAAGCTTTCCATAACGTAAGGGACCGTGGCCAATTACAGCTAACGGCAGTTTACCGTGGACAATTACCATGCTGAAACATAACATATACAAAATAATCAGTTTAACACGTAGGCTTTCGCGACCAATATTATTCATAATAAAGGTTTTTGGGTTAGATCGCGTTTATTTATAAATGTGTCGTAACCCTCCACCACCCGACACGGCCAATCAGCAAAAAAAGTGTCACGTTGACAAAAGACAAATAATTCACTACTTCAGCCCACCGGTGTGTTGAAGAGTTAATCCACATTTACAGTTTGAGTACGACGTTTCGCTGGTAAATACTTCCAGCATCATCGGGCAATTCGCCAGAATTATGAATATACAAAATAATGTTTAAAAATACATATTTATTTGTAATGATATAATATAGTATTGTCATCAGTATGACATAAGCATACCAAGTTTGCAGTCGATACCACATTGTGAAGTGGGTAAAAATGGAGTTACAAGATTTGAGGATACAACAACAGACAGAGTGAATTAATAAAACGCGTGTAATAACAAAAAAAACCGTGAAAGCACTTGAATCCACAACTCAATCGACGCCCAAGAATTCGTTTCGGGACCGTGGTTCCATGAACCAGGCGCGTGGCGGTTGGTCGACTCATTAACGGCGGCTCACGCGGAACTGCACCCCGCCCTCCCACACAATGAGCGAGTCCTCACGCTGATTGGCTCGCGCTGATTGGTCTGGAGGGGAACGTGGGCGGAGGCCCGTGCGTGTAATTATACCACGTGACCTAAGCACCCCTCAATAGACTCTCAACAGACTCGCGTGGGAAGGGTGATTGAATCCATGAGGCGCCACCACGCGTGGCTCACACAAATGGGCGCGCGTGCAGGAAGCTCCGGCCATACAATTGGTGAATCCTCCACGATCATTCCCCCCACCCCCTACCCACGTGATTGGCCCTGCATGGGAAGGAACGCTCGCGTGATTGTACCACGTGACGTGCGCTCCGTCGATATAAAGGAGGGAGCGACCGACATACTGCATCTGCTCTTCACGGGATTGACTGCGCAGGTTCGTGGTGAGCTGGGTTCGTAGCTAGCTGGGCTTGATGTAGGAGTTGTTGTTGTGCCCCTGTTCAGACCATGTTGGGAGTGTGTCGCTTGTCTTTGTTCTTATTACTTTATTTTACTTTCTGTGTCTGATGTTTTTTTCTGTCATCTTTGAGGATTGATATCTTCGGCGCTATTAAGCCTAACGAGCTAAACCTTTCTAGACACACTTGCTGTGCGTAACGATCCAAGGTTTTATACTGTTTTGGTTTTGTCGGTAAAGTCACGTAGGTAAAATAAATGGAAACGACTAAATTAAGTCACGACGTTTCGGAGGAAACACAAGCTTCTGTCTTCAGGTGGAATAGTCGCTGCAGAATAGCTGTTGCTCAACAATGCTCACCTGCGACAATTATGGCAGGTGAGAATTGTGCCTAACTACTTCCGTTAGACCAACCTGCAATCTGAGGGTTGTATGGTAGAAGCTGAAAGCCCTTTCAACTTTGACTCTCAATTGATGGGAATTCTCATTCATTTTAATTTGTGCTGCCACTTAATCTTTTATAATCTAAGACTGATCTAATTTGACCCATTTTCAAACCGTCCTATCGTGCATTGCTGCAACCCTAAAATACGATTTCATGCCTCGTAACCACTGAATTGTGCCTGCTCTCTAAAAGACCTATGCTATCCCTCTTTTAGCCAGTATGATTCTTGCCAAGGTGATCTGCCTATGCAAACTTTGTCTTGACCTGCTTCTGTTCCTACGAACCGTGCAGGTCGACTGCAGCCAAGTCCCTGGATCGTCTATTCGAGCATTTGATTGTGGAAATAAAAATGTATTTGTGCTACCGCTCCCTGCAAAGTGACACATGCAGTCCTCTTGCATTGCCCCACCTCTGGATGGTCAACTGTGGCTGAGTGGAATGGACCAAACTCTATATCCTGCTGCTGTTTGATGTAGTGAGGAATAAGAAAAGTGACTGACTTTAGATACTCCCGGCCACCAATAATGCCCCGCAGTTCCATGAATGCACACTTGTGCTTAAAGGTCTAATTGTTCATTGATCAGCAGTGAGATCATTGTGTAGTGCACTTTTTGCTGTAATTGATTCCACAAATTGAATATGAAACGGTATTAATTTTGACTAGGATTTAGGTTTGACTTGCATACTTGCCCAAGATAAAACGCAATTTACCAACGTAAAATGCCCATTGTGCACTTTGGTATCCACTATTTTTCAGACCTTGCGAAGTATTTGTCGCTTTTTATGATACGAATGGTACACTAATCTACAGTTGCGTGTGACCTGGAGTAATGCATCTTTTATTTATTATACTAAAGCGGCCATAATGGGGTTGGGCTTTAAACATGACATGCTCTCCTTGTCTCTTCCAGGTTGATATAATGTCGTACCCACTTACGCTGCACATCATTGGAGGCCAAGGTGGAAATGCGTTCTCGTTTGATGGGAGGAGCAATGCGGCCACGCTGCAGAAACTCTCCGTGAGCGTTGGAGGCTGGCAAGTGAGGGGCGTGGAGGTGTGGCTGACTGACGGGCGAAGGCAGAAGTTCGGCACCGTGGATTTCTCTGCTCAGGAGTTTGAATTCCAGTCGGGCGAGTTCATGTCGCAGCTCTCCCTGTGGGGCAATGGGGCCGGCACGCGTCTGGGTGCCATCAAGTTCAGAACGAGCCGCAACCGCGAGTTCTTTGCCAAGATGACGGACTGGGGGCTCAAAACCGAGTACAAGATCGACGTGGGCTCTGGTGTCTGCTTGGGCGTTCAGGGCCGAGCGGGGGCCGACATCGACTGCATGGGCTTCCTGTTCATCAATGCTATAAAGTCGTCGGTGATCCAGAACATGAACTACCCAACTATGCACCAGGTTCTCCCCAACGTGCAGATGGAGGAGATTAAAGAAATGGAGTACATAAATGACACCAGCGTCGTGCAGTCTCACAGCTTCGAGAGCTCCAAGACAATTACCAAAAAGTCATCGTGGTCTACAACGAACAAGATTGAGTCTACCTTCAGCCTTAAAGTCTCGGCAGGCATCCCGGAGGTCGTGGAGGTGGAGGCTGGTTTCAGCTTCACCTTGAGCTCTGAGACCACGCACGCATTGGAGGAATCTGAGGAGCGGAAAGAAACTCTCACGTTCCCCGTCTCTGTTCCTCCACACAAGACCGTCACCGTTGTCGCCAACATCGGGCGTGCAAACATCGACCTCCCGTACACGGCCCTGCTGCGCATCACCTGCATGAACGGTGCTCTCTTTGACGTTCCCCTGAGTGGCGTCTACAAGGGGCTCACCTACACCAAGATGACCGCCCGTGCTACTGAGAAATAGAGCAGCATTTTGTACCCTGTTTGAGCAAATGTTCTGAAAGAATAATTGTGGCTGACGACGAATAAAAGCCTTCTGCATTGCACTGCCATTTTCTCTTTGCATCTTTGTGCGTTGCATGCGAGGCGTAAATGACGACTCGGAGGCAGATCTTCATGCAGGGGCTTGCGCCAGTTTTATTAAGGACTTTTCTTCGTACACGACTGTGGACTGCACGCTCACTGCCTACACGCCACACCCCAGGGGAAGGGTATTGGGTAAGTCCCTAGCACCCCCAGGCTACCCTAGCCTGGTGCTAATTTCCCCCTACCCTGGGTCCCAACTTCACACGTTCCTGGCTCCCCGCAACAACCTCAATCACGTCACGAGTCCCCCACCTAAATATCCCAGGGGGACATGATGTCACCATCCCGCCCCCTGTTCATGACGTCACTATACGTGACGTCATCGTACCGGAGGGCGAGCGTGATATTACGTCACTAACTACTACGATACACGTTAGAAACTTACATTTTTTACTAGGATTGTTTATGGATGTGGATATTTCACCATTTGCTGTGGTTGAAGGCTTGTTTTGTCGTTCGATTGAGCTTTCATAACCTCTATTCCCCATTGCGTGACCGTTCTTGAAATGGTGAGTCGGTGGCATTATATATTTCACTTTATTTTATCGTTGTCAAATGACCATGCAATGCACCACTTAAAATGGGATTATATTTGCAATGGGCAAAACATTCCTAAATGGCTGCCTGCCATCAGGCCCTGCTGGTGGATAACGATGAAGCTTTAATGAAAATGTCCGTCCAAGCATTAACAAAGACTTGGCACAAAGCACGCTTCAATCTTGCTCCCAGGCAGCAATTCACTGTTTTGGTTCGTCTGGCTCCCAGACCACAGGTACGTCAATGGACCCCAGTAATATCGACGTGCTGGCATCACTATCGCCCTCCACCACCCACACGGATTTTTTTTTTTATTCTCTTCAAAATTCCCGTACACTAGTCTCGACTGGCTATTGAATCGCTTGCCTGCCTATTCTGAGGTTGAAAAGCGTGGCCTAGCCGTATCACCCATTTATCCGAGGTAAATCCTAACCCAGCAACATTCACAAGGATTAACAGCGACTCGTAATATTTCAGTGAGTTTATATGCACCATTTATTAATTGCCTAGCCACACTGCTTATACGATTAATCCCACGGTTGTGCTTGCTGCTATTTCGTGGCAACTGAACCCGCAAACGAACACGTGACCTAATATTGTTGTTATTGCGGTTAATTATAGGTAACGTTGACATCCATCCCTGTACTTAACTCCGAGAAGTGAAGGCAGGGGCTTGGTGGGTGGGATTGAGGAGACGAGGGGGGTAGAGGGAGGGGCTGTCGGCAATGAGTGGAGAGAAGAGCGAGCTGTGGATGGAGATAACTTTACATGAAAGAGTGGAGCTGTGTGTGTGATGGAGGTGGAACAGAGGACTGGAACCCTTAACTGTCTGTGTAATGGTGTGAAGAATGTCCGCTCCACCCCATTAAGACTGGAAACCATTAAGCATTGTTATGGTTTTGCAATTGTACAGTAAGTCGCATTCTAATGAAGAAATTATACCAAACATTCACGTATTTTTTTTATCTGTTACAACTATTATGTGCATGCAAGGTGAAGACGCCCTCCACACGTCCTCATAACGTAGTTTTGGCTCGTATCATTCCATTTAACGGTGTTTGACGTCAGAAACCCCATTAAATCAGAATGAGAAGTTTATTTCCAGAGTAGAGCACATTGACTCAGAAACTCATTTTCAAGGGACACTCGGCCAGCAGACAATATGAAAGCATTCCACAATTGAACAAATGAGTTTCAAAAAAATATCCAGAGGCACGTTCAGTTCAAAGGTCTATACTCAATAAGGCACCTATTAGCAATATGAATTACAAGACGGCGATGGTAGCGAGGCTGATTTGACCTTTTACGCGTGGGTCATGTTATCGGGACCGTGATTGCATTAACGAGGCGCGTGCCAGTAGCTCGGCTCATTAACGGCGCCTCCCATAATGAGCGCGCGTGCATGGAACTTCCACCCGTGCAATGAGCGTATCATCACACTGATTGGCTCGCGATGATTGCCTTCTCCCTCCCACCCCCATGATTGGCCAGGGATGGGAAGGCACGCCCGCGTGATTGTACCACGTGATGTGCACTCCCTTGTACATAAAGCAAAGGCAGAACCAACATAATATTTGCGCTTCACGGAGCCGACTACTTAGGTAAGTGTGGTGCCTAGCTTTACACGATTTAGGTAAAGTTGTTGTTTGACCTTTCGCATTCGCAAATAAATTCACTAGTGTCTCTTTGTCCATAGATACATTAACTGGGTGCTTACTCTTTGTTTTTTTCGGTAAAGTCACGTAGATAAAACAAAATCAAAATAAAAGAAAACAACTAAATCAAATCACGACGTTTTGGATGCAACACAATATTCCGTCTTCAGGTGGAACAGTCACAGCAAGACAGCTGCATGCAGCTGTGATGCATGTGATGCCTCCGAAACGTCGTGATTTGATTTAGTAGTAGTTTTTTTTAATTTTTATTTTGTTTCATCTACGTGACTTTACCGAAAAAACAAACGGTGAATCCTTGCAGTCGCGAAAGCTTCAAATCTAGAATTAACTGGGTGCTTTTTGCCGTTCAATGGTTTGCACCGGCTTTTTAAAAAAATCGTGGGTTGCTCTCCCTGCATTTTTTTAAAACTATCCCTGCTCGGTACCGTTTCTATTTCTCACCCGCCACGGATAATTGCCGTGGTTGAGAATCTGCTGGAATTTGGTTCATTAGCATAGCGTGCCTATCCACTGGGAAACTCCTCTTTACTGACCTAAAATCTGAGGGTTGCATGAGGAAGCTTAAAGCCCTGCAACTTCTGCATCATAGTTTGTGGGAGTTCTCTTTAATTGTTTTAAAACGTAAGGCTGGTCTAATATGACAAGTTTTGCAAACCGTCCTATCAACTTGCCACAACCCTAATATAATTCCACGCCTAATGACTATCTGGATTGTGCCTGCTCTCTAAACGGCCTCTGCTAGGCATTTTTGAGCCAGGTTGGTTGTCTTGAATTGTAGGGTTTAATCTGATTTCCCCACACTATGTTAAACCAACTGCTCCTGTTACTATCTACTGTGTAGGTCGACTGCAGCCAAGTGCCTGGATCGTCTATCCAAGATTTTTTTTATTGTTCGTGGAAAGAGAAATGTATTTGTGCTACCTCTCCCTGCAACCTGAGATGTGCAGCCCTCTTGTATTGCCCCACTGATAGATGGGATACTGTGGCCGTGTGGATCGAGGGTTGTGGAATTGACTGTATTGTATATGCTGATGGTTGATGTAGGAAGGTAAAGTAACGTTAATTGTTTTTGATACTCCCAGCCGCCAATAACGCCCCGCAGTTCCAAGAGCATGCACACTTGTGCCTAAAGATTAACTGTTAATTACTCAGTGGTGGGTTCAAAATCGGGCACTTTTTACTGAGCAATACCTTGCAGAAGCAATATTACAATCTAGCATGGATGGCGTGAAGTTTGCTTATTTTACTTGACAAAATGTGAAACCATAATTTACTTTAATGATGAACATAAATGAATGGCAATTGGGTATAGATTTGGTGCCCAATACTTTTTCATCCCTTCTAAAGTATAAGAAAGCACAACTTTAACATGAATGGTACACTAAACTCCATTTGATGGTGAACTCTAATGATTGTCTATTTATACTGGGGCAACCAAAATGGTTTCGGCATTAAACATGCTCTCCCTTCATCATGGGGCCTCTTTTGCCAGTACCAAAATATGAGAATAGGTTTTCACCTTTCTCATTTTGGTACTGTCAACGGAGGTCCCATGATGTAGATGCTCAACCCAAGCCCTCGTTACTGTGATAATTATTGTCTTTGTGCTGGACACCTTTTGGCGTCCTCTGGTCTAACACCGTTTGAGACTAGGCTCAAACGAAAGCTGTCTCTGGTGTGAACCAATCGGGTTCAAAGACAATGCATATATTATCAAAAAATGTTTCATTCTGACCACAAGCATTGTGGTTAATGCAAACATGATTCCTTGTAAAAGGTTTCAGTTTGGTGTTTGAACATCTTAACACAGCTGTTTTGTGCCAGAAAGGGGAAACGAATTCTCATCCTCTCCCTTCTGTCTCTTCCAGGTTGACATAATGTCGTACCCACTTACACTGCACATCATTGGAGGCCAAGGTGGAAATGCGTTCTCGTTTGATGGGAGGAGCAATGCGGCCATGCTGCAAAAACTCTCCGTGAGCGTTGGAGGCTGGCAAGTGAGGGGCGTGGAGGTGTGGCTGACTGACGGGCGAAGGCAGAAATTCGGCACCGTGGACTTCTCTGCGCAGCAGTTTGAATTCCAGTCGGGCGAGTTCATGTCGCAGCTCTCCCTGTGGGGCAATGGGGCCGGCACGCGTCTGGGTGCCATCAAGTTCAGAACGAGCCGCAACCGCGAGTTCTTTGCCAAGATGACGGACTGGGGGCTCAAGACCGAGTACAAAATCGACGTGGGCTCCGGCGTCTGCTTGGGCGTTCAGGGCCGAGCGGGGGCCGACATCGACTGCATGGGCTTCCTTTTCATCAATGATATAAAGTCGTCAGTGATCCAGAACATGAACTACCCAACTATGCACCAGGTTCTGCCCAACGTGCAGATGGAGGAGATTAATAAAATGCAGTACACAAACGACACCAGCGTCGTGCAATCTTGCACCTTCGATGGCTCCAAGAACATAACCAAAAAGTCATCGTGGTCTACGATCAGCAAGATCGAGTCCACCTTCAGCCTGACTGTCTCGGCAGGCATCCCTGAGGTCGTGGAGGAGGGGGCTGAGTTCAGCTTCACCTTGAGCTCTGAGATCACGCACGCATTGGAGGAATCTGTGGACTGGATGGAAACTCTCACGTTCCCCGTCTCTGTTCCTCCACACAAGACCGTCACCGTTGTCGCCAACATCGGGCGTGCAAACATCGACCTCCCGTACACGGCCCTGCTGCGCATCACCTGCATGAACGGCGCTCTCTTTGACGTTCCCCTGAGTGGCGTCTACAAGGGGCTCGCCTATTCCAAAAATGACTGCGTGTGCTACTTGGAGCTAGAACAGCATTTTGTATCTTTTTTTATCAAATGTTTGAGTAATTGGATCCGAATTTGCAATAAAAGCCTTCTGCACTGCAAATTTCTCTTTTCATGTTTTGTAGTTGCATATATGGTATTTTAACTTTCCTATTTGCCTTCAGTTTAAGGGTTTACATACATGGGCCTTTCACCCGTGCTTGTAGCTGTTAACAGGACTTAATTTGTAGTTCCAATGAGCTTCACATGCTTGATTACTCATTTATTTAAACAACCAGTTGATGGCATTATGTTTCCACTCGATTTCAGCATTGTCAAATAAGCATGCTATGCAGCACTTGGATGGGATTTGATTTGAAGATAGCCAGTACATACTGACATGGCTGCTTTTTTCCTGCAACTGCGGTTCAGTATATAGTATGGATTGAACGGAAACTTCACTGTCCAATAGTTAACAAAGACATCACCAAGGCACACTTATTATTGCTCCTGGTTTCACTGCTTGTAACGCCATTTCCATGAGCTACTCATTTTGTTAAAAACTCATTTTGTTAAAACAAAATGAGTTGCTCAGGCTAATGACTGAGTCGGCATCAAGGTACGTAGAATGCTTGAACATCTTTTCAAAATTGTCACTGCATTAATAATACACTACCTCCGATAGTAACGACAGTTGCAAAAAAATGTTTCTTTCCAGAATTGCATCTCGTCTGGATTGACACTCTGTTACAGAGCTTAAATATGGCAAATCCATATAAAAATGGCTGAATGTCAATCGGGATTCCAATTCTTAAGCTTTATCTGTGTTTAGGAATTGTTAACTCTCAAGTGACCAGGTTTCCTAACCAGGCCGTGACCCGTGTTCTTTTTGCCTTCATCTTTCCTGGCCGTGGTTATTGACATAGTGGTCATCAATAACTGATTAATTAGACGTTTTGGTAGCACAATGCGTTGTTTGTTTGGTTCTGCTGCATGATCCTCCTCGTCAACTAAGACTCGCCTCACACTAGCTATAATCACCGGCCACGTTCACACCAGAACTTTGAGAGGTTGAATAGGGCCGAAAATTGCATCGGTTTATTTGTCCGGCTCTCAGCACACGGGTACACCAATGGACCAATGTAATATCGACGTGCTGGTGGCACGATTGCCCCCCCCCCCCCAATGCAAATCTCCTTCCCCAAAATTCCTGTCCAGTGGTCACGTGACTGGCAATTTAATCACGTGCTTGCCTATCCTGAGGATGAAGGGTGTGGCTTACCATACAACCCATTTATCCTAGGTAAATCCTAATCCAGCAACATTCACAAGCATTACCGACTAAATTTTTTGCAGTATGAATATATGCAACATGTATTAGTTACAGTTATATATTCTTAGCTCTTTCGGTAAAGTCACGTTGAAGAGAAACAATAAAATAATAAAATATAAAAAAATAAAAATTCTCACGACGTTTCGACCATAACACAAACGGTCGTCATCAGGTGTGTCGGTCTGCATTAACTTATTTATTTTTAAACGGTGTATTTATTTAAAAAAAACGTTAGCGCCATGCGCAGCGATTTGGCAGTTTATTTAGAAGGACTAGTCTATCTATGTTCTGAAAAGAGGAGGGGGGAGACGAAAAATTAATGTATGCTGTCTGAAAGCCACTGTAAGCGTGAACATACAATTAAGACCTGAAATGGTTAATCAAATCTTTCCAATGATTGCTAAGCCAGAATCCATCTTCTCGGTTGAAATTGTCTCTGTGCTTGTATATGTGGATAGCCTCATGAACGAATCTCTCATGGTAGCCAGATGGCTTACAAAGAACCTCTGTCTTGGAAAAGTCAATGTCATGTGAGCCTACTGAATTATAACAATGATCTGCCACGGCCGAGGTGTTGGCCTACCGTGTTTAAGGCCTGCTTTGTGTTCACGAATACGGTCCGAGACATGGCGTTTGGTTTCTACAATGTAACTACTACCACAGAGGCAACTTAGTTTGTAGACACCAGGGTACTGTATGTCCGGAATCACATCTTTTACAGATGGAACCAGATCATGGATTTTATGTAATGTGTTGAAAGGGACCTGGATCTTGTGTTTATTCAAGATTTTGGAGATCTTTTTGTGAACCCCGCAATGTAGGGTAAAGTGATGGTTTTGAAAGGCTCCTCAAGAGGGTCCTTCTTCATGGTTTGAGTGATAGCTTTACGGATTGTATAGTCGGAGTAACCATTAGCCTTAAGAGCTTGGTGTACGTGCTGCCTATGTGTTCCTGGTCGGATATGCATTGGGCTCTATGGTACAGAGTCTTAATGAGAGAATTCTTCTGTGATGGATGGTGGTGGGAATCCGGTTTCAGATAAGCATCCGTATGGGTAGTTTTCCTGTAGACAGAGTGGTTCATTGAACCATCAGGTCTCTTTTTTATTAAGACATCCAAAAAAGGTAGCTTGCCATCTTTTTCGACTTCCATGGTAAATCTGATGGCTGGGTGTATGGAATTGATGTGGTCGAAGAATTGGTCTAGAGCAGGCCGGCCATGTGGCCAGATGACAAAAGTGTCATCCACGTACCTCTTCCATAAGGTTGGCCGCAGAGTGGCAGTCTGGATGGCGTCAGTCTCAAGTTTCTCCATGAAAATGTTAGCTATAACCGGAGATAGGGGGGAGCCCATTGGGGTGCCCTCAGTTTGTTTGTAGAAACTTCCATTCCAAGTGAAGCATGTATTGGTTAAACAGTGTCTCACTAGGGGGGGTACCTCAGTGTTTAGTCCTTGATGAACCAAGTCTTCAATGATTGCGATGGTGTCAGGTACAGGAACCTTGGTGAATAAGGAAACTACATCAAAACTGACAAGCAGGTCGTCTTGGGACAGGGAAATACCCTTGATTGTCGATACCAGGTGAGTAGAATTTTGTACAGCAGAGGTGTTTTTTTCAGTGAAAGGACGCAGGATTTCAGACAAACAAAAAAACGAGCCAGTTTGTAGGTGGGGGAGTTGATAGTAGAGACGATGGGACGAAGGGGTGTATCTACTTTATGTATTTTTGGTAACCTGTATAATCTTGGTGGCCTGTCAGCAGAAGGTTTCAACGAAAACTGTTTAGATTGATCAATTAATGCCGTTGAATTAGAAATTATTTTGTTGGTTTGTGTGACGAGGCTGTTGGTGGGATCTCTTTTTATTTTTGTATAACTACCATCGTCGAGTAATTCTTTAATTTTGTTGTTGTATTCTATTTTATCCATGATGATAGTAGCATTGCCCTTGTCAGCTGAGAGGACTACAATATAATCCCTCTTTTTTAATTTATATAATTCAAAACGCTCATCTTTGCTGAGGTTGCTAGCTGGCATCGTAGCGTTTTTTAGGGTTGCAGCGATTTCAGATCTTGCTACGTCTGCAGCGATGTGACCCAAGCCCCTGAGAGCAACGTCTACTTGGGCAATTATATCATTAACTGGTATGTGTTTAGGTGTGACTGCAAAGTTTAGACCTTTAGCTAAAACGGATTTCAGACCATCGGAAATAGAACTGTTACTGCGATTAATTACGACTTTGTTAACGTCTAACTTTTTGGTGTGTGGGTCCGGTCTTTTGTTGAAGAGGAGGTTAAATTTGGAAATCAGGTTGTCCTTACATTTGGTCGACATAGTAGCAGTTGAAGAGGCAGTCATATTGTCTACATGTTCCCAATCCGATGTGGACATTGTTGCCGTCAATGATAAGTGTGATTTGTAGAGTGTCTTGTCTAACTGATCTAGTTCGGTGCGTATAAGTCTGATTTTTTCTGAGATAAGAGCTAAGCTAGTTTTGAAAAGAATTAGTTTCGCATTAGAAGAAGTTACAGCAGCAGAGGTCAGTGTAAATGCGAATTACTCGACGATGGTAGTTATGCAAAAATAAAAAGAGATCCCACAAACAGCCTCGTCACACAAACCAACAAAATAATTTCTAATTCAACTGCATTAATTGATCAATCTAAACAGTTTTCGTTGAAACCTTCTGCTGCCAGGCCACCAAGATTATACGGCTTACCAAAAATACATAAAGTAGATACACCCCTTCGTCCCATCGTCTCTACTATCAACTCCCCCACCTACAAACTGGCTCGTTTTTTTGTCTGTTATCCTGCGTCCTTTCACTGAAAAAAACACCTCTGCAATACAAAATTCTTCTCACCTGGTATCGACAATCAAGGGTATTTCCCTGTCCCCAGACGACCTGCTTGTCAGTTTTGATGTAGTTTCCTTATTCACCAAGGTTCCTGTACCTGACACCATTGCAATCATTGAAGACTTGGTTCATCAAGGACTAAACACTGAGGTACCCCCCCTGGTGAGACACTGTTTAACCAATACATACTTCACTTGGAATGGAACTTTCTACAAACAAACTGAGGGCACCCCAATGGGCTCCCCCCTATCTCCGGTTATAGCTAACATTTTCATGGAGAAACTTTGAGACTGACGCCATCCAGACTGCCACTCTGCGCTCAACCTTATGGAAGAGGTACGTGGATGACACTTTTGTCATATGGCCACATGGCCGGCCTGCTCTAGACCAATTCTTCGACCACATCAATTCCATACACCCAGCCATCAGATTTACCATGGAAGTGGAAAAAGATGGCAAGCTACCTTTTTTGGATGTCTTAATAAAAAAGAGACCTGATGGTTCAATGAGCCACTCTGTCTACAGGAAAGCTACCCATACGGATGCTTATCTGAAACCGGATTCCCACCACCATCCATCACAGAAGAATTATGTCATCAAGACTCTGTTCCATAGAGCCCAATGCATATCCGACCAGGAACACATAGACAGTGAACTCAAGCATGTACACCAAGCTCTTAAGGCTAATGGTTACTCCGACTATACAATCCGTAAAGCTATCACTCAAACCATGAAGAAGGACCCTCTTGAGGAGCCTTTCAAAACCATCACTTTACCCTACATTGCGGGGATCACAAAAAAGATCTCCAAAATCTTGAATAAACACAAGATCCAGGTCCGATTCAACACATTACATAAAATCCGTGATCTGGTTCCGTCTGTAAAAGATGTGATTCCGGACATACAGTACCCTGGTGTGTACAAACTAGGTTGCCTCTGTGGTAGTAGTTACATTGGAGAAACCAAACGCCATGTCTCGGACCGTATTCGTGAACACAAAGCAGACCTTAAACACGGTAGGACCAACACCTCGGCCGTGGCAGATCATTGTTATAATTCAGTAGGCTCACATGACATTGACTTTTCCAAGACAGAGGTTATTTGTAAGCCATCTGGCTACCATGAGAGATTCGTTCATGAGGCTATCCACATATACAAGCACAGATACACTTTCAACCAAGAAGATGGATTCTGGCTTAGCAATCATTGGAAAGATTTGATTAACCATTTCAGGTCTTAATTGTATGTTCACGCTTACAGTGGCTTTCAGACAGCATACATTAATTTTTCGTCTCCCCCCTCCTATTTTCAGAACATAGATGGACTAGTCCTTCTAAATAAACTGCCAAATCGCTGAGCGTGGCGCTAACGTTTTTTTAAATAAATACACCGTATAAAAATAAATTAATTAATGCAAACCGACACACCTGATGACGACCGTTTGTGTTATGGTCGAAACGTCGTGAGAATTTTTATTGTTTTATATATATTATTATTTTATTGTTTCCCTTCAACGTGACTTTACCGAAAGAGCTAAGAATATGAATTACTGCAGTCACGAAAGCTTTAAATCAAAATAGTTACAGTTATTTAAAAACGCACTGGTTACACTGTCAATCCCACGTTTGTGCTCTCTGCCATTTAGTGGCAAATGAGCCCACAAACGAAAAAGGGACCTAACATTACTTTTGTTATTATTGCAGTTAATTATAAATAACATTGACAACAATCCCTGTACCGAGATTACTGGGAGTGGCCCATTTATCCCAAGAACATTCACGAAGTTTAAAAGCCACTAATTATAATGCAGTGTGAATATGTGCACCATGTGTTCATAACACAACCACACTGGTTACACTATTAATCCCACCATTGCGCTTGCGCCATTTAGTGGCAAATAGGCCCACAATAATCGCGAGCCAATCAGTGCGCGGATTCACTAATTGGATGGGTGGCACTTCCTCCACGCGCGCCTATTTTTTTCGACCCCGTTAATAAGCCGAGCGACGAGCGCTGTGGCATCTCATGAATGCAATCACGATTCCCATATGAGTCTGTTGAGAGTCCATTGAGGGGAGCTCACTTCACGGGGCATAATTACGCGCGCATGCCTCCGCCCATCATTCCCCTCCAGACAGATCATCGAGAGCCAATAGGCGTGAGGATTCGCTCATTGCATGGGCGGCAGTTCCAGCATGCGCACCCATCGTGTGAGCTACCGTTTATGAGTTGAGCTTCTGAGACTCACTTCGATAATGGCGTCACGATCCCGATATGAGGCCGTGAGAATGAATTGAGTTGTGAATTCAAGCGATTTTAGAGAGTTGTATTGTTTAACATGGAATCTATCTCTTATAATTCCTAGTGTTAATAAGTGCCTTATTGAGTACAAACCTTTGAACTGTACCTGCCTCTGATGACTTTCAATCGTAACTTATTTGTACAATTGTGGAATGCTTTGATATTGTCTGCTTGCCGGGTCTCTTTTGAAAATTTGCTTCCTAGCTCACTGGGCTTTACTGTGGAAACAGACTTTTCATTCTAATAGAACGTGTGTTCTAACATCAAATACCTTTCAATGGAATGACATGGACCAAAACTAAGCAATGAGGATGTGTGAAAGGTGTGTCCATATTGCAAGTATTTGATGGACTTAACCAATTAAACATACTTCATGTCTGGTATAATTTATTGATTAGAATATGACTTCATAATGTCACTGTACTATTTCAAAACCATTTTAATGCTTATTGATGGTTACCAGTTTTAATGGGGTGGAGCGGACATTATTCACACCAACACGCAGACAGGTAAGGGTTCCGGTCCCGTAATTCCACCTCCATCACACACAGCTCCCTCCTTTGCATACCATTATATCTTCATTCACAGCTCTCTTCTCTCGTCACTCTTGCCGACGTCCCGTCTTACCACCATGGCCCACCTCCCATTGTCCCCTCGTCCGTGTCTCCTTATTCCCAACCACCAATCCCCTGCCTTCACATTTCGGTGTTACGCCCTGTCAACTTGGTACAGGGATTGATGTCAATGTTAGTTATAATTAACCATGCAAACCATACAATAACGATAGGATTGATAATGTAGCCAGTGTGGTTGCGTAATGAATTAATGGTGCATATATTCACACTGCAATATTAGTGGCATTTAAACTGTGAATGTTGCTCGGATAAATGGGCCACGTCCTTCATCCTCAGGATAGGCAGGCACGTGATTCAACTGCCAGTCACGTGACCACTGGACGGATTTTGGGGAGGGAAATCTGCATTGGGGGGCCAATCATGACGCCAGCACGTTGATATTACAGGGGTCCATTGGCGTACCCGTGTGCTGCGAGCCAGACGACTAAAACAAAGTCATTTTGGACCCTCGACAACATCTAAAAGGTCTGATGTGCACGTGGCCAGTGTTTGGAGAGAGGCGTGTCAGTTGACAAGGATGATCACGCAGCAGAGCTAAGGAAAACAACGCAGCTCTACCAAACCTTTTATTCATCATAACCAACTTGATAAATGTCCGTGATAACAATCGCAGTCACAGGGTCAATACCCTGGTCACTTGAGTTAATTCCTAAACTGAGAAAGGTTAAGAATTGGAATTTCGATTGACATGCCCCTTGTCACGACCATCCCAATGCAGCCGTTTTTTTTTAATGGAATCACGTTTAAGCTCCAACGAAGTGCAATTCCAGCCGAGATGCTGACAATTGTTTTTCCAGGATAGGCAACTGGTTACTTGTATAGGTGTTAAATGCTGTGGCAATTTTGAAAGGGAGAGTTCCATGCATTATACGTGCCTTCGAGGCTTATTCAATCATTAGCACGAGCAGTTACTTTAGTTAAAAAATAGCGCAATATTGTTGCTAGATTATGGAAACTGCTTCCCTACATAATTTTGCAATTGACGCATTCAGCCCCCTACCCCCCCAGGAGCAATAATAAGTGCAGCGAGCTGTAGCTCTTAAATGGACAGTGAAGTTTCTGTTCAAGCCAAACTAGATAGTCAACAGCTGTGGAGGATAAAGCAGCCATGACTGGATGTACTGGCCATCTTCAAATTAAATCCCATAGCACGGTCGTTTGACAATGCTGAAATCTAGTGGAAGAATATGCCATCAACCAGTTGTTTAAATAAATGGGGAATTACGCATGTGAAGCTCAGGTAGAATGGAAAATAAGTCCTATTGACATCCACATGAAAGGTAAAATGCCCAAGTCTGTGAACCCTTAAACCGAAAATGGGAAAAGCAAAACATGTAAATTCCTTACATGCAACCAAAACACGGAAATAAAAAAATGCATTGCAGAAGGATTTATTCAGAAAAAACATTTGATCAAACAGGGCACAAAAATGCTGTTCTATTTCTCAGTAGCACGGGCGGTCATCTTGGTGTAGGTGAGCCCCTTGTAGACGCCACTCAGGGGAACGTCAAAGAGAGCGCCGTTCATGCAGGTGATGCGCAGCAGGGCCGTGTACGGGAGGTCGATGTTTGCACGCCCGATGTTGGCGACAACGGTGACGGTCTTGTGTGGAGGAACAGAGACGGGGAACGTGAGAGTTTCCGTCCGCTCCTCCGAGTTCTCCAATGCGTGCGTGGTCTCAGAGCTCACGGTGAAGCTGAACCCAGCCTCCCCGTCCACGACCTCCGGGATGCCTGCCGAGACTTTAAGGCTGAAGGTAAACTCAATCTTGTTCGTTGTAGACCACGATGACTTTTTGGTAATTGTCTTGGAGCTCTGGAAGCTGTGAGACTGCACGACGCTGGTGTCGTTTATGTACTCCATTTCTTTAATCTCCTCCATCTGCACGTTGGGGAGAACCTGGTGCATAGTTGGGTACTTCATGTTCTGGATCACCGACGACTTTATAGCGTTGATGAACAGGAAGCCCATGCAGTCGATGTCGGCCCCCGCTCGGCCCTGAACGCCCAAGCAGACGCCGGAGCCCACGTCGATTTTGTACTCGGTCTTGAGCCCCCAGTCCGTCATCTTGGCAAAGAACTCGCGGTTGCGGCTCGTTCTGAACTTGATGGCACCCAGACGCGTGCCGGCCCCATTGCCCCACAGGGAGAGCTGCGACATGAACTCGCCCGACTGGAATTCAAACTGCTGAGCAGAGGAGTCCACGGTGCCGAATTTCTGCCTTCGCCCGTCAGTCAGCCACACCTCCACGCCCCTCACTTGCCAGCCTCCAACGCTCACGGAGAGTTTCTGCAGCGTGGCCGCGTTGCTCCTCCCATCAAACGAGAACGCATTTCCACCTTGGCCTCCAATGATGTGCAGCGTAAGTGGGTACGACATTATGTCAACCTGGAAGAGACAGATGCAAGGGTGAGCATTGTAAGCAAGGTTAAAGCCCAACCAGTACGGCTGCATTAGTGTAATAAAATAGTAGCATTACTCCAGTTCAGTACCATTCGTGTCATAAACATTTGGACAGTCAAATTTCGGAAGGGCTGAAATAGTGGGCAATAGCCATTTTACATGTTATAGAAATTAATGGTTTAAATCTTTGGAAAGTAAGCAAAATAAGCAAACCTAATCCTAGTCAAAATGCCGTTTTAGATTTACATTTTTGTGGAAATAATTACAGCAAAACCTGCGCTACACTATGAACTCGCTGCTGATCAATTAATTAGTTTTTCAAGCACAAGTGTGCGTGCTCATTAAACTGTGGGGCATTATTGATGGCCGGGGGTATCAACTTAATTCAAGTTACTGTCTCCCTACATCAAACCCTCGATCCACACAGCCACAGTAGACCATCCAGAGGTGGGGCAATGCAAGAGGGCTGCACGTGTCACGTTGCAGGGGGCAGTAGTACAAATACCTTTTCTTTCCACGAATAAGCAAAAGCTCAAATAGACGATCCAGGGACTTGGCTGCAGTCGACCTACACGGGTCATAGCAACAGATGCAGTTGGGTTAAGGTAGTGTGGGAAACCAGATTAACCCTACAAGCCAAGGCAACCAAGATTGCAAATCGCTCAGGCAACGACCATCCTGGTTGAAAAATGGATAATGGAGGTTTTTGTAGAGTGCAGGCATAATCCAGGGGTCATTAGGCGTTGCATCATTTTAGGGTGGATAAATTTATGATTGGATGGTTTGAAAACGGGTCAAATTAGACCCCTCTTACAGCTAAAAAAAAAATAGGGGGCAAGTCAAATACAATGTGAGAACTCCCATTCACTGCGAATTAAACTTAAAGGGGCTTTCAGCTCCGACCATAGAAGTCAGATTTCAGGTCAATAAAATGGAGATAGTTGGGCACTATGCTAAAAACCCATTTTTGCAACAGATTCAACAGCCAGAAATGTAGCAGGTGAGAATTTGAAAAACGTACAGAACAGGCATGTTTAATAAACTTGCAGGGAGATTAATCATCTAATTTTGGGAAAAAATATATATATTATTCAAACCACAACCTCATTGATGTTATGAAGTTAAAATGTAGGTAAACAAGCCAATGCACGCTTTTATTTGCACAAATCAGAAAATGTATTCGTGCCACCGAAATTTAAAATCAAATTGTGTGCTTAAAAAGTGGTTGGCTAGCATTAAAAAAAAAAGTCTGAGGCAAGTTTCATGAGTTATATTTTAGTTAACAACGCACAATATGCGAGACCCGGTGAGGGTTTAAGAAAATCTTGAATCATCTTGCAGCAAGTGCATGGAGAAACGGTCAGCTCGTTAGCCAGGAAGCACCGACGATAGTAAGCCTCAAAATTAATAAAAGCAAGCCATATAAGACAGAAAATGCAATAAGAGTAGAAAAAGACAACCAACACGCGCCTAACATAGTCTGAAAAGGTGCACTATAACAAGCTGTTAACCCAACTCACTCGCTTACCTAAGCAGTCCTCCCCGTGAAGAGCAGCGGTTGTGTGCTGGTCGCTCCCTCCTTTATATCGCGGGAGCGCACGTCACGTGGTACAATCACGTGGGTTTGCATTTCCATCCGTGGCCAATCATGGGTGTCGGAGGGAGAAGGCAATCATCGCAAGCCAATCAGCACGATGATTTACCAATTGGATTGGTGCGCTTTCTCCACGCGTTCCCAGTTTGCGTGAGACTCCGTTAACGAGATGAGCCACGCGCGCTAGCGCCTCATAGACGCAATCACAGCCCACATATAAGTCTGTTGAGAGCCCATTGAGGGAGCTCAAATCACGTGACATAATTACGCGCGCGTGCCTCCGCCCATCTTCCCCTCCAAGCCAATCATCAGGAGCCAATCACAGCGAGGATTCGCTCATTGCACGCGTGGCAGTTCCACGCACGCGTGCCCATTGTGTGAGGCGCCGTTCATGAGCCGAGCTACTGGCATGCGCCTCGTTAACTGAATCATGGTCCCGATACCTGGCCGTGGGATTCAATTTGGTTGTGTATTCAAGTGATTTTAGCGTTACTCTTTTGTTCTTTTGTGGTGCCACAGCAGCGAGGCCGCTCCGTCGGAGCCGTGCCCGCGACCGTGATGCCGCAGCAGCGAGGCCGTCCTGCCGACGCCGTGGCCGCGACGCCGCCACCTCTGAGCGACGGGGCCGGCGCTGCTCTTCCCTCACCACCCCCCACATGAACACCCCCACATAGAGCCCCCACATGAACACACACACACACCCCCACATAGAGCCCCCACATGAACACACACACCCCCACATAGAGCCCCCACATGAACACACACACCCCCACATAGAGCCCCCACATGAACACACACACCCCCACATAGAGTCCCCACATGAACACACACACCCCCACATAGAGCACCCACATGAACACACACACCCCCACATAGAGCCCCCACATGAACACACACACCCACGCATATGTGTCCACCACAGGGGCTAAACGGGGGCTCTGGACGGGTGCGAGGGGCTGGTAACCCCTCCACCTTCAATTAATTACCACGAAACTACGAATTAAACTGAAATATGTAACAACTAAGCTTGTGCCGGAGGCCCCGGGGGGCCAGGCGTCTATGACGTCTCCTGGCCAAACCCCAATTGGCGGAGCCAGGAGATTGAATACCTACCCTCGGGGCTACTCCAGAAACAACGAAAAGCCACTACGGTTGGCCACGTGGAATGTTCGAACGCTCACTGCAGAGGAGAGGCTGCCACTCCTCTGTCGGGAGCTGGACCGGTACCGCCTGGATCTATGCGGCATTCAGGAGGTCCGGTGGACCGGCTCTGGCTCCTGCCACCATGAGGGGTGGACAGTCCTCTACTCGGGGCAGCAGACTGCCAAACAACAGGGTGTGGGTCTTCTTTTTAACAAAAGAATGAAGGGGGCGTGGGAGCGTGGCGGTGAGGTGTGGGAAGCTGTAAGCCCCAGGCTACTTTGGGCTCGCCTTCCCATCAACCGGAGGCGAGGAATGGTGGTCGTGGTTACTTATGCCCCCACCGAAGATGAACATCCGTGGAGGGATGCAGGCAAAGCCGATGAGTCAGATGCCTTCTATGACCTCCTGTCACAGGTGCTGGCTAAAGTGGCCCCTCGGGATAGAGTCATCATGTTGGGTGACTTCAATGCCCGAGTTGGTCATGATACTGGCACCTGGTCTGGAGTGATTGGAGGGCATGGGCCAGATCAGCTCAATAACAACGGTAGGAGGCTGCTAGATTTTTGTGCAGCCCATGGGCTTGTAATTACCAACACGCTGTTCCGGCATCGGCGCATCCACACAACATCATGGATGCATGCCGGGTCCAAGCAAGAACATCTGCTGGACTACATAGTGACGGACCAGCGAATGCGAGCCCATGTCCTTGACACCAGGACCTACCGTGGAGCTGATCTGCCCTCTGACCATCGACTAGTCATCTGTAAGATGCGCCTGCCATTCTTCCACTCCGGTGGTGGGTGTACACCCAGGACCCCATTCCAACCTAAAGTGGCCTGGTCTCAGTTATCTGATGAAAGTTGCAAGCGAGAATTTCATCATCGCTTGCGGCTGGGATTGGCATCGTCCCCGACTCCTCCTGATGTCGAGGGTAAATGGGCGAGGTTTAGGACTGTGACTCATGCAGCTGCAATGGCTGCTTTGGGTACGCGGTCCAGACCTCCCCAGACACCCTGGATGACAGAGGAGTTGTTCACGATGGTTGAGAAAAAGCGACAGGCCCACTGTCATCGGCTACAGAATCCCACATCAGAGAATGAGGAGGCTTACCGCAGCCTTCGCTCGGAGGTTCGGAGAGCCGTGAGGCGCTGCAAGGATGGGTGGTGGTCGCGGGTTGCTGAGGAGATGGAGTCTGCCTCAGTGGCCCGTGATCACAAATCTCTATTTAACTCCATCAAAAAAGTAACCTGCAGCGCCACACCTATTACCATCATTAGGGGAAAAAAACGGTGATCCAATTTCCGACCCCCTGGAACAGGTTCGCAGATTTGCTGAGCATTTCTGTGAGGTCCTGGGGGAGGGAAAATCCCTCAGCCAGAAAAACATCGTGGCACAAAGTGAGGATGACCCTGCTGAGGCTGCGGTGCCTCAAATATTGGATGAAGTCACCCCCTGTGAGTGGCTGGCTGAGGTGCCATCTGCTGACGAAGTATTGAAGGCGATCCGGAGTCTGAGACCAGGAAAGGCAGCGGGCAGAGATGATCTCCCAAGCGAAATGCTGAGGGAGGGTGGCGTTTGTGCACAGACTGCCCTATATGACATCATAACAACAGTCTGGACCACTGGACGGGTTCCGCAGGATTGGAAGGATGCCCTGGTGGTCCCCCTTTTTAAGAAGGGGGACCGCACAGACTGTAACAACTACAGGGGCATCTCACTCCTCAGTGTGCCGGGAAAGGTCCTGGCAAGGATTATTCAGCATCGCCTTGCCAGGCACGCTGAGGAGAGGCTTGCGGAGCCCCAATGTGGTTTCAGGAAAGGGAGGTCCTGCACAGATGCCATATTTTCTGTCCGTCTGCTACAGCAGAGGTGTAGGGAATTCCAACAAGACCTACATCTCTGCTTTATTGACCTGGTCAAGGCCTATGATACCATCAGTAGGCCTGGGCTCTGGGTCGTTCTTCGTGCTTTTGGAGTACCTGACCCTCTGCTCACGATCATTAAGGACCTTCATGATGGTGAGCGGGCCCGGGTAAAACTACGTGGCCGGGAGTCAGAGCCATTCCCTGTACACCTTGGGGTGCGACAGGGATGTCCTCTGGCTCCCACACTATTTAACATCTATTTTGACCACGTAGTTCGTGAAGCCTTCAATAGCTGTACCGGGGGAATCTCCATATGGTACAGATATAATGGGAGGCTAATCGATGCCCGGGTGCGGTCAAGGGATGGCTCCCTATTGCTCAACCACGTTATGTATGCTGATGACTTGGTAATAGCTGCTCAGGCAGAGGAGGAGTTGGAGACGCTGCTGCTGAGACTGGAGCGTGCCACTAAGAGGTGGGGCCTTACCATCAGCCCCACCAAAACTAAGCACCTGCCTGGGTATTTTGTACCATCGGACACTCCACCCCCACAACTCCCAATCGGTGATGGGGCAGTTGTGGAGAGAGTGGAGAGTTTCCCATACCTGGGCAGTGTGCTTATGACTGGCTCCAGTTTAACAGCAGAGGTCTCACTCCGAATCAGTCGAGCGGCAATATCTTTTCATCGGTTGCGTAACGCTGTGTGGAAGCTACCTGGTCTGTCGCTCCGCACTAAGCTTCAGGTCTTCTCGGCCACGGTCATTCCCTCCCTTCTCTACGCTTGCGAAACGTGGACCCCCCTAATGGAACATCTTCGCCGGTTAGAAACATTTAGGCTGGCCTGCCTACGATCCATCCTGGGTTTAACCAGACTGGATTGTGTGAGGAGCTCACAAATCCTTGAAAGATCTGGGCAGGGTCCCATCGGTGCGCTCCTCCGGCAGGCAAGGCTGCGATGGCTGGGTCATGTAGCCCGCATGCCCAGCCACCGCATGCCGAAACAGCTTTTGTTTGGCCGGATTGAGGGGGCTAAGCGGGCGCGGCACGGACTTGAGAAGAGATGGAGTGATGTGGTACAGGAGGACGTGGAGCTGAGTGGACTTGCCGATGACTGGTACCAGCGGTGTCAAGATCGGCCTCTGTGGAGGAGGCTCGTGAAGGATGCTACTGGGCAGTTGGAGGCAGTCGCCCTCCAACAACAACGGAGGGCGGAGGAGCGACGCTCACAACAGCGAGCGGAGCGCCGGGTGGCTAAAGCACAGCAGGTTGGCACAGTAGGGGGCACAGGTGGTGCATCAGCCAGTCATCTCAGTCAGTCGACCCGTGGCACCTGGGTCTGCCCCGTGAACTCCTGCCAGCGGGCGTTCGACACTTCACGTGGCCTCAGGGTGCACATAGCCTGGCACAAGCGTCGTGGTGACGTCACCGCCACTTAGTGGCGAATGGCGGTTGTTGTTGTTGTTGTAGAGATTGTGTGAATTGATCGCAGGTGGCTAAGCGCCAGCCACGAATCATGCCCCAAGGGGCCGCAGCGAAGGGGCGAGAGTCGGTGAGCAGCAACCCTCCCCAGGACACGGAAGAGGGGAGCAGTGGATCCCACGTGAGCGAGGAGCCGGGGGTCAGCCTCCCTGACACTTTCGGTAAAGTCACGTAGAAAGAAAATAAATGTAATAATAGAAGAGGACTTTTCGATTGCAACACAAGCAATCGTCATCAGGTAGAACTAAATTTGAGAGAGAGACAACACAGACACGCAGACACACAGACAGACACACAAGCAAAGAGAGACACACAACATAGACACACAGAGCTCTGCTTCTCCCTGCTTGTGTGTCTGTCTGTGTGTCTCCGTGTCTGTGTTTTGTCTCTCTCTCAAATTTAGTTCTACCTGATGATGATTGCTTGTTGCAATCGAAAAGTCGTATTTTGTTATTTAATTTATTTTCTTTCTACGTTACTTTACCGAAACAACCAAAGAAAGATCAAATTAGCCTCATTACCATCACCATCTTGTAATTCATATTGTTAATAAGTGCCTTGAGTATTGACCTTTGAACTATACGTGCCTCTGGATATATTTTGTAACTAATTTGTTCAATTATGGAATTCGTTGATATTGTCTGCTGGCCAGGTCTCCTTTGAAAATGAGCTTCTGAGCCAATGGGTTCTCATCTAGAAAGAAACTTATCATTCTGAGTTAATGTGTTTCCTGAAGTCAAACACCGTTAAATGGAATGACACGAGCCAAAACTACATAATGAGGACGTGTGAAAGGTGAGACCATCTTGCATGTTTTTAATAGACGTAAAAGATTAAACATACGTTCATGTCTGGTCTAATTTTTTCATCAGAATGTTACTTTATGTCACTGTATTATTGCAATACCATAACAATGCTTAATGGTGTAGTATTAATGGGGTGGAACGGACATTCTTCACACCAACACGCAGACAGTTAGGGGTTTGTCCCCTTCACCTACATCACACAGCTTCACTCTTTCATGTCAAGTTATCTCCATCCACAGCTCGCTCTTCAACTCATTGTCGACGGCCCCTCCTATCCAACTCGTCACAAGTCTCCTGAATCACAGCCACCAATCCCCTGCCTTCACTTCTCGGAGTTAGGTACAGGGATCGATGTCAATGTTAGGTATAATAAATCGCAATAACAATATTAGGTCTCTTGTTTGTGGGTTCAGTTGCCACTAAATTGCAGCAAGCACAACCGTGGGATTGATAGTTACCTAACCATTGGTTACTCATAAATGGTGCATATTCACACTGAAATATTACGAGTCGCTGTTAATCCTCGAATGTTGCTGGGTTACAGTTTACCTCAGATAAATGGGTGATATGGCTATGCCACGCTTTCAACCTCAGAATAGTCAGGCAATCGATTAAATAGCCAGTCGAGACTACTGGATGGGAATTTTGATGAGAAAATAAAATCCGTGTGGGTGGGGGCAATAGTGATCACAGCACGTCGATATTACGGGGTTTGATGGCGTACCTGTGGTCTGGGAGCCAGATGAACCAAAACAGTGCATTGCTGCCTGGGAGCAAGATTGAAGTGTGCTTTGTGCCAAGTCTTTGTCAATGCTTGGACGGACATTTTCATTTAAGCTTCATCGTTATCCACCAGCAGGGCCTGATGGCAGGCAGCTGTTTAGGCATGTATTGGCCATCTGCAAATATATTGCTAATTTAAAGTGGTGCATTGCTTAGTCATCTTACAACACTAAATTATCGTGGAAAATACCATGCCACCGACTCAGCATTTCAAGAACAGCCATGCAAATGGGGAATAGAGGTTATGAAAGCCCAATGGAACGACAAAAAAGAAAGCCGTCAACAACCACAGCAAATGGTGAAATAGCCACAGCCATAAACAATCCTAGTAAAAATGTAAGGTTCTTACATGCAACCCACAAATATGCAAGGAGAAAATGGCAGTGCAATGCAGAAGGCTTTTATTCGTAGGTCAGCCACAATTCTCAGAACATTTGAACAGGGTACAAAATGCTGCTCTATTTCTCAGTAGCACGGGCGGTCATCTTGGTGTAGGTGAGCCCCTTGTAGACGCCACTCAGGGGAACGTCAAAGAGAGCGCCGTTCATGCAGGTGATGCGCAGCAGGGCCGTGTACGGGAGGTCGATGTTTGCACGCCCGATTTTAGCGACAACGGTGACGGTCTTGTGTGGAGGAACAGAGACGGGGAACGTGAGAGTTTCCATCCGCTCCTCAGATTCCTCCAAGGCGTGTGTGGTCTCAGAGCTCAAGGTGAAGCTGAACCCAGCCTCCCCGTCCACGACCTCAGGTATGCCTGCCGAGACAGTCAGGCTGAAGGTAAACTCGATCTTGTTGGTCGTAGACCACGATGACGTTTTGATTATTTTCTTGGAGCTCTCGAACGTGTGAGACTGCACGACGCTGGTGTCGTTTATGTACTCCATTTCTTTAATCTCCTCCATCTGCACGTTTGGGAGAACCTGGTGCATAGTTGGGTAGTTCATGTTCTGGATCACCGACGACTTTATAGCATTGATGAAGAGGAAGCCCATGCAGTCGATGTCGGCCCCCGCTCGGCCCTGAACGCCCAAGCAGACGCCGGAGCCCACGTCGATCTTGTACTCTGTTTTGAGCCCCCAGTCCGTCATCTTGGCAAAGAACTCGCGGTTGCGGCTCGTTCTGAACTTGATGGCACCCAGACGCGTGCCGGCCCCATTGCCCCACAGGGAGAGCTGCGACATGAACTCGCCCGACTGGAATTCAAACTGCTGAGCAGAGGAGTCGACGGTGCCGAATTTCTGCCTTCGCCCATCAGTCAGCCACACCTCCACGCCCCTCACTTGCCAGCCTCCAACGCTCACGGAGAGTTTCTGCAGCGTGGCCGCATTGCTCCTCCCATCAAACGAGAACGCATTTCCACCTTGGCCTCCAATGATGTGCAGTGTAAGTGGGTACGACATTATGTCAACCTGGAAGAGAGAGATGCAAGGGTGAGCATTGTAAGCAAGGTTAAAGCCCAACCAGTACGGCTGCATTAGTGTACCATTCGTGTCATAAACATTTGGACAGTCAAATTTCGGAAGGGCTGAAATAGTGGGCAATAGCCATTTTACATGTTATAGAAATTAATGGTTTAAATCGTTGGAAAGTAAGCAAAATAAGCAAACCTAATCCTAGTCAAAATGCCGTTTTAGATTTACATTTTTGTGGAAACAATTACAGCAAAACCTGCGCTACACAATGAACTCGCTGCTGATCAATTAATTAGTTTTTCAAGCACAAGTGTGCGTGCTCATTAAACTGTGGTGCATTATTGATGGCCGGGGGTATCAACTTAATTCAAGTTACTGTCTCCCTACATCAAACTGCAGGATATGCAGTATGATCCATTCCAAAACCCTCGATCCACACAGCCACAGTAGACCATCCAGAGGTGGGGCAATGCAAGAGGGCTGCACGTGTCACGTTGCAGGGGGCAGTAGTACAAATACCTTTTCTTTCCACGAATAAGCAAAAGCTCAAATAGACGATCCAGGGACTTGGCTGCAGTCGACCTACACGGGTCATAGCAACAGATGCAGTTGGGTTAAGGTAGTGTGGGAAACCAGATTAACCCTACAAACCAAGGCAACCAAGACTGCAAATCGCTCAGGCAACGACCATCCTGGTTGAAAAATGGATAATGGAGGTTTTTGTAGAGTGCAGGCATAATCCAGGGGTCATTAGGCGTTGCATCATTTTAGGGTGGATAAATTTATGATTGGATGGTTTGAAAACGGGTCAAATTAGACCCCTCTTACAGCTAAAAAAAAATTAGGGGGCAAGTCAAATACAATGTGAGAATTCCCATTCACTGCGAATTAAACTTAAAGGGGCTTTCAGCTCCGACCATAGAAGTCAGATTTCAGGTCAATAAAATGGAGATAGTTGGGCACTATGCTAAAAACCCATTTTTGCAACAGATTCAACAGCCAGAAATGTAGCAGGTGAGAATTTGAAAAACGTACAGAACAGGCATGTTTAATAAACTTGCAGGGAGATTAATCATCTAATTTTGGAAAAAAAATATATATATTATTCAAACCACAACCTCATTGATGTTATGAAGTTAAAATGTAGGTAAACAAGCCAATGCACGCTTTTATTTGCACAAATCAGAAAATGTATTCGTGCCACCGAAATTTAAAATCAAATTGTGTGCTTAAAAAGTGGTTGGCTAGCATTAAAAAAAAAGTCTGAGGCAAGTTTCATGAGTTATATTTTAGTTAACAACGCACAATATGCGAGACCCGGTGAGGGTTTAAGAAAATCTTGAATCATCTTGCAGCAAGTGCATGGAGAAACGGTCAGCTCGTTAGCCAGGAAGCACCGACGATAGTAAGCCTCAAAATTAATAAAAGCAAGCCATATAAGACAGAAAATGCAATAAGAGTAGAAAAAGACAACCAACACGCGCCTAACATAGTCTGAAAAGGTGCACTGTAACAAGCTGTTAACCCAACTCACCGCTTACCTGAGCAGCTGTTGTGTGCTGGTCGCTCCCTCCTTTATATCGCGGGAGCGCACGTCACGTGGTACAATCACGTGGGTTTGCATTTCCATCCGTGGCCAATCATGGGTGTCGGAGGGAGAAGGCAATCATCGCAAGCCAATCAGCACGATGATTTACCAATTGGATTGGTGCGCTTTCTCCACGCGTTCCCAGTTTGCGTTAGACTCCGTTAACGAGATGAGCCACGCGCGCTAGCGCCTCATAGACGCAATCACAGCCCCCATATTAGTCTGTTGAGAGTCCATTGAGGGAGCTCACATCACGTGACATAATTAAGCGCGCGTGCCTCCGCCCATCTTCCCCTCCAAGCCAATCATCAGGAGCCAATCACAGCGAGGATTCGCTCATTGCACGCGTGGCAGTTCCACGCACGCGTGCCCATTGTGTGAGGCGCCGTTCATGAGCCGAGCTACTGGCATGCGCCTCGTTAACTAAATCATGGTCCCAATACCAGGCCGTGGGATTCAATTGAGTTGTGTATTCAAGTGATTTAGCGTTACTCTTTTGTTCTTTTGTGGTGTCACAGCAGCGAGGCCGCTCCGTCGGAGCCGTGCCCGCGACCGTGATGCCGCAGCAGCGAGGCCGTCCTGCCGACGCCGTGGCCGCGATGCCGCCACCTCCGAGCGACGGGGCCGGCGCTGCTCTTCCCTCACCACCCCCCACATGAACACACACACAGAGCCCCCACATGAACACACACACACCCACATGAACACACACACACATAGAGCCCCCACATGAACACACACACCCCCACATAGAGCCCCCACATGAACACCCCCCCACAGAGAGCCCCACATGAACACACCCCCACAGAGAGCCCCCACATGAACACACACACACCCCACAGAGAGCCCCCACATGAACACACACACACATAGAGCCCCCACATGAACACACACACCCCCACATAGAGCCCTCACATGAACACACACACACACCCACAGAGAGCCCCCACATGAACACACACACCCCCACATAGAGCCCCGAGGGAAGGTCACCTGGCCGACAGGTTTTCACCCAGAAGCCCTCTCATGGGACCAAACTTCACGGTTTCCTGCGACCAGGGAATTGGGCGACCTCCCCCGAGGCTAACGTGCACCACGGCGCCGTGAATTGGGTTGTAATCACGTGGTCACGACGGGGCTGCTGAGCCACCGCGGATAGAAAACGCACACACCACACACTGGTCAGCAGGCAGGTAGGGGGCGACGGAGTCACGAGCGGCGGGAAAAACAGGGCCGGTCCTCTGATTGGTAGGACAGATGCGCTTGTTTAGAGGGTGAAAAGTGGACGTCTGAGAGCGCACCAGTCCGAGAGAGTGGCGGGAAATCCGAGCCACCTGATTGGACGGGAGACCAGCGGATCAGCACCGATTTATCTTTGATGTAGAGGACAAAAAAATGAGTAGAGAAGGTAGGGAGAGGGAGTTCGTATTGAACTCAAGCCAGGCTCGGGACGGTCGACTTCCCAGCCACTCGAACGTCCGTGAGACGAGTCGAAGTGCAGCGAGGATCCGACCCAGCAGCTCCATACGAGTCGAACCGTGAGTACCCGAGAGTGAGATAATGAGGCCATTGTGAGATTGTCTTAGGAGAGTGATTTGAAAGAGGCGATACAAATCGGGTCTTAGACCATCGGAAGATAGGTTTGACCTGCCCTGCTGACTCAAACTGAATTGACTAATTTAGCCTCGTACTCGTTGAGAATAAACTGTTGGGGATCAATAGACCTTGTCGTGTGGTTTCCACGAGGGTGGAACGGATGCATGTTGGTGTGCGTCCTTGTACCCTGTGTTTGTGCGTGAGTGTGTTTTTACCCTCGTGTGTGCGCTCGCCCATGCGTGTAGCTCGTGGTTAGCGTGTGTGTGTGGCGAGCGGCGGCGGACTCATACAGGGGCACGTGAGATTACTCACACGCCCTTTCGTTTAAACGTGTGCGTGAGGCTAACAGGCGGCGTACACGCGAGATTATTCGTGCGGCCTTTTGTTTAACGTGTGCGTGGGGTGAACGGGCGGCGTTCCCGCGAGATTGGTCACACGGCCCTTTAAATAAATCTCCGAGACAACCCCCCCAATCGGCTGCACGTGTGCGAGTGACATCCCTGCCCTCTGATCCCGAGTTCCGCTTGCGCGATTGGTGCGTGGCACGGGAGAAGAGCGACGTCGGATTTCGAGTGAGTGGGTGTGAGTGTGTGCGGAGATTGCGTGAATTGATCGCAGGTGGCTAAGCGCCAGCCACGAATCATGCCCCAAGGGGCCGCAGCGAAGGGGCGGGAGTCGGTGAGCAGCAACCCTCCCCAGGACACGGAAGAGGGGAGCAGTGGATCCCACGTGAGCGAGGAGCCGGGGGTCAGCCTCCCTGACACTTTCGGTAAAGTCACGTAGAAAGAAAATAAATGTAATAATAAAAGAGGACTTTCGATTGCAACACAAGCAATCGTCATCAGGTAGAACTAAATTTGAGAGAGAGACAACACAGACACGCAGACACACAGACAGACACACAAGCAAAGAGAGACACACAACATAGACACACAGAGCTCTGCTTCTCCCTGCTTGTGTGTCTGTCTGTGTGTCTCCGTGTCTGTGTTTTGTCTCTCTCTCAAATTTAGTTCTACCTGATGATGATTGCTTGTTGCAATCGAAAAGTCGTATTTTGTTATTTAATTTATTTTCTTTCTACGTTACTTTACCGAAACAACCAAAGAAAGATCAAATTAGCCTCATTACCATCACCATCTTGTAATTCATATTGTTAATAAGTGCCTTGAGTATTGACCTTTGAACTATACGTGCCTCTGGATATATTTAGTAACTAATTTGTTCAATTATGGAATTCGTTGATATTGTCTGCTGGCCAGGTCTCCTTTGAAAATGAGCTTCTGAGTCAATGGGTTCTCATCTGGAAAGAAACTTCTCATTCTGAGTTTATGTGTTTCCTGAAGTCAAACACCGTTAAATGGAATGACGAGCCAAAACTACATGAGGACGTGTGAAAGGTGAGACCATTTTGCATGTTTTAATAGACGTAAAATATTAAACATACGTTCATGTCTGGTCTAATTTTTTCATCAGAATGTTACTTTGTCACTGTATTATTGCAATACCATAACAATGCTTAATGGTGTAGTATTAATGGGGTGGAGCGGACATTCTTCACACCAACACGCAGACAGTTAGGGGTTTGTCCCCTTCACCTACATCACACAGCTTCACTCTTTCATGTCAAGTTATCTCCATCCACAGCTCGCTCTTCAACTCATTGTCGACGGCCCCTCCTATCCAACTCGTCACACGTCTCCTGAATCCCAGCCACCAATCCCCTGCCTTCACTTCTCGGAGTTAGCTACAGGGATCGATGTCAATGTTACGTATAATGAATCGCAATAACAATATTAGGTCTCTTGTTTGTGGGTTCAGTTGCCACTAAATTGCAGCAAGCACAACCGTGGGATTGATAGTTACCTAACCATTGGTTACACTCATAAATGGTGCATATTCACACTGAAATATTATGAGTCGCTGTTAATCCTCGAATGTTGCTGGGTTACAATTTACCTCGGATAAATGGGTGATATGGCTACGCCACGCTTTCAACCTCAGAATAGGCAGGCAATCGATTAAATAGCCAGTCGAGACTACTGGACGGGAATTTTGATGAGAAAAAAATCCGTGTGGGTGGGGGCTATAGTGATCACAGCACGTCGATATTACGGGGTTTGATGGCGTACCCGTGGTCTGGGAGTCAGATGAACCAAAACAGTGCATTGCTGCCTGGGAGCAAGATTGAAGTGTGCTTTGTGCCAAGTCTTTGTCAATGCTTGGACAGACATTTTCATTTAAGCTTCATCGTTATCCACCAGCAGGGCCTGATGGCAGGCAGCTGTTTAGGAATGTATTGGCCATCTGCAAATATTCCTAATTTAAGTGGTGCATTGCATGGCCATCTTACAACGCTAAATTATCGTGGAAAATACCATGCCACCGACTCAGCATTTCAAGAACAGCCATGCAAATGGGGAATAGAGGTTATGAAAGCCCAATGGAACGACAAAATAGGCCGTCAACAACCACAGCAAATGGTGAAATAGCCACAGCCATAAACAATCCTAGTAAAAACGTAAGGTTCTTACATGCAACCCACAAAATGCAAAGAGAAAATGGCAGTGCAATGCAGAAGGCTTTTATTCGTAGGTCAGCCACAATTCTCAGAACATTTGAACAGGGTACAAAATGCTGCTCTATTTCTCAGTAGCACGGGCGGTCATCTTGGTGTAGGTGAGCCCCTTGTAGACGCCACTCAGGGGAACGTCAAAGAGAGCGCCGTTCATGCAGGTGATGCGCAGCAGAGCCGTGTACGGGAGGTCGATGTTTGCACGCCCGATTTTAGCGACAACGGTGACGGTCTTGTGTGGAGGAACAGAGACGGGGAACGTGAGAGTTTCCATCCGCTCCTCAGATTCCTCCAATGCGTGTGTGGTCTCAGAGCTCAAGGTGAAGCTGAACCCAGCCTCCCCATCCACGACCTCCGGGATGCCTGCCGAGACAGTCAGGCTGAAGGTGAACTCGATCTTGTTGGTCGTAGACCACGATGACGTTTTGATTATTTTCTTGGAGCTCTCGAACGTGTGAGACTGCATGACGCTGGTGTCGTTTATGTACTCCATTTCTTTAATCTCCTCCATCTGCACGTTAGGCAGAACCTGGTGCATAGTTGGGTAGTTCATGTTCTGGATCACCGACGACTTTATAGCATTGATGAACAAGAAGCCCATGCAGTCGATGTCGGCCCCCGCTCGGCCCTGAACGCCCAAGCAGACGCCGGAGCCCACGTCGATTTTGTACTCGGTCTTGAGCCCCCAGTCCGTCATCTTGGCAAAGAACTCGCGGTTGCGGCTCGTTCTGAACTTGATGGCACCCAGACGCGTGCCGGCCCCATTGCCCCACAGGGAGAGCTGCGACATGAACTCGCCCGACTGGAATTCAAACTGCTGAGCAGAGAAGTCCACGGTGCCGAATTTCTGCCTTCGCCCGTCAGTCAGCCACACCTCCACGCCCCTCACTTGCCAGCCTCCAACGCTCACGGAGAGTTTCTGCAGCGTGGCCGCGTTGCTCCTCCCATCAAAGGAGAACGCATTTCCACCTTGTCCTCCAATGATGTGCAGCGTAAGTGGGTACGACATTATGTCAACCTGGAAGAGGCCAAAGGGAGAGCATGGCAAGCACGTTTCAAGCCCAACGTATGCCCGTCTTACTTTCATTTACAACATAATCATTACGACAGTTTACTTGTAACTAGTTCAGTGTGCCATTTGCGTCTTAAGTTGGACATTCAAATATTCGCAAGGGCTTAAAAATAGCCATTTGACATGTTAAATCATAGTAAATTACGCTTTCAATCTTCGGCAAGTATGCAAAATGAGCAAACCTAGTCAAAATTAATACCGTTTTAGATTTAAGTTGGTGGAATCAAAATCAAAGTAAATAGTGCGCTACACAATGAACTCGCCGCTGATCAATTAACAGTTAGTCCTTTAAGCCCAAGTGTGCGTGCTCGTGGAACTGCGGGGCATTTTTGGTGTCAGTGTCAAAATTAAAGGCACATGAATTTCTCCCTACATCAAAATGGATAGAGTATGGCCCATTCCACAACCCTCGATCCACTCAGCTACACAGTAGACCATCTAGCAGTAGGGAAATGCAAGAAGGATGCACGTGTCAAGTTGCAGGGGGCAGTAGTACAAATACCTTTTCTTTCCACGAACAATCAAAAGCTCGACGAGACAATCCAGGGACTTGGCTGCAGTCGACCTGCACAGTTCATAGCAAAAGTTGATATATGCAGATCGCCCAGGCAAGAACCATCCTGGCAGAAAAAGCTAGCAGAGGCCTTTTAGAGCGCAGGCATTATCTAGTGGTCATTAGGCGGTGCATAATAATAGGGTGGAGCCATTCATGATAGGACGGTTTAAAAAAAAGGAACTAAACCAACCTTAGATTGTAAAAAAGAAAGTGGCAGGACAAATAGAGCATTCCCATTATCTGTGAATCAAACTTAAATGGCTTCAGCTTCCACCAGCCAACCCTCAGCTTTCAGATCAATAAAATGAAAGTAGAAAGCACTAAGCTACGAACACATTTTTACAACATTAAAGATTCAGCGAAAACTGTGGCACGCAATTTGAAAAGGTACAGAACAGGCATGGTTTAGAAAAATTGCAGGAAGATCAATCCGGGTAATACTGGAAAAATATTGCCGCGAAAACCACAACCTCACAAGCCCATTGACGTAGGGAAAGGAAACTTACATAAGCATTACCCAAGTTATTATTTGCAGAAAGTAGAAAACCTATTCACGACCCCGAAATTATTTCAAATTTCGAAATGGAAAGTTCAATCCATTTGTTAAAACGCGATGAGCATTATGTACATGACCTGTACACGGTTTTTTTAATGGAAACCTTGAATTAGCATGCGCGGTGAATCGGTGACAAAAGGTTCAGCTCGCTAGGCTTAGTAGCACACAATATATTAATCTTCAACGCAATAAAAAACGCAGAAAGTTCAATAAAAGCATGAAAAAGGACAACCAACACGCACCCAACATGGTCTGAAAAGGGCGCAGCAGCAGCAAATCCTACAGCAAGCTATGAGCCCAACGCACCACTTACCTAAGAAGTCCACCCCGTGAAGAGCAGATGTTGTGTGGCGTCTGCTCCCTCCTTTATATCGAGGGAGCGCACGTCACGTGGTACAATCACGCGTGTTTGCCTTCACCATTCCTGGCCAATCACGGGGGTCGGAGGGAGAAGGCAATCATCGCGAGTTAATCAGCATGATCATTCACTAATTGTATTGGTGGCACTTCCTGCGTGAGACTCCGTTAACGAGACAAGCGACGCGCGCTAGCGCCTCGTAGACGCAATCACGGCCCCCATATGAGTATGTTGAGAGTCCATTGAGGGAGCTCACATCACGTGACATAATTACGCGCGCGTGCCTCCGCCCATCTTCCCCTCCAAGCCAATCATCAGGAAGGCAATCACAGCGAAGATTCGCTCATTGCACGGGTGGCAGTGCCATGCACGTACGCCCATTGTGTGAGGCGCCGTTCATTTGCCGAGCTACTGGCACGCGTCTCGTTAATGCAATCACGGTCCCGATACCAGGCCGTGAGAGTCAATTGAGTTGTGTATGAAAGTTTATTTTTTTATTTTTAACATGGCCAACACGTAGAGGTCAAATTAGATTCGCTACCATCGTCGGCTTGTAATTCATATTGTTAATTCGTGCCTTATTGAACAGTTTGTGCCTCTGGATATATTTTTGCAACTCATTTGTTCAATTGTGGAATGCTTTGATATTGTCTGCAGGCCGGGTCTCCTTCGAAAATGATCTCTGGAAAGGAAATAAACTTCTCATTCTGAGTTAGTGTGTTTTCTGACGTCAAACACTTTTAAATGGAATGACATGAGCCAAAACTACGTAATGAGGACGTGTGAAAGGTGTGTCCATCTTGCATGTATTTAAAAGACGTAACAGATTAAACATACGTTCATGTCTCGTCGAATTTCTTCATCAGAATGTGACTTTATAATGTCACTGTACTTGCAAAATCACAATACTGCTTAATGATGGGTTCCAGTTTTAATGTCGTGGAGCGGGCATTCTTCACGCCAACACGCCAACACGCAGACAGTTAAGGGTTCCAGTCCCTTTTCCACCTCCATCACACACAGCTCCACTCTTTCATGTCCAGTTATCTCTCCATCCACAGCTCTTTCTTCTCTTCACTCATTGCCGATGGCCCCTCTCTCATTCCCTCTCCTCACATGTCTCCTCAATCCCAGCCACCAATCCCCTGCCTTCACATCTCGGAGTTACTCCCGGTAATGTCGGTTCAGGGATTGTTGTCAATGTTATTTACTATTATATTTACCCAAGAATGGCTGTGTCCCGTGCGTGACGTCACTCCACGTCGAACATCCCTCCCCACATTAATAATTATGAGCGGGTGACGTCACTCTGCATGGAGACCCCCCCCCCCCCTCATTAATAATAATGAACAAGTGACGTCCTCCAAATGTACACACCCCACCCCTGCATTAATAATTAGTCGGTGACGTCACTCCACATGGGGGTCGAGGCGCCTCCTCCCCCCTGCTCATTGTCAACCGATAACCCTCACTGCAATGTCAGAACTCTCACGTCACGCGATCTCCGTAACACTATTAATAATATAAACGCCCAACTTTATCTGTGATTAATATGACGAACGCTGCACTTACCGTCATGTCCTGCAGGGGGCGCTGCAAACCTCCCGCGCCCCGTGCATGAACGACGGAGGCGCAGGGACAGACGTTCGATACGTTGGAATCGATCCGCAGACGGCACTCGCCTCGCACTTCCTTATCTCGATCCCGCAATCTCAAAACAGGTGAAAGTCCGCATCGAACCGAACCCCCCAGCAAGGACATCTACTTAACGACGAGAGAAAATTCACACGAAATGTCGTTTTCAATTAAGTCTGCCAGATGTAAAATTGTATTTATAAACAACTTTCTCTATCTATGATGAATATTATGAACGCTTGAGAGAGGAGGCGATTCGGTGTTGATTCCCAGAATCGTCTTGGCCCCCACCGACACGACTTTGCCATTTGTTTTGCGACGACAATTCCCCATTATCCCCACGTACAGTCTCACAATCAACAAGTCGCAGGGACAGACGTTCCATTAGGTTGGCACGCACACAACGTTATCTATCTTTCTATGATGAATGCTAGTTGATACATGGAAGTAAAAAGGAAGTCATGATGAACAACCTTTAAATTAAATAAGTCCGTCACCACAGCCTCATAAAATTGCACACGAATGGATGCAATGATATCACATCGCGGTCTGCTTTACGGTTGGAAACTTCAGATTTATTGCAATACACCCGTACTTGGACAGGCAAAAGGCTGGTGTATAATTAATTGCAATAACAAAACTAATATCAGGTCGCCTTTTCGTTTGTGGTCTCGGTTGCCACTGAATGGCAGAGTGCAACCTTGGGATTGATAGTCTAACCAGTGCGGTTGTGCAACTAATCAATGGTGCATATACTCCTCACACTGCACTATTGTTAGTCGTTAATGCTTGTGAATGTTGCTGGGTTAGAATTGACAGGGGATAAATGGGCATCACGTGACTTTTGGACGGGGATTTTGAAGCGGGGAAAAATAATAGGTACGGGGTAGTGGGCAAGTGATGCCAGCACATCGATATTACAGGGGTCCATTGGCATACCCTTGTGGTGGAAGCCGGACCAACAACAAAACGATGTTGGACCACCCTTCCTCTCAAATTCTTGGTTCGCTTGTGGCCAGTGTTGGGAACGAGCCAGAGCAGTTTCGCAATTGAGAAGTTTAAACAAATAGAGCAATGAAACCAATATTCATTAATTTATCGACTACCACCCTTGTGTTCACAAACGATCAAGGAACAGGGAGCACAGGTCAATGGTCTGGGGGGGGGGGTTAAGAAACCTGGTCACTCCACCCTTGCAAGCAATTACAATTCCCAACAGGCGAATTGGAATCCAGATTGACGTGCACCTGGACATGTAGAGGCAACCGTTGAACAATGCAATCGCCATTATTTAGAAATGCAATAAAGTGTCAATCCAGCGAAGTTGCAACCCCCCAAAAAAAACACAATTGTGAGCAACTAATGTAGTTACTAAAGGTCAAAGCCGTGAAGCCATTTTAAAAGGGAGAATTGCCATGCACTACATGTCCCCTGGCACGTGACCTTGTCATGTCATAAGGCAGAGCAGCATTGTTAAATAACGAACAATAGTGTTGGTCATTCTTAGAAACAGCTTCCCTACATAATTATCGAGACATGCATTGCTCCCTGGGAGCAATATAATTAAGTGTGCCTAGTCACAAGTCTGTTAGTTTGGCAAGTGACATTTCAATTGAATCTATACTGTTAAACGCAGCAGGGCATCATAGCAGGCGGCCGTTTAGGAATTTATTGCCCATCCCGTTTTAAGTGGTGCATAGCCTGGTCATTTGACACTGCTAAACTCTAGTGAAAAAACACACTATGCCAGACCCACAGTTTCAATAATGGCCATGCAATGGGGAAATAGAGAATATGAAGCTCAATGCGACCACAAAATAATCAATGCCAACAACCACAGAAAAATGTCCACGTCTATGAACATTAAAATCTCAAAAATGTAAATTCCTTACATGCAACCACAAACACGCAAAGAGAAAATGGCAGTGCAATGCAAAGGCTTTTATTCGTAGGTCAGCCAAAATTATTTCTCAGAACATTTGATCAAACAGGGCACAAAATGCTGCTCTATTTCTCAGTAGCACGGGCAGTCATCTTGGTGTAGGTGAGCCCCTTGTAGACGCCTCGCAGGGGAACGTCAAAGAGAGCGCCGTTCATGCAGGTGATGCGCAGCAGGGCCGTGTACGGGAGGTCGATGTTTGCACGCCCGATGTTGGCGACAACAGTGACGGTCTTGTGTGGAGGAACAGAGACGGGGAATGTGAGAGTTTCCATTCGCTCCTCCGTGTTTTCTACCTTGTACGTGCTAGAAGAGCCCACGGTGAAGCTAAATCCGGTCTCTACCTCCACGACCTCCGGGATGCCTGCCGAGACAGTCAGGCTGAAGGTGAACTCGATGCTGTTGGTTGTAGACCACGATGACGTTTTGATTATCTTCTTGGAGCTCTCGAACGTGTGAGACTGCATGACGCTGGTGTCGTTTATGTACTCCATTTCTTTAATCTCCTCCATCTGCACGTTAGGCAGAACCTGGTGCATAGTTGGGTAGTTCATGTTCTGGATCACCGACGACTTTATATCATTGATGAACAGGAAGCCCATGCAGTCGATGTCGGCCCCCGCTCGGCCCTGAACGCCCAAGCAGACGCCAGAGCCCACGTCGATTTTGTACTCGGTCTTGAGCCCCCAGTCCGTCATCTTGGCAAAGAACTCGCGGTTGCGGCTCGTTCTGAACTTGATGGCACCCAGACGCGTGCCGGCCCCATTGCCCCACAGGGAGAGCTGCGACATGAACTCGCCCGACTGGAATTCAAACTGCTGAGCAGAGAAGTCCACGGTGCCGAATTTCTGCCTTCGCCCGTCAGTCAGCCACACCTCCACGCCCCTCACTTGCCAGCCTCCAACGCTCACGGAGAGTTTCTGCAGCGTGGCCGCATTGCTCCTCCCATCAAACGAGAACGCATTTCCACCTTGGCCTCCAATGATGTGCAGCGTAAGTGGGTACGACATTATGTCAACCTGGAGGGGATGGACGGGAGAGCATTGCACGAATGTTTAAAGCCCAACCCCATTATTGCCCCTTGAATACCGATAAACAGAAGAATTACAGTTTACTGTAGAACATAGTTTAGTGTAACAGTGAACTTAAAAGGTGTACATTCTCATAAGCTAGAAGCTCTGAAAAACATTGGGCACCAAATGTATACCCAAATTGCCATATATGTTGTGTTCACTATAGTAAATTATGGCTTCACATTCTGGCAAGAGCAAACTTTCTGCCAACCTTATTAGATTACAATATTGCTTATCAAAAGAATACACGCAAGTGAACCCAACTGAACAATTGACAAATAATCTTTAGGTGCAGATGTGCATGCTCATGGAACTGCAGGGCATTATTGGTGGCTGGTAATATAAATAAAGAATGCCCTTTACCTTCTCCCTACATCAACCAGCAGGATATTCTGTACGGTCCATGCCGCAACCCTTGATCCATACGGCTGCAGTAACCCATCTAGCATTGGCAATGCAAGGGGGCTGCACGTGTTACGTTGCAGAGCAGTAGCACACATACCTTTTTCTTTCCACGAACAATCAAAAGCTCAGACAGACGATCCAGGCACTTCGCTGCAGTTGACCTACACGGATCGTAGGAACAAGCAATCGGATTAAGGTGTTGGGGGGGTGGTCAACCAAATTAAACCTTATAATCCAAGACAAAGTCAGCATACATGGGTCACCCTGGCAAAAACCATCATGGCCAAGAAATGCCTAGCAGCGGTCTTTAAGAGAGCAGGCACAATCCAGCTGGTCATTATGGTGTTGAATCTTATTAGGCTCGCGGCAAGTAGCAAATTTTAGTCGCCTTGCATTTTAATACAGTGATGGGGACACCAGGATTCAAAACGGAATGCAGAGAACTCCCATGAACTGTGAATCGTGGCTGGTGTTACAGGACTTTTTAGCTTCAGCCAGTAAATAAATAAAAATAATATTTACCCAGTGGATTGGCACACTTTACTATAAACCAAATAATATATTCTCAACGATAATTATGCGAGGCGGGTGAGAATTAGAAATGGTAGAAGGGCTGGTTTGAAAAAAATATAAGGGAATAAAACCGACAAACTGAAAAAAAATCACGTTGCACAATCCATTAACCATAGAAAGCACTCCATTAATGTATCAAAACAAAAAATAGGCGCAAGTTAAATTTTCGTGAACGCTTACAACATTGTTTAAAAAGGTAAAAGCAACAACTATACCTAAATCGTATTAAGCTGGGCTCCTCACTTACCTCCCAGACAACTCCGTAAAGAGCTGATAGTGTATGTCGGTTCTGCCCTCCTTTATATACAAGAGAGCGCACATCACGTGGTACAATCACGTGAGCGTGCCTTCCCATCCCTGGCCAATCATGGGGTGGGAGGGATGAGGCAATCATCGCGACCCAATCCGAGTGAGGATTCACTAATTGGATGGGTGGCGCTTCCTGACCGCGAGCGCATTTTGTGTGGGACGTCGTGAATAAGCCGAGCCACGCACGCAGGCGCCTCATGAATGCAATCACGGTTCGAATACGGGGTCTGTTGAGAGTCCATTGAGGGAGCTCACATCACGTGGCATAATTACGCGCGCGTGCCTCCGCCCATCTTCCCCTCCAGGCCAATCATCGCGAGCCAATCACGGCGAGGATTCGCTCATTGCACGGGTGGCTGTTCCGCCCACGCGCTTCCGTTGCGTGAGGCGCCGTTCATGAGCCGAGCTACCGGCCCGTGCCTCGTTAATGCAATCGCGGCCCCGGCACGAGTTCGTGAGAGTCAATGGAGTTGTGGATTCAAGTGATTTGAACGTTTTTGTTTTCAACTTTTTAACATGGCCTCTCTACCATCGCCATCTTGAAATTCAGTGTTGATAAGTGACTTTTTTTAAGTATTGACCTTTGAAGTGTACTTGCCAATGGATACTCTCTTTCGTAACTAATATGTTTAAAAGTGAAATGCTTTGATTTTGTCTACCCAGTTTTATATCCCCTGGAAACAGCTTCTTAGCTCAGTGTTTTACTCGGGAAGTAAACATCCGATTATGATAGAATGTCTTTTCAGAAATCAAATAACTTTAAATGGAACATGAACCAAAACTACGCAATGAGGATGTGTGAAAGGTATTGCAGGTATTTAATGGACTTAACCAATTAAACATACGTTCATGTCCGGTCTCATTTCTTCATTATAACGGTAAGTTATGTCACTGTACTATTGCAAAACCATTATGATGCCTAATAATCATTTCCAGTCTTATCGGGGTGGATTGGACATTCTCCACAAACAGGCAGAGGGGTAATCTTTTTGTCCCTTTCTTCCACCTTCATCACACACAGCTCCATCCTTCATGTACGGTGATCTCTTCATCTACAGCTCTTTCCTCTCCCCACTTTTGCCGACGTCCCATCTTATCTCCATGGCCCCTCTCCCATTTGCTCCCCTCACACCGGTCTCCTCATTCTCAGCCACAAATTCCCCATCTTCACATCTGAGGGTTACTCTCAGGCATCTCTGTGCAGGGATTAACGTCATTTTTTTTATTAACCTCAATAATGAAAGTAATAGTAATGTTAGGTCCCTTTTTCTTTTCCGAGCCCGGTTGCCACTAAATTGCAGTCAGCACAACGGTGGGATCGAGTGTAACCATTGCGGTTGTTTTACTAATAAATGGTGCATATTGGCACTGCAATATAATTGTCATTTTTTAAACCTTGTGAATGTTTCTAGGTCGCAATTGGTTTAGGATAAATGCGTAGTACGTTAGGCCATGCCCTTCAACCTCAGAATAGGCAGGCACTCGATTCAATTGCCAGTCACGAGAGTAGACTAGGATTTTGAGGAGAAAGATCTATGGGGGCCGGGGGCAATTGTTATGCCAGCACGTGGATATTACAGGGATCCGTTTGTGTACCTGTATTGGGAGCCAGAAATTATTTTAAAATTCCGTGTTGGACCCTCGTGAACCTCTCAAAGTTGTGGTGCAAGTAGTCGGTGTTGGTAGGAAGCGGCGTGTCGCAGTTGACAATGATGATCCCTGCAGCAGAACCAAAACTTATATTTCCTCATTTGATGACTAACGTGTGCTCAATAAACATCACGTCCAGGAAAGAACGAGGCAGTGGGCACAGGTAAAAAATAGCCTGGTTAGGATACCTGGCAACTTTACCCTCGAGCATTTACAATTCCTCATTCAAGAGTGGCACCCGTATATTAAAGTGAACCGTGGTTACCGTCGTAGGGAGAGTTTTGTTAATGCATCGACAATTTTAGAAAGGAGTTCCATGTATTCCACATGTAGTGGGTTCGAATTAGGTGCACACACGACTACTTGGGAGGCAACGCTGATTTATTAGAACGGTAAGTAATATAACACTGTACATAAGATGGTGACCACCGACCTACTCTAGCTAACACATACTTCTCAAATACTCTAGCGTTAATCCAGCCAGGTGGGCTACTGCCAGGTCCGCTGACTGGAGGCTTAACTCCTCTTGGCGTCTTCACGATGCATCTTCGTTCTTGATTACTGGCAGCCTCGAACCTCGTGAGGAGGCTGCTTATATGGGCCTCGGCGTGCCCGGGCCCCACCCCGGCCACGCCTCCCTTCAAAAACCCTCTCGAAGCCCCCCTGCTGTCCACGTGCCCTCCGAGGTGCCCCCTAGGCCCCCAGCCCCCACTGGGGTCCAGTCACGTGTCCAGCCGGGGTCACAGAGAGTGCCACGGCCTCACACCACCCTCGTGGTCTCCCGGAGCCCAGAACCGGCCCTGACGTTATTCCCGCCTCCAGCCGGGATGACGTCATGCGTGTGTGTAGACCCGCGTGGTCATGACGCTCCCCCGCATAGTGACGTCACGCTTGTGCGTGTGTACACAGTAGTGATTCTACAATCACTACACACACACACATGCCTATTCAGGACATGCCAGCTTGCGTCATTTAAGACAGCAATATGTTCAACCCGTTTAGAAAGTTATTCTGCGTAATTCTTGGAAATCCTCACATTGCTCCTTAGTGCAAGAATGAAGTGTGCCTTGCCACAACGCTTTGTTAATTCTTGGACAGCAACATTTCCATGCAAGTCACAATATATTTGAGTGCTATGGGCGAGCAGAGGCTTTGGAATTCACTGCCCATCGCCAAATAGAATCTTAATTGATTTTGCGGATGACATGGCCATTTGAAAACGCTGAAATGTAGTTGTAAAATGGTCACGAACCAGCAAGTTCAAGATAATGCAATTCAGAAATTGAGCATCCGACTGTCAGAGGCAGATACAAAATCCTGCTTACAGCCGCAAACTCTTCGATTTAAAGCTTTCGTGACTGCAATGATTCATCTTCTTTGGTTCTTTCGGTAGAGTCACGTAGAATGAGAATAAAATAATACATTGATAAAATAAAACGCAATTAAATTCTCACGACGTTTCGGCCACAACACAAGCGGCTTTCATCAGGTGAAGGGACGAGACGTCTGGTAGGCCAGCGCTGGAGTGAAAGAGCCACGTTCAGATCACGACGTTTAAGCTGTGCGAGAGGAAACAAAGCGCCTTGACAAAGGAATTGGCATATAATTTAGCATTGAAATGGCTGAGTGATTAGCTTGTGACTGGTCACAGAAATAGCTGTTAAAAGTTAAAGCATACACATCCGCAGAGGCACCCCTTGATATTTCAATGCTAAATTCTATGCCAATTCCTTTATCAAGGGGTGCCTCTGCGGATGTGTATGCTTTAACTTTTAACATAGCTATTTCTGTGACCAGTCACAAGCTAATCACTCAGCCATTTCAATGCTAAATTCTATGCCAATTCCTTTGTCAAGGCGCTTTGTTTCCTCTCACACAGCTTAAACGTCGTGATCTGAACGTGGCTCTTTCACTCCAGCGCTGGCCTACCAGACGTCTCGTCCCTTCACCTGATGAAAGCCGCTTGTGTTGTGGCCGAAACGTCGTGAGAATATTATTGTGTTATTTTAGCTTATCAATTTATTATTTTATTCTCATTCTACGAGACTTTACCGAAAGAACCAAAGAAGCCGTAAACTTGTCTAACCCCCTTATAAAATTGAGGGAATTTACCTTTTGCTTTTTCTGTACATGCAACCACAAAACATGGAACGAAAACTGTACAGTGCAATGCAGAAGGCTTTTATTTGTAGTCAGCCACTATTATTCTCAGAAAATTTGATTAAACAGGGTACAAAATGCTGCTCTATTTCTCAGTAGCACGGGCGGTCATCTTGGTGTAGGTGAGCCCCTTGTAGACGCCACGCAGGGGAACGTCAAAGAGAGCGCCGTTCATGCAGGTGATGCGCAGCAGGGCCGTGTACGGGAGGTCGATGTTTGCACGCCCGATGTTGGCGACAACGGTGACGGTCTTGTGTGGAGGAACAGAGACGGGGAACGTGAGCGTTTCCATCCGCTCCTCAGATTCCTCCAATGCGTGCGTGGTCTCAGAGCTCAAGGTGAAGCTGAACCCAATTTCCACCTCGATAATTAAGGGAATGCCTGCAGACACCGTCAGGCTGAAGGTAGACTCGATTTTGTTTGTTGTAGACCACGATGACGTTTTGGTTATCTTCTTGGAGCTCTCGAAGGTGTGAGACTGCATGACGCTGGTGTCGTTTATGTACTCCATTTCTTTAATCTCCTCCATCTGCACGTTAGGCAGAACCTGGTGCATAGTTGGGTACTTCATGTTCTGGATCACCGATGACTTTATAGCATTGATGAAAAGGAAGCCCATGCAGTCGATGTCGGCCCCCGCTCGGCCCTGAACGCCCAAGCAGACGCCGGAGCCCACGTCGATCTTGTACTCGGTTTTGAGCCCCCAGTCCGTCATCTTGGCAAAGAACTCGCGGTTGCGGCTCGTTCTGAACTTGATGGCACCCAGACGCGTGCCGGCCCCATTGCCCCACAGGGAGAGCTGCGACATGAACTCGCCCGACTGGAATTCAAACTGCTGAGCAGAGAAGTCCACGGTGCCGAATTTCTGCCTTCGCCCGTCAGTCAGCCACACATCCACGCCCCTCACTTGCCAGCCTCCAACGCTCACGGAGATTTTCTGCAGCGTGGCCGCATTGCTCCTCCCATCAAACGAGAACGCTTTTCCACCTTGGCCTCCAATGATGTGCAGCGTAAGTGGGTACGACATTATGGCAACCTGGAGACAGAAGGGAGAGGAAGAATGCACGAAGCATGAACAATCATTGCTGTCCCAGTATAAACAAGCATTCGTACAGTACACCATTCATCTTAAAGTTGAACATTTTGCAATTCGGAAGGGCTGAAAACCATTGGGAACCACATTTATACCCAATAGACAAAGGCATGCCTATCATTAGATTTATGGTTTCGCAATTTGGAAATAAAATATGCAAATTTTGTGCCAACTATTTTAGATTTTGCTTCTGCAAGATTGCTCACTTACAGTAAAAAGTGCATGCTAGTGACCCCATCACTGAACAATTAAACGCAAGCACGAGTGTGCATGCTCATGGAACTGCGGGTCATTATTTAATTAACGTCACCTTCCAACATCAACCAGCAAGATGTACAGTGCAGTCCATTCCACAACTCTTAACCCACACGGTCAGAGTAACCCTTCTAGCATTATCAATGCAAGAGGGAAGCACGTGTCGCGTTGTAGGGAGCTGTAGCACAGATACCTTTTTCTTTCCACGAATAATCAAAAGCTCGGGAGAGACGATCCAGGCACTTGGCTGCAGTCAACCTATACAGTTCATAGTAACAGGAGCAGTTGGGTTAAGGTGGGAAGGGGAAACCAGATTAAACCTAAAACCCAAGAACCAAATATCAATATGCAGATCGCCCAGAGAAAACCCATCCTGGTTCAAAAATGCCTAGCAGAGGTCTTTTAGAGAGTAGGCACAGTCCAGGTCAGTCATTTAGGCATCGAATGGTATTGGGCTTAAGGCAATTAAAGAGAAGACGGTTTGTATACTTGTCAAATTAGATCAGTTTTTAACATTAAGGGGCACACCATAATTATAAACTGAAATCAATGAACTCCCAAGAATTGCAATCAAAAATTTGCAGGGCTTTCAGCTTCCTCCATAAAGCCCTCGGATTTCAGGTCAGATTAAATGAGTTTCCCCAGTGGATAGACACTATGCTAATGAACCAAAATACAGTAGATTCTCTACCGCGGTAATCATCGATAGCGGGTGAAAATTAGAAACGGTGCAGAGCAGGAATGGTTGAGAAAAATGCGGGGTGACAAAACCTACGAATAAAAAACGCCAAACCATTAAACGCCAATAGCAACCAGTTAATGGGTCATGGACAAAGAGGCACAATTGAATTTTTCGTGAACGCTTTCAACATGGTTTGCAAAGTCCAACGCAAAAACTGCACCAACATTTAAGCTGCGCACCACACTTACCTTAAGCGCCAAATCCGTGAAGCGCAGATATTTTGTGTGGGTTCTGCCCTCCTTTAAATACAATTGAGCACACATCACGTGGTATAATCACATGGGCGTGCCTTCACATCCCTTGCCATTCGTGGGGGTGGGAGATATAATGCAATCATGGCGAGCCAATCATCGCAAGGATTCACTTTTTGAATGGGTGGCGCATCCTGACCACGTGCCCATTTGGTGTGGGCAGCCGTTAATTAGCCGAGCGACGCGCTGGCGCTTGGCGAATTTAATCACGGATCCGTTGTGAGTCTGTTGATAGTCCTTTGTGGGAGTTCACGTCACGTGGCATAATTACGCTCGCCTGTTTCCGAACATCTTCCCCTCCAGGCCAATCACTGCGAGCCAATCACAACGGGGATTCGCTCATTGCATGGGTGTTCGGTCCGCGCAAGCGCTCCCATTGTGTGAGCCGCCGTTTATCAGCCGAGCTACAGGCACGCGCCTCGTTAATGCATTCACGGTCCTGTACGAGGCCGAGAGAGTCAATTGAGTTGTGGATTCAAGTGATTTTAGCGTTTTTGTCTAAACTTTTTAACATGGTCCCAACGTAAAAGGTCAAATTAGCCTCACTACAATCGCCATCTTGAAATACATAGTTGTGATGAGTGTCATATTTGGTAATGACCTTTGAATTGTTCGTGCCTCCGGTGACTTTATTTCGTAACTTCTTTAACACGTAGGTTTTTATGACCAATACCATTCATAATATAGTTTTTTATGGTGTTGTTAGATTGCATACGTATATAAATGTGTCGGGAAGCCCACGACTACATAAAAAAAACAGTCAATTATTATGGTTTGTCACATAAACACATGACAATTCGTTACTAGTACAGCACACTGGTGTATTGGAGAGCAACGCCACAACATTTACAATCTGAGTACGACGTTTCGCCAATAATTACAACTAGCAGCATCAGGAGCCAGTCAGATTTGTGGATAAATTTTCCTGTTTTATTCATCAAATAAATAGGTATATGTGATGACATCACTTGTGAGGCCTTCTTGTACGAATTTAGGGGGATGGGGGTTAATTAATGTGTATAAATTACTCACCTGATGACGGACGCTTGTGTTGCGCCAGAAACGTCGTGATTTATGTTTTTTTTTACCAACATGACTTTACCGAAAGAACCAAAGAGTTTGGATTCCTGCAGTCACGAAAGCTTCAAATCAAGACAATGATTATCCATTTCAAGTTGGGTTATTTAGATGGTACTCAACGTACATGAAACATGCGATCTATGCAAGGCCATTGTTCTTGTTCCTTCTATGTGCACTAAATAGACGTCCCTGTTATTCTTCCACGGTGATCGCCATTGAAGTATGGTGACCTGTATAGGCTTGCATTTAAACAATGTTTGTTTTGATGATTCGCTTACAAGACGCACTCAGTTTGTAGCTATACGAACGGTAAACAATATTTTAACTTCCCTCAATTTCTAGAGATTTTCGAATTAGTCTTAGCCAGTAGTAACTAGTTTTGCACTCTTGTAATTAGTTCTATTGTGGAATGCTTTGATGTTGTCTGCTGGCCGAGTCTCCCTTGAAAACCACTACTCACCTCAAGGTGTTTTACTTGAGAACTAAACAACCGATTCTGATATGTTTTCTGACATCAAATGCCTTCAATGGAACGACATGATCCAAAACAACATTGAGGATGTGGGAAAGGTGCACTGTAATTAATCGACTTAACTAATTAAACAAACTTTCATGTCTGGTCTCATTTCTTCATTACGTGATTTTCTAATGTCACTGTACTATTGCGAAACTATAATAATGATTATTAATAATTTCCATTCTTAATGGGGTGGAGTGGATAGTTTTCACACGAACACGCAGAGATAGGTAAGGGTTCCAGTTCCTTTATTCCACGTCCATCCCACACAGCTCCCTCCTCCATGTACCGTTATATCTCAATCCACAGATCTCTGCTCTCTCGTCACTCTTGCCTTCGTCCCCTATCATCTCCATGGACCCTCTCTCGTTCCCTCCGCTCACACCTCTCATCATTTCTCAGCCACAATTCCGTCTTCCCATCTCAGGGTTTAATCTCGATACAGAGATTGACGACGTCAATGCTTATGTATAATTAACCACACCAACAATTGTCGAGTAACGTCCATTTTTCATTTGTGGGCTCAGTTGCAACTAAATGACAGCAAGCACAAGTGGGAATGATAGTCGAACCAGCGTGGTGGTGTTACGAATAATTGGTGCATCCATTTGCACTGCAATAAAATTAGTGGTTTTTAAACCTTATGTTGCTGTGGTAAATAGGCTACGCCCTTCCCCCTCCGGATAGGCAGGCACGTGATTCAATTTAGTCACGTGACCACTGGACGGACTTTGTGGAGGGAGATTCTGTAGAGGGGCCAATCGTGACACCAGCACGTCGACATTACATGGGTCCATTGGTGTACTTGTGTGCCGGACGAATGGACAGATGCCTTTTCTGGACGCTAAACCGCCTGGTGTGCATGTGGCAAGTGTAGGGAGTGAGAGGCATATCGCAGTTGACATTGCAGATCACGCAGCAGAACCCATGAAAACAAGGCAGAGTGCTACCCAACACATTTATATCGTCAGGTGAGGACCACCATGTCCTCAATAACAATTCCAGCCAGGAAAGCGCAAGGCACAAGCTTTGTTAGAAAACCTGGTCACACTAAACCCTCGAGAACATTTACCATCCTAAACAAAAGGTTAAGAAATAGAATCGCGATTGACGCGACCCCCTGATGGCATGACCATGCAGCGGGAGCCCTTTAAAAATAAATTGATATCACCATGTTTTGAGCTCTGTACCAAGGTGCTAATCCAAGCGAAATACAATATGGTGAAGGTTGTAGGTAGTGTTGTTAATGCCGTCACAATTGGAGAGAGTTCGATGCATTGTGCCTTGATTAGAACTATTCACGGCATAAGGCAGAGCAGCTCACTGTCAAAGAACAATATTTTTGGTCCCTCTTTGGAAAACTGCTTCTTTGCACAAAGCGAGACACATTGCTCCCTGAAGCAATAAGTGCGGCTTGACAAGTCTTACAAATGCTTGAACAGGGACGTTTCCATTCAATCTGTACTGTTGTTCGTTAGCAGGGTATGATGGCCGGCGACCGTTTGAGTTTACTCGATCTGTAAATAAAATGGTAGTCTATGCTCTGCATAGGATTGTAATTTGACAACTAAAATCCAGGGGAAACATACCATGCCATCAACGGTCAAGAATTGCAATGCGGGAATACGTGAGCAGCATGGACCTACAAAAGGCCTACCGGCAAGTGAAATGCCCATGTTTAAGCTCTGTACCAAGGTGTCAATCCAGGCGAAATCCAATATGGTCAAGGTTGTAGGTAGTCTTAACGCCGAAAGAATTGGATGGAGTTCGATGCATTATAAATGTGCCTTGATTAGTAGTAGTCGTCATGGCACAAGGCAGAGCAGCTCATTGTTGAACAATATTTTTGGTTCCTCTTTGCACAATTGAGACAATGCTCCCTCAAGCAATAAGTGCGGCTTGACAAGTCTTACAAATGCTTAAACATGGACGTTGTCAATCTGTACTGTTATTCGCTAGTGGCATATGATGGCCAGTGACCGTTTCATAATTTACACGGATCGCCAAAAAAAATCCTATTCGATGCTCTGCATAGCATTGTAATTTGACAATACTGAAATCTAGGGGAACCAGACCATGCAATTAACGGTCAAGAATTGCAATGCAGGAGGACGTGAGCAGCATGGACTTACAAAAGGCCTGCTGGCAAGTGAAACGCCCATGTTTGTAAACCCTTAAACTGAAAATGGGAAAAGTAATATTCCTTACAAGCAACCACAAAACATGGAAAGGCGAAAACTGCAGTGCAGAAGGCTTTTATTCGTAGTCAGCCACAATTATTCTCAGAACATTTGATCAAACAGGGAACAACATGCTGCTCTATTTCTCAGTAGCACGGGCGGTCATCTTGGTGTAGGTGAGCCCCTTGTAGACGCCACTCAGGGGAACGTCAAAGAGAGCGCCGTTCATGCAGGTGATGCGCAGCAGGGCCGTGTACGGGAGGTCGATGTTTGCACGCCCGATGTTGGCGACAACAGTGACGGTCTTGTGCGGAGGAACAGAGACGGGGAACGTGAGAGTTTCCATCCGCTCCTCCGAGTTGTCTACCTTGTACGTGCTAGAAGAACCCACGGTGAAGCTGAACCCGGTCTCCACCTTCACAACCTCCGGGATGCCCGCCGAGACAGTCAGGCTGAAGGTAGACTCAATCTTGTTTGTTGTAGACCACGATGACGTTTTGGTTATTTTCTTGGAGCTCTCGAAGGTGTGAGACTGCAAGACGCTGGTGTCGTTTATGTACTCCATTTCTTTAATCTCCTCCATCTGCACGTTAGGCAGAACCTGGTGCATAGTTGGGTAGTTCATGTTCTGGATTACCGACGATTTTATATCATTGATGAACAGGAAGCCCATGCAGTCGATGTCGGCCCCCGCTCGGCCCTGAACGCCCAAGCAGACGCCGGAGCCCACGTCGATTTTGTACTCGGTCTTGAGCCCCCAGTCCGTCATCTTGGCAAAGAACTCGCGGTTGCGGCTCGTCCTGAACTTGATGGCACCCAGACGCGTGCCGGCCCCATTGCCCCACAAGGAGAGCTGCGACATGAACTCGCCCGACTGGAATTCAAACTGCTGAGCAGAGGAGTCCACGGTGCCGAATTTCTGCCTTCGCCCGTCAGTCAGCCACACCTCCACGCCCCTCACTTGCCAGCCTCCAACGCTCACGGAGAGTTTCTGCAGCGTGGCCGCATTGCTCCTCCCATCAAACGAGAACGCATTTCCACCTTGGCCTCCAATGATGTGCAGCGTAAGTGGGTACGACATTATGTCAACCTGGAAGAGACAGAAGGGAGAGGAAGAATGCATGAAGCATGAACAATCATTGCTGTTCAAGTATAAACAAGCATTCGTACAGTACACCATTCATCTTAAAGTTGATAATTTTGCAACTTTTAAGGGCTGAAAACCATTGGGAACCACATTTATACCCAATAGACATGCCTTTGTCTATCATTAGAATTATGGTTTCGCAATTTGGAAATAAAATATGCAAATTTCGTGCCAACTATTTGAGATTGAGCAATCTTGCAGACGCAAACTTACAGCAAGTGCATGCTAGTGACCCCAACACTGAACAATTAAACGCAAGCACGAGTGTGCATGCTCATGGAACTGCGGGTCATTATTTAATTAACGTCACCTTCCAACATCAACCAGCAAGATGTACAGTGCAGTCCATTCCACAACTCTTAACCCACACGGTCAGAGTAACCCTTCTAGCATTATCAATGCAAGAGGGAAGCACGTGTCGCGTTGTAGGGAGCTGTAGCACAGATACCTTTTTCTTTCCACGAATAATCAAAAGCTCGGGAGAGACGATCCAGGCACTTGGCTGCAGTCAACCTATACAGTTCATAGTAACAGGAGCAGTTGGGTTAAGGTGGGAAGGGGAAACCAGATTAAACCTAAAACCCAAGAACCAAATATCAATATGCAGATCGCCCAGAGAAAACCCATCCTGGTTCAAAAATGCCTAGCAGAGGTCTTTTAGAGAGTAGGCACAGTCCAGGTCAGTCATTTAGGCATCGAATGGTATTGGGCTTAAGGCAATTAAAGAGAAGACGGTTTGTATACTTGTCAAATTAGATCAGTTTTTAACATTAAGGGGCACACCATAATTATAAACTGAAATCAATGAACTCCCAAGAATTGCAATCAAAAATTTGCAGGGCTTTCAGCTTCCTCCATAAAGCCCTCGGATTTCAGGTCAGATTAAATGAGTTTCCCCAGTGGATAGACACTATGCTAATGAACCAAAATACAGTAGATTCTCTACCGCGGTAATCATCGATGGCGGGTGAAAATTAGAAACGGTGCAGAGCAGGAATGGTTGAGAAAAATGCGGGGTGACAAAACCTACGAATAAAAAACGCCAAACCATTAAACGCCAATAGCAACCAGTTAATGGGTCATGGACAAAGAGGCACAATTGAATTTTTCGTGAACGCTTTCAACATGGTTTGCAAAGTCCAACGCAAAAACTGCACCAACATTTAAGCTGCGCACCACACTTACCTTAAGCGCCAAATCCGTGAAGCGCAGATATTTTGTGTGGGTTCTGCCCTCCTTTAAATACAATTGAGCACACATCACGTGGTATAATCACATGGGTGTGCCTTCACATCCCTGGCCATTCGTGGGGGTGGGAGAGATAATGCAATCATGGCGAGCCAATCATCGCGAGGATTCACTTTTTGAATGGGTGGCGCATCCTGACCACGTGCCCATTTGGTGTGGGCAGCAGTTAATTAGCCGAGCAACGCGCTGGCGCTTGGCGAATTTAATCACGGATCCGTTTTGAGTCTGTTGATAGTCCTTTGTGGGAGTTCACGTCACGTGGCATAATTACGCTCGCCTGTTTCCGAACATCTTCCCCTCCAGGCCAATCACTGCGAGCCAATCACAACGAGGATTCGCTCATTGCATGGGTGGTCGGTCCGCGCAAGCGCTCCCATTGTGTGAGCCGCCGTTTATCAGCCGAGCTACAGTTACGCGCCTCGTTAATGCATTCACGGTCCCGTACGAGGCCGAGAGAGCTAATTGAGTTGTGGATTCAAGTGATTTTAGCGTTTTTGTCTAAACTTTTTAACATGGTCCCAACGTAAAAGGTCAAATTAGCCTCACTACAATCGCCATCTTGAAATACATAGTTGTGATGAGTGTCATATTTGGTAATGACCTTTGAATTGTTCGTGCCTCCGGTGACTTTATTTCGTAACTTCTTTAACACGTAGGTTTTTATGACCAATACCATTCATAATATAGTTTTTTATGGTGTTGTTAGATTGCATACGTATATAAATGTGTCGGGAAGCCCACGACTACATAAAAAAAACAGTCAATTATTATGGTTTGTCACATAAACACATGACAATTCGTTACTAGTACAGCACACTGGTGTATTGGAGAGCAACGCCACAACATTTACAATCTGAGTACGACGTTTCGCCAATAATTACAACTAGCAGCATCAGGAGCCAGTCAGATTTGTGGATACGTTTTCCTGTTTTATTCATCAAATAAATATGTATATGTGATGACATCACTTGTGAGGCCTTCTTGTACGAATTTAGGGGGATGGGGGTTAATTAATGCGTATAAATTACTCAGCTGATGACGGACGCTTGTGTTGCGCCAGAAACGTCGTGATTTATGTTTTTTTTTACCAACATGACTTTACCGAAAGAACCAAAGAGTTTGGATTCCTGCAGTCACGAAAGCTTCAAATCAAGACAATGATTATCCATTTCAAGTTGGGTTATTTAGATGGCACTCAACGTACATGAAACATGCGATCTATGCAAGGCCATTGTTCTTGTTCCTTCTATGTGCACTAAATAGACGTCCCTGTTATTGTTCAACGGTGATCCCCATTGAAGTATGGTGACCTGTATAGGCTTGCATTTAAACAATGTTTGTTTTGATGATTCGCTTACAAGACGCACTCAGTTTGTAGCTATACGAACGATAAACAATATTTTAACTTCCCTCAATTTCTAGAGATTTTCGAATTAGTCTTAGCCAGTAGTAACTAGTTTTGCACTCTTGTAATTAGTTCTATTGTGGAATGCTTTGATGTTGTCTGCTGGCCGAGTCTTGCTTGAAAAACACTACTCACCTCAAGGTGTTTTACTTGAGAACTAAACAACCGATTCTGATATGTTTTCTGACATCAAATGCCTTCAATGGAACGACATGATCCAAAACAACATTGAGGATGTGGGAAAGGTGCACTGTAATTAATCGACTTAACTAATTAAACAAACTTTCATGTCTGGTCTCATTTCTTCATTACGTGATTTTCTAATGTCACTGTACTATTGCAAAACTATTATAATGATTATTAATAATTTCCATTCTTAATGGGGTGGAGTGGATAGTTTTCACACGAACACGCAGAGATAGGTAAGGGTTCCAGTTCCTTTATTCCACGTCCATCCCACACAGCTCCCTCCTCCATGTACCGTCATATCTCAATCCACAGATCTCTGCTCTCTCGTCACTCTTGCCTTCGTCCCCTATCATCTCCATGGACCCTCTCTCGTTCCCTCCGCTCACACCTCTCATCATTTCTCAGCCACAATTCCGTCTTCCCATCTCAGGGTTTAATCTCGGTACAGAGATTGACGACGTCAATGCTTATGTATAATTAACCACACCAACAATTGTCGAGTAACGTCCATTTTTCATTTGTGGGCTCAGTTGCAACTAAATGACAGCAAGCACAAGTGGGAATGATAGTCGAACCAGCGTGGTGGTGTTACGAATAATTGGTGCATCCATTTGCACTGCAATAAAATTAGTGGTTTTTAAACCTTATGTTGCTCTGGTAAATAGGCTACGCCCTTCCCCCTCCGGATAGGCAGGCACGTGATTCAATTTAGTCACGTGACCACTGGACGGACTTTGTGGAGGGAGATTCTGTAGAGGGGCCAATCGTGACACCAGCACGTCGACATTACAGGGGTCCATTGGTGTACTTGTGTGCCGGACGAATGGACAGATGCCTTTTCTGGACGCTAAACCACCTGGTGTGCATGTGGCAAGTGAAGCTAGAGGCATATCGCAGTTGACATTGCAGATCACGCAGCAGAACCCATGAAAACAAGGCAGAGTGCTACCCAACACGTTTATATCGTCAGTCGAGGACCACCATGTCCTCATTAACAATTGCAGCCAGCAAAGATCAAGGCACAAGCTTTGTTAGTAAACCTGGTCACACTAAACCCTCGAGAACATTTACCATCCTAAACAAAAGGTTAAGAAATAGAATCGCGATTGACGTGACCCCCTGATGGCGTGACCATGCAGAGGGAGCCCTTTAAAAATAAATTGCTAGCACCATGTTTAAGTTCTGTACCAAGGTGTCAATCCAGGCTAAATACAACATGGTCAAGGTTGTAGGTAGTCTTAACGCCGAAATAATTGGATGGAGTTCGATGCATTATATATGCACCTTGATTAGAAGTATTCATGGCATGAGGCAGAGCAGCTCATTGTTGAACAATATTTTTGGTTCCTCTTGCACAATTGAAACACTGCTCCCTCAAGCAATAATAAGTGCGGCTTAACAAGTCTTACAAATGCTTGAACAGGGACGTTCAGTCAATCTGTACTGTTATTCGCTAGTGGGATATGATGGCCAGCGACCGTTTCAGAATTTACTCTGATCGCCAAAAAAAATCCTATTCGATGCTCTGCATAGCATTGCAATTTGACAATACTGAAATCTAGGGGAAACAGACTATGCAATTAACGGTCATGAATTGCAATGCGGGAGGACGTGAGCAGCATGGACCTACAAAAGGCCTGCTGGCAAGTGAAATGGCCATGTTTGTAAACCCTTAAACTGAAAGCAAAAGCAAGTCCTTACATGCAACCACAAAACACGGAAAGGCGAAAACTGCAGTGCAGAAGGCTTTTATTCGTAGTCAGCCACAATTAGTCTCAGAACATTTGATCGAACAGGGCACAAAATGCTGCTCTATTTCTCAGTAGCACGGGCGGTCATCTTGGTGTAGGTGAGCCCCTTGTAGACGCCACTCAGGGGAACGTCAAAGAGAGCGCCGTTCATGCAGGTGATGCGCAGCAGGGCCGTGTACGGGAGGTCGATGTTTGCACGCCCGATGTTGGCGACAACGGTGACGGTCTTGTGTGGAGGAACAGAGACGGGGAACGTGAGCGTTTCCATCCGCTCCTCCGAGTTTTCTACCTTGTACGTGCTAGAAGAGCCCACGGTGAAGCTGAACCCGGTCTCCACCTTCACAACCTCCGGGATGCCTGCCGAGACAGTCAGGCTGAAGGTAGACTCAATCTTGTTCGTTGTAGACCACGATGACTTTTTGGTTATTTTCTTGGAGCTCTCGAAGGTGTGAGACTGCATGACGCTGGTGTCGTTTATGTACTCCATTTCTTTAATCTCCTCCATCTGCACATTAGGAAGAACCTGGTGCATAGTTGGGTAGTTCATGTTCTGGATCACCGATGACTTTATATCATTGATGAAAAGGAAGCCCATGCAGTCGATGTCGGCCCCCGCTCGGCCCTGAACGCCCAAGCAGACGCCAGAGCCCACGTCGATCTTGTACTCGGTCTTGAGCCCCCAGTCCGTCATCTTGGCAAAGAACTCGCGGTTGCGGCTCGTTCTGAATTTGATGGCACCCAGACGCGTGCCAGCCCCATTGCCCCACAGGGAGAGCTGCGACATGAACTCGCCGGACTGGAATTCAAACTGCTGAGCAGAGGAGTCCACGGTGCCGAATTTCTGCCTTCGCCCATCAGTCAGCCACACCTCCACGCCCCTCACTTGCCAGCCTCCAACACTCACGGAGAGTTTCTGCAGCGTGGCCGCATTGCTCCTTCCATCAAACGAGAACGCATTTCCACCTTGGCCTCCAATGATGTGCAGCGTAAGTGGGTACGACATGTCAACCTGGAGGAGACGGACGGGAGAGCATGGCAAGAATCCTTAAAGCATGAACAATCATGGCCGTCCGAATATAACCAAGCATTCGTACAGCACACTATTCATCTTAAAGTTGTACATTTTGCAATTCGGAAGGGCTGAAAACCATTGGGCACGACATTTATAACCAATAGACATTCCTTTTTTTTGTTCATTGTTACAATATGGTCTCGCATTTAGGAAATAAAAAATAAGCAAATCTCAGGCCTACCATTTTAGATTGAGCAAGCTTGCAGAAGCAAACTTCCAGTAAAAAGTGCATGCTAGTGACCCCACAACTGAACAATTAAACGCAAGCACGAGTGTGCATGCTCATGGAACTGCGAGTCATTATTTAATTAACTTTACCGTCCAACATCAACCAGCAAGATGTACAGTGCAGTCCACAACTCTTAATCCACACCGTCAGAGTAACCCTTCTAGCACTGGCAATGCAAGAGGGCAGCACGTGTCACAGTGTGGGGAGCTGTAGCACAGATACCTTATTCTTTCCACGAATAATCAAAAGCTCGGAGAGACGATCCAGGCACTTGGCTGCAGTCGACCTACACAGTTCATAGTAAGAGCAGTTGGGTTAAGGTGGCAAGGGAAAACCAGATTAAACCTATACTCCAAGAACCAAATATCAATATGCAGATCGCCCAGACAAAACCATCCTGGTTCAAAAATCCCTAGCAGAGGTATTTTAGAGAGTAGGCACAATCCAGAGCAGTCATTTAGGCATCGAAGGGTATTCGGGTTAAGGCAAAATAAGACAAGACGGTTTGTATACTTGTCAAATTAGATCCGTTTAACATTAAAGGGCACACCACAATTAACTGAAATCCGAGAACGCCCATGAATTGCAATTCAAAAGTTCCAGGTCTTTCAGCTTCCTCAATAAAACCCTCGGATTTCAGGTCAGTTTAAAAGGAGTTTCCCCAGTGGATAGGGACACTACGCTAATGAACCAAAATACAGCAGATTCTCAACCGCGGTAATTATCCGTGGCGGGTAAGAATTAGAAACGGTGCAGAGCAGGGATGGTTGAGAAAAATGCGGGGTGATAAAATCTACGAATTAAAAAATATATATACTGCAAGCAATTAAACGGCAATAGCAACCAGTTAATGGGTCTATGGACAAAGAGGCGAAATTAAAATTTTCGTGAACGCTTTCAACATGGTTTGCAAAGTCTCACGCAAAAACCTGCACCAACATTTAAGCTGCGCACCACACTTACCTTTGGCGTCGACTCCGTGAAGCGCAGATATTTTTTGTTGGTTCTGCCCTCCTTTAAATACAATGGAGCACACATCACGTGGTATAATCACGTGGATGTGCCTTCACATCCCTGGCCATTCGTGGGGGTGGGAGAGATAAGGCAATCATGGCGAGCCAATCATCGCGAGGATTCACTTTTTGAATGGGTGGCGCTTCATGACCGCGTGCCCATTTAGTGTGGGCAGCCGTTAATTAGCCGAGCGACGCGCTGGCGCCTGATGAGTTTAATCACGGATCCGATATGAGTCTGTTGATAGTCCATTGTGGGAGCTCACGGCACGTGGCATGATTGCGCTCGCGTGCTTCCGAACATCTTCTCCTCCAGGCCAATCACTGCGAGACAATCACCACGAGGATTCGCTCATTGCATGGGTGGTCGGTCCGCGCAAGCGCTCCCATTGTGTGAGCCGCCGTTTATCAGCTGAGCTACAGGCACGCGCCTCCTTAATGCAATCACGGTCCTGATACGAGGCCTAGAGAGTTGAGGATTCAAGTGATTTTAGCGTTTTTGTCTAAACTTTTTAACATGACCCTAACGTAAAAGGCGAAATTTGCCTCACTTCAATCGTCATTTTGAAATTCATAGCTGTGATGAGTGCCATATTTGGTAATGACCTTTGAGCTGTACGTGCCTCTGGTGACTTTATTCGTAACTCAAGTTTCAAGATTCACGTTTCATTTTTTAGGTATAGCCCTGTGAGCCATGCGCCTCTTAGTCGGGTGCAACCGCAACAAACAAAATATGAACACAGGACATCCCAAAGTGACAACACGCAACAGAAACATCCTGGAATGAACCAGCAAATACTCCACACAAATGTTTTTTTTATTTAAACGCTGTGTGCAAAAATAACAATGTGGTGCAAGCCAACAACAACAACCATGAGACAATTTAGATTAACCGTATGTTTTCGAATCACCAAAATAAAGCTATAAAAACAATGTAACAACAGTGATCATAGGAACTGTGATTGAAATTTAACAATTAACGATATACATAACACGTACGACAAAAACTGCAGCCATAGGTGGCAGCACGACACTCCCAGTGTATGACGTGTGAGCGAGTCAGCGGCAGTGTGAGCGAGTGTATGATGTGCGAGTCAGTATTAGGTTGAGTGAGTGAGTGTATGATGTGCGAGTCAGCCAGCACACGATGAGTGAACCTGTGTATGATGAGTGAATGAGTCAGTGGTTGTGCGAGTGTATGATGTGTGAATGAGTAAGCGCATGGTGTGAGTGAGTCAGTGCATGATGTGTGAGTGAGTCAGTGCATGATGTGTGAGTGAGTCAGTGCATGAGGTGAGTGAGTCAGTGTATGATGTGTGAGTGAGTCAGTGCATGATGAGTGAGTCAGTGCATGATGTGTGAGTGAGTCAGTGTATGATGTGTGAGTGAGTCAGTGTATGATGTGTGAGTGAGTCAGTGCATGATGTGTGAGTGAGTCAGTGTATGATGTGTGAGTGAGTCAGTGTATGATGTGTGAGTGAGTCAGTGTATGGTGTGTGAGTGAGTCAGTGTATGTTGTGAGTGAGTCAGTGTATGGTGTGAGTGAGTCAGTGCATGATGTGTGAGTGAGTCAGTGTATGATGTGTGAGTGAGTCAGTGCATGATGTGTGAGTGAGTCAGTGCATGATGTGTGAGTGAGTCAGTGTATGATGTGTGAATGAGTCAGTGTATGATGTGTGAGTGAGTCAGTGTATGATGTGTGAGTGAGTCAGTGTATGATGTGTGAGTGTGTCAGTGTCGGCTCCCTCTGCTCGCGCCGACGCCCCCCCGGCTCTGTCGCCCCCCCCCCCCCGGCTCCGTCGCCCCCCCGCTCCAGCTCCATCGGCCCCCCCTCCTGGCTCCCTCGGCCCCCTCACAAACGGCCCCCGCCAGCCTCTGCTGGGAGCGCGTGCGCCTCAGGCGGCCATCTTGTCTTCTTGAACACGTGGGCTTTCATGACCAATACCATTCATAAAAGAGGTTTATTTTGTTCTTGTTAGATTACATAAGTATATACATGTGTCGGGAAGCTCACCACCTCATAAAAAACAGCCAATTATTATGGTTTGTCACGTAAACACATGCCAATTCGTTACTAGCACAGCACACTGGTGTATTGGAGAGCAACACCACAACATTTACAATCTGATTACGTTTCGCCAATAATTACAACTAGCAGCATCAGGAGCCAGCCAGAATTGTGGATAAATCCTCCTGTTTTATTAATCAAATAAATAGGTATATGTGATGACATCACTTGGGAGGCCTTCTTGCACAAATTTAGGGGGATGGGGGTAATTGATGCGTATAAATTACTCAGCTGATGACGGACGCTTGTGTTTCGCCAGAAACGTCGTGATTTATTTTATTTTATTCCAACGTGACTTCACCGAAAGAACCAAAGAGTTTGGATTCCTGCAGTCACGAAACCTTCAAATCAAAACAATGAGTATCCATTTCAAGTTGGGTAAATTAGATTGTTCTCAACGTACATGAAACATGCGATCTATGCAAGGCCGTTGTTCTTGTTCCTTCTATGTGCACTAAAATATACGTCCCTGTTATTGTTCAACGGTGAATCCCCATTTAAGTATGGTGACCTGTATAGGCTTGCATTTAATCAATGTTTGTTTGGATGATTCGCTTACAAGAAGCACTCAGCTTGCAGCTATACGGTTACAATTATTTTTATATCCCTCAATTTCCATAGATTCTCGAATTAGTCTTGGCCAGTAGTAACTAGTTATGCACTCTTTTAACTAATTTTTTTCAATTGTGGAATTATTTGATGTTGTCTGCTGGCCGAGTCTCCCTTGAAAAACACTACTCACCTCAAGGTGGTTTACTTGAGAACTAAACATCAGATTCTGATATAATGTGTTTTCTGACATCAAATACCTTCAATGGAGCGACATGATCCAAAACGACATATTGAGGATGTGGGAAAGGTGCATCTCAATTGCACGTAGTTAATCGACTTAACTGAATAAAACAAACTTTCATGTGTGGTCTCATTTCTTCATTACGCGACTTTTTAATGTCACTGTACTATTGTGAAACTATTATAATGCTTATTAATAATTGCCATTCTTAATTGGGTAGAGTGGATATTTTTCACACGAACACGCAGAGATAGGTAAAGGTTCCAGTTTCTTTATTCCACGTCCATCCCACACAGCTCCCTCCTCCATGTATCGTTATATCTCAATCCACAGATCTCTCTTTATCCGGGTGTCCGGATACACGTGGACAGACATCCAAAATTAATCCCCTGCCTCCTGTGAATTAATCCCAGTTGGGCTTCCAGTCAACTAAGTTTCATACCAATATAAATGGTGCATCCATTCGCACCGCAATATAATTAGTGGTTTTTAAACCTCGTGCTGCTGGGGTAAATAGGCCACGCCCTTCATCCTCAGGATAGGCAGGCACGGGATTCAATTTGTAGTCAAATGACCACTGGACAGGGACTCTGCGGAGGGAGATTCTGTAGAAGGGCCAATCGTGACACCAGAACGTCGACATTACAGCGGTCCATTGGCATACTTGTGTGCCAGACGCATGCACAGATGCCTTTTCTAGACCCTCAACCTCTCCAAGTCCTCGGGTGCATGTGGCCAGTATAGGGAGCTAGAGGCATATCGCAGTTGACACTGAAGATCACGCAGCAGCACCGAGGAAAACAAGGCAGAGTGCTACCCAACACGTTTATATCGTCAGGTGAAGACCACCATGTCCTCATTAACAATTGCAGCCAGCAAAGATCAAAGCACAAGCTTGGTTAGTAAACCTGGTCACACTTGACCCTCGAACATTTACCATCCTAAACAAAGGTTAAGAATTGCGATTGGCACGACCCCTGATCACGTGACCATGCAGAGGGAGCCCTTTAAAAATAAATTGCTAGCACCATGTTTAAGCTCTGTACCAAAGTGTCAATCCAGGCGAAATCCAATATGGTCAAGGTTGTAGGTAGTCTTAACGCCGAAATAATTGGATGGAGTTCGATGCATTATATATGGGCCTTGATTAGAAGTATTCATGGCATAAGGTAGAGCAGCTCATTGGTCAAACAATATTTTTGGTTCCTCCTTGGAAAACTGCTTCTTTGCACAATTGAGCACTGCTCCCAGATGCAATAATAAGTGTGGCTTGACAAGTTTTACAAATACTTGAACAGTGACGTTTCCATTCAAGCTTTACTTATTCGCTAGTGGGGTACGATGGCCGGCGACCGTTTCAGAATTTACGCGATCTCCAAATAAAAGCCTATTCGATGCTCTGCATAGGATTGTAATTTAACACCGAAATCTAGGGGAAATAGACCATGCCATCAACGGTCAAGAATTGCAATGCGGGAGGACGCGAGCAGCATGGACCTACAAAAGGCCTGCTGGCAAGTGAAATGCCCATGTTTGTAAACCCTCAAACTGAAAGGTGAAAGCAAAAGCAAGTCCTTACATGCAACCACAAAACATGGAAAGGCAAAAACTGCAGTGCAGAAGGCTTTTATTCGTAGTCAGCCACAATTATTCTCAGAACATTTGATCAAACAGGGCACAAAATGCTGTTCTATTTCTCAGTCGCACGGGCGGTCATCTTGGTGTAGGTGAGCCCCTTGTAGACGCCACGCAGAGGAACGTCAAAGAGAGCACCGTTCATGCAGGTGATGCGCAGCAGGGCCGTGTACGGGAGGTCGATGTTTGCACGCCCGATGTTGGCAACAACGGTGACGGTCTTGTGTGGAGGAACAGAGACGGGGAACGTGAGAGTTTCCATCCGCTCCTCCGTGTTTTCTACCTTGTACGTGCTAGAAGAGCCCACGGTGAAGCTAAAGCCGGTCTCTACCTCCACGACCTCCGGGATGCCTGCCGAGACAGTCAGGCTGAAGGTGAACTCGATGCTGTTGGTTGTAGACCACGATGACGTTTTGATTATCTTCTTGGAGCTCTCGAACGTGTGAGACTGCATGACGCTGGTGTCGTTTATGTACTCCATTTCTTTAATCTCCTCCATCTGCACGTTAGGCAGAACCTGGTGCATAGTTGGGTAGTTCATGTTCTGGATCACCGACGACTTTATATCATTGATGAACAAGAAGCCCATGCAGTCGATGTCGGCCCCCGCTCGGCCCTGAACGCCCAAGCAGACGCCGGAGCCCACGTCGATTTTGTACTCGGTCTTGAGCCCCCAGTCCGTCATCTTGGCAAAGAACTCGCGGTTGCGGCTCGTTCTGAACTTGATGGCACCCAGACGCGTGCCGGCCCCATTGCCCCACAGGGAGAGCTGCGACATGAACTCGCCCGACTGGAATTCAAACTGCTGCGCAGAGAAGTCCACGGTGCCGAATTTCTGCCTTCGCCCATCAGTCAGCCACACCTCCACGCCCCTCACTTGCCAGCCTCCAACGCTCACGGAGAGTTTCTGCAGCGTGGCCGCATTGCTCCTCCCATCAAACGAGAACGCATTTCCACCTTGGCCTCCAATGATGTGCAGCGTAAGTGGGTACGACATTACGGCAACCTGGAAGAGACAGAAGCAAGGGAGAACATGACATGTTTGTTAAAAATGGAAGGCTCCTAGACGCAAATCGTGAAAAATGCAGTTTAACATTTTCAAGTAGGAAAAAATAAACAAACTTCACGCCAAGATTGTGCAATCAAAAGCCTTTGGATTTGGCAACATTATTACAGCAATATTTTGGGGAACAAAATAGTGGACACGTCATAATTAACCCACTACTGAACAATTAAGCTTTTTAGGCACAAGTGCACACGCTCTTGGAACTGCAAGGCAGTGGCACAGCAAAACGGAGCTTCCATTTTTGCTTTCGCTTCTCACCTGAAAAGCTGCAATAAGCAGTATACAAGCCATGGTCCAGTCCACTACCCACACGCCCAGTCGCTCATCCAGTAACGGCAGAACCAGTGCCACATGTTATATTGGCGACTCGCAGGACAAATACCTTTTTCCTTCGAAAATTCAAAGCTCCAACAGGCAATTGGCTGCAGTTGACCTACACGGATCACAGGAACAGAAGCAGTCGGATGAAAGTGGTGTGGGGAAAACTAGATTAAACTATAATCTAAGAAAAACAAGTTTTAAGACGCAGATCCCTATGCAAGAACCACCCTGGCTGAAAAATGCCTCATTAGAAGTATGTTAAGAGTGCAAGCACAATCCAGATCAGACGTTGAAACTTAAAAGGCAGTTTCCTGCACACACACACACACCTTTGGAGGTAAATAAAAAAAAGTATCTTCCCCATGCCTTAGAAACTATGCTACGAACCCAATTACAACATTCTTAAAATGTTGCAATTAGCCGTAGCACGTGACAATATGGACCGGTCGAGTTGGAATGGTTTAAGAAAAAACATGGGAGACCAAACCAGCAAAAACTTTTAATGTCTTTTCTACAAACCAATACACAACGGCAGAAGCCGATAGTTGATGCAGGTTAGTGAAACAAACGTAAACAAAACGTGCCCAACCACATACAACAGGGTCTGAAAAGAGAGCACAACTACACATCCTACCAAAAGCACTGCAACATAGGCACCCACCTCACTCACAACTTACCTAGACAGTTACCGCCGTGAGGAGCGGATGTTTTGTGCCGATCGCGCCCTCCTTTATATACAAGGGAACGCAAGTCACGTGGTACAATCACGCGAGCGTTCATTCCCATCCGCGGACAATCATGGGGGAGGGGCAATCATCGTGAGCCACTCAGTGCGCCGACTCACTAATTGTGTGGGTGGAGCTTCCTGCGCGCGTGCCCATTTTGTGTGAGACGCCGTTAATAATCCAAGACACGGGTGCTGGAGCCGAATGAACGCCATCACGGTTCCGATACGAGTCTGTTGAGAGTCAATTGAGGGAGTTCATGTCACGTGGCATAATTAGGCGCGCGTTCCTATGTCGATCTTCACCTCCAGGCCAATCACTGCGAGCCAATCATCACGAGGATGATATAATCTTTGGTTTCTTTTGGTAAACTCACGTAGATAGAAAATAATAATAAAAAAAACAATAATATTACAAATAAAATTATAAATTAAAGCAAATCTTTTTGGTTATCCCTGCTATATAAGGCAAGGTGATGGTTTTGATTGGATCCTCAGATTGCTCCTTCCTCACGATTTGGGTGATGGCTTTGCGGATTGTGTAGTCAGAATATCCATTCGCCTTGAGAGCTTGGTGTACGTGTTTGAGTTCACTGGTTAGGTGTTCATGATCGGAGATACATTGAGCACTATGGATTCGCTAATTGCATGGGTGGACGTTCCTCGCACGCGCTCCCATTGTGTGAGTCGCCGTTCATGAGCCGAGTTACTGGCACGCGCCTCGTTAATGCAATCACGGTCCCGATACGAGGCCTTGAGAGTCAATTGAGTTGTGTATTCAAGTGATTTGAGAGTTTTTGTTCAACCTTTTTAACATGGCCCCAACGTAAAAGGTCAAATTAGCCTCACTACCATTCGCCATCTTGAAATTCATAGTGTTGACGAGTGCCATATTAAGTAATGCCCTTTGAACTGTACGTGCCCCTGGTCACTTTCTAGTGTAACTAGTTTAACACGTAGGTTTAGGCAACCAATGTCCATAACGCATGTTTTTTTTGGTTAGATCGCGTAAATATTTAAATGTGTCGGGAATCCCGCAACCACCCGACACAGTCAATTAGTAATGTTTGTCATATTCTTAGTTTTTTCGGTAAAGTCACGTTGAAGGGAAACAACAAAATAATAAAATATATACAAAAACAATAAAACATTCTCACGACGTTTCGACCATTTGAGTTATGAAGACGACCGTTTGAGTTATGGTCGAAACGTCGTGATAATGTTTTTATTGTTTTTATATATATTTTATTATTTTGTTGTTTCCCTTCAACGTGACTTTACCGAAAAAACTAAGAATATGAATTACTGCAGTCACGAAAGCTTTAAATCAAAATTTAATGTTTGTCATGTTAACAGAATGTGCAAATTCGTTGCTTGTGCAGCACTAATGTATAGTGTATTGTACAAGTACAGCACACCGGTTGTGTGTTGTGGAACAAAGCCACAACATTTACAATCTATTTATAACCAGCTGCATCAGGCGACAGCCACAGATTTGTGGAAAAATTGTACTGTTTCGTTCCTTAAATAGAGGGGTAGATGTGATGCCATCACCTGTGAGCATTGAAAATGTGTGATACTCCTGCTGTTATGGAGTGACTCATGCTGCCAGCTATGGCTGCAAAGTTTGGTCATACATGTTACATATATCGTTTATTGTAAAATTTGAATCGCAGTTCCTGTGATCACTGTTACATTGTTTTTATAGCTTTATTTTGGTGATTTTCGGAAACGTACGGTTAAGCCATGTTTGTTTGTTCAAGTACGGAGTTAGCCTGATAACTTTATCGAAATTGTCTTATGGTTGTTATTGTTCGACTTGCATCCCATTGGGATTTTTGCACACAGCGATTGATATACGGTGCTTTTTTTCTGGAAGACTTTTCCTGGTTTTTCCTGAATGTTTCTGTTGCGAAACGTCCCTTTAAGATCTTCTTTGTTCATGATTTGTTTGTTGCGGTTTGCACCCGAGTCAAGAGCCTCATTGCTCACAGGGCTATACCTAATAAATGAAACTGAAACTGAAAACTGAGCATTTCTTGCGCGAATTAAGGGGGGGGGGGGGATTAATTAATGCGTATGAATGACTATGAATGATTATGAATGATTATGGGTATCCATTGCTGGTTTGGTTATTTATACGCAGCAGACGGCGCTGCTGCTTCTGCGCCTCTCACAGCACCAGCAGATGGCGCTGCTGCTTCTGTGCCTCTCACAGCCCCAGCAGACGGCGCTACTGCTTCTGTGCCTCTCACAGCACCAGCAGACGGCGCTGCTGCTTCTGCCGCTCTCACAGCGCAGTAGACAACACGACTGGTTCTGTTGCCATTTCCACTGCTAAGGGCTCGTTGTACACCCACTTTGTTCTCATGTGCTGATGTGAGTTCATTAACGTTAACATGCGACTCTCTTCCTTAAGCTCTTTCTACATATTCTCTCTCTCTTCTGAGCCGTTCTTATGCGATGACGGAAGCTCATTAACTTTGCACTATAATCCAACATGCTAATAAGTTATTTCCCTAAGCTGTTTCTACACATTCTCTTTGATTTTTCAATCCTTCTCAAACTATTATAAGTAGCAGCTTTCTCGCCATTTTTCACCTGATGACAGACACTTTTGTTGCGTCCGAAACGTCGTGATTTATTTTATTTTATTTCTACCTCCGGGGTCTCGGGAAAGAAACATCTGATTCTATTAGAATGTTTTCTGACATAAAATACCTTCAAATGGAACGACACGATTCAAAACAACGTATTGACGATTGTGAAATCTGTATCAGTATAGCAGATATTTATTAGACGTAACAGATTAAACATACTTTCATGTCTGGTCTCATTTCTTCATTAGAATGGGAAATTATAATGTCACTGTACTATTGTGAAACCATTATAATGCTTTATAATCATTTCCAGTCTTTTTGGGGTGGAGCAGATATTCTTCACACCAACACGCAGTGACAGGTAAGGGTTCAGTCCCTTTATTCCATCTGTATCCCACACAGTTCCCTCTCTAATGTACTGATATAACGCCATCCACACCTCTCTCCTCTCTTCCCTTTTGCCGAATTTCCATCTCATCTCCATGACCCCTCTCCCATTCCGCCCCCTCATCCCTGTCTTCTTATTCTCAGCCACCAATCCCCTCTCTTCACATGTTTGGATTACTCCCGATAAACTCGGTACAGGGATTGACGCCAACGTTATTTCTAATTCACCGCATCGATAACAATTGTAAGGTTACGTCCCTTTTCAATCTGCGGGCCCAGTTCCTAATAGATGGCAAGCACAACGGTGGGATTGATATTGTAACCAGTGTGGGTGTGTTACTAATAAATAGTGCATTTATTCGGACTACAGATTGATGCTGGGATTAATGGGTGGTACACTCGTCCACCTCCTTCATCAACCTTTCATAACAGGCAGGCACGTGATTCAATTGCCATAGTCACGTGACCACTTGACGTATTATGGAGAGAGATTTGCATCAAAAGTCCAATCATGACACCAGCAGTTGGATTGTACATGTGTCCATTGGTGTACCTCATTGCTGTGAATTGGACGAATAAACCCATGCCATTTTGGACCCTCAATCTCTCAGAAAGTTTTGGTGTGCACGTGGCTGGCGTTTAGAGCGAGAGGATTGTCACAGTTGACGAGGAAGATCACGCAGTGGAACCAAGGAAAACGCAAAGCTACCAAAAATTTTATTTCATAATTTATTGAAGACCGTCTACTTGACAACAATCGCGGCCAGGAAAGATCGAGGCACAGGGGGCACAATAGCCTGGTTAGGAAACCTGGCCACTTACCCTTGAGATAATTTACAATTCCAAACACAAATAAAGGTTAAGAATTGGAATCCCGATAGATGCCCCTGGTCACAACCATACATAGGCAGCCATTTTAAAATATGGCGAATTGCCCGATTATGCTGGATGTATTTACCAGCGAAACGTCGTACTCAAACTGTAAATGTGGATTCACTCTTCAGCACACCGGTGAGCTAAAGTAGTGAATTATTTGTCTTTTGTCAACGTGACACTTTTTTTGCTGATTGGCCGTGTCGGGTGGTGGAGGGTTATGACACATTTATAAATAAACGCGATCTAACCCAAAAAACTTTCTTATGAATAATATTGGTCGCGAAAGCCTATGTGTTAAACTGATTTTAAAATGCAATGTACACGTTATGCTCTGTAACAAAGTGTCAATCCAGAGTTGCAACCCTATAAAAAACAAAATTGCGACCTAAATGTGGTTATTGTCGTAGGTTGAGTTTATTGTTACTGCCGTGATAATCTTTTTAAAGGGAGAGTTCCATTCGTTACACATGTGCCCTGACATCAGTCCGAGCCAGTCATAACACAGAGCAGCTCATTTTGTTAACGGAGCAATATTGTTGGCTTTATCGCAAAATTCTTGGCGATATAAGCATTGCTCCCTGGCGCAGGAATAATGAGGTTTGCCTTGTGACAAATCTTGGGTTAATTTTTGGACAGCACGTTTCCATTCAATATACTTGCCAGCGGTGCAGGATAGCGAGCGGCTGTGTCGGCATTAACGCCATCTCCAAAATGAAATCCTATTTGAAGTGGTGCACATCATGGTAATTTGACAATGCTGAAATCTAGGGGAAACATACCAGGACAAACCGCGGTTTCAAGAATGGCCATGCAATGAGGAATGGAGCATGAGAAGCACAGAGGCACCACATCAAAGGCCTGCTGAAAGCCACAAAAATACGGGTGAAATACCCAGGTCTGTAATTACTTAAATTGAAGTGTAAAATAAAAACGTGAACTACGTACACTCAACCAGGAACATGGAAAAAAAACACGAGAACATTTTAGTGCAATACAAAATGCTTTTATTTCGTGAATTAACAGCCACAATTTATTATTATTTTTAAAACATCCGATCAAGCACTGTACAAATTCTGCTCTAGCTCTCGGCAGAACGGGCGGTCATCTTGGTGTAGGTGAGCCCCTTGTAGACGCCACGCAGGGGAACGTCAAAGCGAGCGCCGTTCTTGCAGGTGATGCGCAGCAGGGCCGTGTACGGGAGGTCGATGTTTGTACGCCCGATGTTGGCGACAACGGTGACGGTCTTGAGGAACAGAGACGGGGAACGTGAGAGTTTCCGTCCGCTCCTCCGAGTTCCCTACTTTGTACGTGCTCGATGAGCCCACGGTGAAGCTGAAGCCGGCCTCCCCCTCCATAATTAAGGGAATGCCTGCCGACACCGTCAGACTGAAGGTGGACTCGATCTTGTTAGTGGTGGACCACGATGACGTGACGGTTTTCTTCTTGGCGCTCACGAAGGTGCGGGACCGCACGACGTCAGGGCCGTTCGTGAACTCAACTTTTTCAATCTCCTCCATCTGCACGTTGTGTTGACAAGTGGCTTATCTATATATAAGGGAAATTTGTGAATGTGTCTGTTCAAAATGTTTAGCATGCTTCCCGACATGAAACAAACTTGAAATTTGGCATGTGGGTAGCTTCCAGACTGTACACAATGCAAAAAGTATAAAAATATAATTTTGTATTTTGGGGGGCGGGGGGGGGGGCGCAATAATGGATATATTTTGCACGGCAAGTAAGCAGTGAGGTCACATCTCTGTCACGTCAACGGCATGCGGCAGCATTACGCAGAGAGCCTGCTGACGTCACGCATACCCCCCCCACCCTCCGCGTAGGCTGTGTTATATAATCCAAAACAAGAAACCAAGTCCCGGGCGAAGCCGGGTAGTAAAGCTAGTTAAGTATAAACCGCTCAACTGTACGTGCCTCTGAATACTTCATTTGGGAACTAATTTGTTCAATTGTGAAATGCTTTGATGTTGTCTGACGGCCGAGTCTCCTTTGAAAAAGAGCTTCTTATATCAATGGGCTCTACTCGGGAAGTAAACTTCTCATTCTGATATAATGTGTTTTCTGCCACCAAACACCTTGAAACGGAATGTATTGAGCATGTGTGAATAGTGTGTCCTTATTGCGGGTATCTAATAGACTGCATAATTATTCTTGAAATGACATATTGATGCAAACAGTTCTTGAATGTGACGCCTCTTTGTTGCTGACAACATGACACTACCAGAAATACTTCACACATTTGCGTCTGAGTGTCTCTGCATAATGTTAGTCTGCGGGTTACTGGTGGAGTCGTTTAGTGTCAATGATGTGGTAAGCCTGACTACCCCCAAAACTGACCCTCTTTACCATTTGAGTGGACAAATCCCCCCCCCCCCCCCCCCATATATTCTGAAAGCTCCGAATCTATATTCATGAAAATGTCTGGTAGACTGGTAACAGATGGAACCAATTGTTTGGCAATACTGCCTTAGTAGTGCACATGCACAAACAACAGATGGCTAATCTTCTTTGGTTCTTTCGGTAAAGTCACGTAGAATGAGAATAAAATAATAAATTGATAAAATAAAATAACACAATAATATTCTCACGACGTTTCGGCCACAACACAAGCGGCCTTCATCAGGTTAAAGCATACACATCCGCAGAGGCACCCATTGTTTAACAATGGGTGCCTCTGCGGATGTGTATGCTTTAACTTTTAACATAGCTATTTCTGTGACCAGTCACAAGCTAATCATTCAGCCTTTTCAATGCTAAATTTTATGCTAATTCCTTCGTCAAGGCTCTTTGTTCCTCTCACACAGCTTAAAAGCCGTGATCTGAACGTGGCTCTCTCACTCCAGCGCTGTCCTACCAGACAGTCTCGCTCCCTTCACCTGATGAAGGCCGCTTGTGTTGTGGCCGAAACGTCGTGAGAATATTATTGTGTTATTTTATTTTATCAATTTATTATTTTATTCTCATTCTACGTGACTTTACCGAAAGAACCAAAGAAGATGAATCATTGCAGTCACGAAAGCTTTAAATCGAAATTTAACAGATGGCTAATTTGGGGTGAAAATTGAAAATATTTTTTATGTTTTACATGAACTGTAAGTTACTCAATTCAAGCTACTAATAGCTACCTCTTAAAATGACAAAATCCGCTGGGGACTTTTCATCTAATGTAAATTATTACTTAGCTCAAGGCTGTAAAGTGCGGTCGCGGTAGGCAGCATGCGTTCAGCGGGGTCCAGACTTGGGCCCTTGGTCACGTGACCATTCAGAGGCGGGGCCAACCATTAAAAAAAAAATCGGTCGCCATGTTTAAGCTCTGTGATTACGCGTTAATCCAGCCGAGTACCAACCCTGGAAACAACAAATGTGAGTAATCTTCTTTGGTTCTTTCGGTAAAGTCACGTAGAATGAGAATAAAATAATAAAATAACACAATAATATGGTGAGAATATTATTGTTATTTTATTTTATCAATTTATTATTTTATTCTCATTCTACGTGACTTTACCGAAAGAACCAAAGAAGATGAATCATTGCAGTCACGAAAGCTTTAAATCGAAATGTGAGTAAATCATGTTGCGACTTCCCCGTAGGCGACCGACAAAAAAAGTCCAAACGCCAAGTGCATTAAAGGCGAAAATTTTTATTACATTTTGAAAAGCTTTGCAGATTGTATCCTTTATTTGAATCGGGAGCTGAACCGCAGGCATATTTAAAAAAAAAACGTGATAAGTGCTTTGGCTCCTTCTGCGCAAAAGGCCGACGCTGTGTAGCATATCAAGTCGTGGAAAAAAAATACACGACAAAATGCTCCATCCAACAAATCTATAGACTAAATTTAACAATGATTCAATGTAAATTGGAAAATAGCTAATCGTAGAAGGCGAATTGGAATTATTTTACATTTAGGGAAACATCTACAATAAATGTGGTTGTCTCGTGGTGTGCATGGGTTTTCTTGCTGACCTGGACATCCTCCCTCCTGCTCTCCCCTACTCCCTCTCTCTCCCTCCTCCTCCCTCCTCCAGTCGAAATAAAGATTTTTTTTAACTGGGTAGTGTTAGTCTATGGGCAGTGTTGGATCTATATGGCTAGTGTTAGTCTATGGGCGTTGTTGAATCTATATCGGTATTGGTAGTCTATGGGCGGTGTTGAAACTATATGGGTAGTGTTAGTCTATGGGCAGTGTTGAATTTATATGGGTAGTGTTAGTCTATGGGCAGTGTTTAATCTATATGGGTAGTGTTAGTGTATGGGCGATGTTGAATCTATATGGGTAGTGTTAGTCTATGGGCAGTGTTGAATCTATATGGGTAGCGTTAGTCTATGGGCGGTGTTGAATCTATATGGGTAGTGTTAGTCTATGGGCAGTGATTGCCGAGTCTGTACATGCGACCGAACGTCCGGCGGTATAACTGGTACGGGAGCAATTGTTCGACCTGTAGCTGCGGAGTGCTGGGCCCACCTGCGTGTGGACATGTCCCGACTCTCAGCAACAGCTCCCTCTGCTCTGAGGTTAACGGAGCAGCCGGGTAGCCGGCTCAAGGAAACTGCCAAGAATTCCCCCACGAGTGACACTACCAAGTACGTCTTCATGCCACATTGCCAGTTGCGCGGGTTGACAAGGAGCGCACAGGCAGTTTTTTCACCAGCCAGCTGTGACGAGTGTGCTACGCAAGCCCTGGAAGTGAACTGGCGCTAAAAAACAAAAAATACAGACCACTGATGAAGAGGCGCACATATTGCCTGAGGTTACAAATAGCGGGCAACAACGTTGAATTGGTAAAATCGTTCACATATCTCGGCTGCACTATTCAACGAGATAGAGCTTAAAAGGCGAATCTCAATTGCACGCAAGTGCATGAAAGAGCTCGACAGACACATCTGGCGCTCCAGTGTCACGACAGCAACAAATATTCGACTTACACAATGCATCCCGTACAACTGTAAAGGCTCAGAGATGTGGTCGATGACGGCGTCCCTGAGCAGGGAAGCTGGATGCCTTCGACCAGTGGGTGCCTGTGATGGACACTCCGCGTCCACTTCAGTGAACGCATCGCCAATGCTGGGGTCCGCCTTCGCACGGGATACCCGGCAGTGCATGAAACGGTCAGAGCCAGAAGACTTCAGGCTCTTCAGACACGCTGCCAGGGCGGACGCATCGATGTAGCATGCCAGGGCCCTGAGCGAGATCACCGACGGACCACTGCTGGACTTGAGGCGCACCCTGGGCAGACCCCGGCTGACGTGGACACGCACGATCGAGGCCGATCTTCGACACCACGGCCTTGGCTCGCGTTCAGCGTGGCGGCTGGCGCGGGATAATATTGTGCTGTGGCAGCTCGTGGGGACTGCTATGCCCCGAGAGGCATGCACAGGATGATGATGGGGCTTGGGGTGAGGGGGATGGGGAAAGGTTGTCTACGTCTAACGCAAGTCGATGCTCTTCACCGATCCGTCGTGCAGGTGGACCGCGAAACACAGGGGCCTGGCGAAATTGGCGTGGAAAGAGTGGAACAGCCGCCTGGGCTCGGCGATGTAGAACGCCACGATGCCCTCGTCGCAGTTCACGTAGACGCCCACCCTCCGCGGAGCCTCGTGCACCACGTGGCACACCGCCATCCTCCCGTGCATCGCGATGCACCTGGTGCCATCCTTGCGCAGCGCCCACGAGTCGCGGTTGCATCCCAACGCGCAGCCGAGCTCCGCCCCCTTCCGCGAGATTGTCTCGTAGGCCACGCCCACCCGGCAGTCCCAGGAATTGCTCACGTCCACCTCCCAGTAGTGCTGACCCGTCGAGAAATGGTTGGAGCACAGCGCCTGGTGCCAGTGGTCGAACCTGCCTTCGTGCGCTTGGCACGGTTGAGCCTCTTCCGTCTTCGTCGCCATCTTCAGGTCTTCGGAGATCAAGAGGTTTGGATGTGCGGTGCTTTTGTTGAACGTTATTGAGCAGCCATCTGTCAGTATAGACACATTAATTGTTTGTTAGATCGTTTTCTCTTCACGCGTGTGTTATATATATATGTGTGTGTGTGTAAGGCAGACTTCGCTTAGCGTGAAACTGTGTGAAGCTGATTCGTTATAGCACTATTTTGTCATTGATATAATGTTTTACGAACCAAAAAAATAATAATCGAATCATCATAAAAAGCTAATACGAGTGAGAACACGCAGTGGCAGCACTGGTCGAGCAAACGTTCCCGCCCCCCATCATTCGCTTGGCCAATGAGAGAGCGGCGCACTCTTGTCAACCAAACAGATCTTTCCTCACTCCCCCACCACAATTCGTTGATGAAAATTCGTGGTCACGATAATTTTTTTTTAAATATATTAAAATCTATTTTTCTTTCCTTTTCAACAATAGCCAGGGCAACGACTCACGAGACCAGGGTGGAAGCGTCTCAGGCTGAGCTCTACCTCAACCAAACCTCACCACCGACACTTGGATCGAGGGCATCGCCAAGACCCCGACTGTGGGCAGCTGAGCAGATCACCCAACCTCGTCTACCCTCCCCTAAGCCTTCTGGGAGCAGGAATGGGGTAGCATGCGCCCATGGGTGGGTGCAGTACATAATACTTACTGGTGTTACAATTAATTTATAATTTAGCTTCTGAAAAAACTTTCACCATCCGTATTGTAATTAGCACCATTACCGATACCGACCAAACGAAGCGATTGTATAATGCTCACAACAAAAGTGATAACACCATCGAGAACCTATCCCATGTGTACACAATTGTACAGTGAGCCCCTGTTAGCGCCGATTCCATTAGCGCTCGGTCATTCACTCACTCACTCACAACTCTCCAGAATTATGACGAATGAATTGAATGAATGGAGGTGTTAATGATTGATAGCCGTATCATGAAACTATGAAGAGGGAAGAGAAACTGTGCTGGTCATAAGGGGGAGATTAAGGGGAGGGTGGGGGTGTCGGGTGAGCGAGGGGTGACAATCAGTGTGAGTTTTGAGTGCGGAGCGAAAAAGTCATTGAGTGAAGGTGACCGCTTAATGTGGCCGGGGCGACGGGGGGTGGGGGGGAGTTTGTTCCATTGAAGGGGGGCGGCCAAGAAGAGAAAGAGAGAGCGAAAGCGTGGATTGAGCGTTAGGAGAAAAAGACAGGCAGCAAAGATTGAGGACGTAGAGAGGGAGCGAGAATGCGATGCGCGGAGAGCTGGCAAGATACAGGCGGGGCAAGACCACGGAGGGATGTGTTGACCCCCACCACCAACGCGGGTCAACTCAGCGCAGCTTTACGCACATCGAGAGGCGAGCGCTTGCATGGCCGACGCCTGCTCCCTCATGATGCCGGAGAACATGTCCAGGAGCTTCTGCGCACTCGCCTCCCCTCTCTCCACGACGGTCTGCAGGATGTAGTCAGTGCGCCGCCACACGTTGGACTGCGCGGCCGCCACATCGCGGGCTTCTTCCGCGATGATGCCCTGGCTGCACAGCCTCTCGGTGAACAGCTGAGGACGCAGGTCGACGCACTCCCGGAGCTGTGGCAGGTTTTCCGCCATCGCTTTCCACACCGCCGCCTCGCTCGCGTCGATCTTGCCCTCGATGATTTCCTTAACGTTCTTCAGTGTTTCGAGTTCGCACCGCAGCATTAGCACGGTGGGGGGGGGGGGGGGGTGGGGGGGTGGGTCAGACAGCATTCAATAATAGTTCAAGGTAGTGTATAGGCATCGCACATTGATTCTGAAAATAACCGCAACTTCTTACTCTGCTGCAGTAATCGGAAAAAAATCTCGCACAAACCACGACACGCAACAACCAGAATACAAAGACAAGAGATCCCCCGTACAGCCAGAACGGACTCTTGCGGTAAGTGCTGTTAGCGAGTAGCACTTATGAAGGCCACACTGTGGCAACACAAGGCGATTTGAGAGGCCAGCACCACGCCCGGCCGCCTTTGTTTCATGGTTGGCGATGCTTATTACACACTGCACCAGGTACTCATTTGAGGCCGTGTCAACCTCGAGGGGAGGCCCGGGACCGATTCAGATGCTCGCTAAACACTGCTGTTGGCATGCACCTGCAGTGCTAATACCCACGTGATCCGGGGGTACAAATACCCACGGGATCCCAAGTTACAGTTAAGATGACGTCACGAAGGAAAGGAAAGAGAAGGCCGGGGGCGTGAGAGAGGGAGGGAGGGAACGCCAAGGGAGGGGAGCGGTGACGTCACTCTATGAGGTGGGGCGATCGGGGGGGGGGGTTCCTGGTGGGATCCGGTGCGGAGTGGTCCGCGCGCAGCGTGAGCTCGTGCGATGAATAAAGAAGCGTGTGTCATCCTTATCTTCGTCTGGTGAGCTCATTAAACATGTATCAATATGCCGCATTGGCGATATGATAACTACCTCGCCGAATCTGACGCCTTATGTATATTTCGGAATCTGCATCTCTCTATCCCCCTGCGGTCGTGTGGCGTTTTTTCTCCGGGTCCCGTGTTTTTTTTTCTCCCCTCCACATTCAGAAGCAACGTGACCACACGTTTAGAGAGTTTGACGACTGCTATGAATTTCCACTTCGTTCGAGCTGCTATCATTTGTGATCGCCAAGGTCGCTTCTGCAAAAAAATTGCTATTACATAACAGCTCAGTAGTGGGGCCCTACACCAGGTGAAATACAACATAGATTTAGTTTAGTTTAATGCCAAGAAAATATAGAAAGTTGATCACGTAGGATTTCGCAACCAATGTTATCCATAATTAAGGTTTTTGGGTTATATATGAATGTGCCGTTAAACCGGCCACCACCCAACACAGCCACTTAGTAAGGTTTATGACGTACACAAAACATGCAAATTCGTTACTAGTTCAGCACACCGGTGTGTTGGAGAGTAAACCCACTACAATATTGACAATTCGAGTAGCATGACGTTTCACCAGTAATTACAACAACAACCAGCATCATTAGGCGACGGCCAGACTTGCGGAGAAATCCATCTCTTGTTTTGGTCTTAAATAGAGCAGGGCATGATGTTGTCACTTGTGAGCCAATCAGGTGCGAAGGCCAGAGAGGGGGGATGGTGAATTATGTAAATGTAGTAGTGGATTTACTCTCCAACACACAACCGCTTCGGGCTGAACTAGTATACAACACTATACACTACACTATGCACTACATTAATATACACTACACTATTATACACTACAACATACTCTACACTATAATTGTAAATGTAGTAGTGGATTTACTCTCCAACACACAACCGCTTCGGGTTGAACTAGTATACAACACTATACACTACACTATGCACTACATTAATATACACTACACTATTATACACTACAACATACTCTACACTATAATTGTAAATGTAGTAGTGGGTTTACTCTCCCAACACACAACCGGTTCGTGCTGAACTAATATACAACACTATACACTACACTATACACTACACTACTATACACTACACTACTATACACTACACTATATTCTACACTATAATTGTAAATGTTAGAGTTGGTTTACTCTCCCAACACACAACCACGTTGTGTTTACGTGAGAAACCCTCCTTACCGATTGTCCATGCCGGGTGGTGGTGGCGGGTTTCACGACGCACACAACACATTTATATTTACGCTACCTAACCCAACAAAAAAACTTCTATTGTGGATAAACATAGACGCCTGTCTGAAGTTTGTGTTTCTTAACGGTGGCTAACGTGCATCCTATTTGTAGTGTTCTTAACGGAGGCGCACACTTTGACTTAGAGGCAACACGTTTATTACACAGCCCCAAAAGGGCTAACTACATAAACTTACACACACTAACTCGACCCCAACAGGGTAACACCACCTAGGCTCAACGGGGTAACTACATAACCGAGTCAGTCAGTATCATGCTGGCTGACCCACGTTGCCGATCGAAGACCGAAGATCGAAGAGACGTAGCGCCGAGGGCTGAGTCCAGAGAACACCCAAGAACGCTCTCGGCACTGCCCCTTTGTGCCCCTGAGCGTGGCATCTCTCCGCCCTGGGCCACGCCCCCTTGTGCATCTTTGTCAGAAGGATCTGAAGCCAGTATCACGCGTCCCTCAAGCCCCCCTTTTGGGCCCCCTTTCTACCCCGTGCCGGTCACGTGCCCTCTCGGGTTCACCCTTACGGCCACATCCTCACGAGCCCCTCTCCCTGCCCGTCAACGGGGCCATACCCTCTAGGGACCGCTTCCCTGCCGTACCTACTCCTATGCCAGAGGCACAAGACGCGGAGTTACCGGCTGGTGACCATAGATGGCGCACACGTCATGGAGTCTCTATTAAAACGTCTCCATATATACCCCAGAGGGAAATTCCTTCTTCAGCGGTGGATCTTTTGGCAAAATCTCTTCACATTGCACTTCCATATCCATCGGTCTCCCTGTTTGGTGGGGGGGGGAAGGGTAAAAAATAAATAATAAATACACCTTAATTTGTAATTTATTTCTTCCAAAAGGCTATCATCTATTGTGGTGTTTGGACATCTTAACACATCGCCTGATTTGTTACTGCAACAAAGGAAAAAAAAACCTGTTTTTATTTTTCCATTATTTATTTTTGAGTGTTTTAAATGTTATTTACCGTGTGAAATTGGTTTAAACAATGACACAATAAAACCAAAAAATAAACACCCTATTTGAACAAAAGTTAACGCGCTTGCTGTACCGTGCTTACCACACTAATCTCGAAGACTCACGGGGGGGGTGATGTGTACACACGTGTGCAGTACTTTCATTGTTGTGTATGATGTAACGTATGTAATATGTGTCGCTGTGGCGAATCTCGGTACAGGACTTGCATCTTTGTCCACAAATGATTCAGCCGGTGTTTGCGGACCAGAGAGACCATCAAAGCCACCCAGAGTATTCTCGTGCGCTTCATTGAACTTGCAGACTATGTCGATTTACATAATTGCAGGTTCTGGCGTTTAAACGTAATGATATTGAATCTCCATGGATTAAATTATTTTCTATAATTTAGAATTTGCGTTTTTTTATTTCATAAAAAAGCTATTGGCAAAACAAATCAGTTTGTTGTTTATGGCCCACCGTGTATATCAATACCTAAGTGTTTTAAACATATACCATTATTCATAGGCAAAGAGCTATGTGTGTACGTTCAACTTATTTTGTACTATCGTACGTAGCCAACCATGGCTAATTGGAGGTGCAGTGTTGAGTCTATGGGCAGTGTTGATTCTATTTGGGTAGTGTTAGTCTATGGGCAGTGTTGAATCTATATGGGCAGTGTTAGTCCATGGGCAGTATGTACGTATGTTGAACCTTTTTCGCACCGTACATAGCCAACCGTGGCGAATCCGAGGTGTAGTGTTGAGCCTATGGGCAGTGTTGAATATATATGGGTTGTGTTAGTCTATGGGCAATGTTGAATCTATATGGGTAGTGTTAGTCTATGGGCAGTATGTACGTATGTTGAACCTTTTTCACACCATACGTAGCCAACCGTGGCTAATCGGAGGTGCAGTTTTGAGCCTATGGGCAGTGTTGAATGTATATGGGTTGTGTTAGTCTATGGGCAATGTTGAATCTATATGGGCAGTGTTAGTCTATTGGCAATGTTGAATCTATATGGGCAGTGTTAGTCTATGGGCAGTATGTTTGTATGTGTATGTTGAACTTCTTTCGCACCACCGTACGTAGCCAACTATGTGCCAATCAGAGGTGCAGTGTCGGGTCGTGAAACGGTCACGGATGACGAAATGGCAAATCGGTATTGGGCCCCACTTACGTCGTTTGTGTTGCTGGTCTCGCCGCTTGCGATAGCAACAGAAGGCGGCAAGCGACGCCAGGACGATAACCACGGTCCCGCCACCGACGGCCCAGAAAATCCAACCGTTCACTCCTAAAAAAGACATTCAAACAGAACACAGAAGTGATAACGTCCCTCTCTCTCCCACTCCTTCCGTCCCGTGTAGCCTCTAACTGACAGTGAGGGGCAAGTGCTGTTAGTAGAGAGTAACAGCACCCTGTAAAGGTCGGTACTGTGGCACACACAGAGAGGGTGGGCGGCCAACACCACACCCGGCCGCTTTTGTCTATATTATACACTACAATACACTACACTACTATACACTACTATACACTACACTACTATACACTACACTATACACTACACGACTATACACTACACTACTATACACTACACTATACACTACACTACTGTATACTATACTACTATACACTACACACTACTATACACCACACTATACACTACACTAGTATACTCTACACTACTATACACTACACTATACACTACACTACTATACACTGCACTACTATACACTACACTATACACTACACTACTATACACTACACTATACACTACAATGTATACTACACTACTATACACTACATCACTACACTACACAATACACTACAATGTATACTACACTACTATGCACTACACTACTATACACTATACTAATATACACTGCACTATACACTACACTGTATACTATACACTACACTACTATACACTAAACTACAATACACTACTACACACAACAATATACACTACACTACTATACACTACACTACTATACACTACACTACTAAACACGACACTGCTATTCACTACACTACTATACACTCCACTATACACTACACTACTATACACTATACACTACACTATACACTACACTACTATACACTACACTACTATACACTACACTACTATACACTAAACTACTATACACTCCACTTTACACTACTATACACTACTGTACACTACACTACTATGCACTACACTACTATACACTCCACTTTACACTACTATACACTACACTACTATACACTACACTACTATACACTACACTACTATACACTCCACTTTACACTACTATACACTACTGTACACTACACTACTATACACTCCACTATACACTACACTACTATACACTACACTACTATACACTACACTACTATACACTCCACTATACACTACACTACTATACACTACACTACTATACACTACACTACTATACACTACACTACTATACACTCCACTATACACTACTATACACTACACTATACACTACACTACTATACACTACACTACTATACACTACACTACTATACACTACTATACACTCCACTATACACTACACTACTATACACTACACTGCTATATACTCCACTATACACAACACTACTATACACTACACTATACACTACACTACTATACACTATACTACTACACTACACTACTATACACTACACTACTATACACTACACTACTATACACTACACTATACACTACACTACTATACACTCCACTACTATACACTATACACTACACTATACTATACACTACTATACACTACACTACTATACACTACACTACTATACACTAAACTACTATACACTCCACTTTACACTACTATACACTACTGTACACTACTATTCACTACACTACTATACACTCCACTTTACACTACTATACACTACACTACTATACACTACACTACTATACACTCCACTTTACACTACTATACACTACTGTACACTACACTACTATACACTCCACTATACACTACACTACTATACACTACACTACTATACACTCCACTATACACTACTATACACTACACTACTATACACTACACTACTATACACTCCACTATACACTACACTACTATACACTACACTATACACTACACTACTATACACTACACTACTATACACTACACTGCTATATACTCCACTATACACTACACTACTATACACTACACTATACACTACACTACTATACACTGCTCTACTATACACTACACTACTATACACTACACTATACACTACACTACTATACACTACTGTACACTACACTACACTACTATACACTCCACTGTACACTACATTACTATACACTACTATACACTCCACTATACGCTACACTACTATACACTACTGTACACTACACTACTATACACTCCACTATACACTGCACTACTATACACTCCACTTTACACTACATTACTATACACTACTATACACTCCACTATACACTACACTACCACACACTACACTATTAAACACTATTGGTAACTCATTTTAGGCTGAGTCGACCAAGGAGATGGCCCAGGACTGGTTTAAACAATCGCTATCGCTGGTGTTGGCCATGAGTGGGAATCAATCTCAGGTCTCTGCTGGGTCCGTAGCGTAGCGCTGACCGCTACGCTACCGCATGACGTCGATTCTAAAGGCGGAGACAAAAAACTAGTAGGACCCCCCCCCCCGACCAGCAATCGTTACTCGATCACGGGGGCGGAGGGATAGGGGGAGAGACACACAAATGTACAGCAGGAGTCGTCAATCAGTGTCGTGGCCGAACCCGCGACCGTTCGCCCGCATGCCAGGTGAGAAAGATATCACCGGAGAACCGTGACCCACAATCTGCTGTCCTTCTCCTGCAATGCGGCGGTAGTGGTCGCGTTCCCCCGAAGAACGCCGCGTTATCGTGAAAGATTGCACCGTGAGGTACAACGGTGAATGACGAACCACTTGAAGCGCAGTCCGCCGTTTATCGAGTGTGATGATGGCGCAACGCGGAGCCGGAGTGAAGTTCGAGGCTCGCGGTGGGTGGCGTCTACTAGAAGCATCCAGCAGCATCCCAGCGGCTCGTGTGATGATGGCAACGAGGATGATGATGATGATGACGACGCTGTTTATGACGACGTTGATCATGATGATGACGACGATGATGACGATGATGATGATCATACTTGATTTGAAGCTTTTGTGACCGCAGGAATTACTCTTTCGTTCTTTCGGTAAAGTCAATTAGAAATAAAAATAAATTTCATATTAATTGAAGAAAATATATTAAATATTATTTAATGTATTTTCTTTCTACGTGACTTTACTGAAAGAACCAAAGAGATGATGATCATGACGATAATGATGATCCCGATGATGACGACGACGATGATGATGACGACGCCGCCGCCGAGTCAGCCAAACTACAAACCACCGCATGTTCCTCACTTGGACTGCGACGCGGTTTCGTTCACTCGATCGCGTTACATTTCTTCAATTTCGCGTCGCACGTTAAGACAACAAGAAAAAAAAAACGTGTTCCTTCACACAGGGACCCTTCTACTTACGAACATTCGACTTTCAGAGATGCGAACAAACCTGGTCCGTTATGTCCAGTTGGCCATGCGGACCGAGGGTCGTAAGTTCAACTGCCGTGCAATAGATGCCGATGGTGGAATCTACATCTGCAAAACGTGAAGAACCAGTGGCATCTACATCTGCAGAACATGAAGAACCAGTGGCATCTACATCTGCAAAACATGAAGAACCAGTGGCATCTACATCTGCAGAACGTGAAGAAGCAGTGGCATCTACATCTGCAGAACATGAAGAACCAGTGGCATCTACATCTGCAAAACATGAAGAACCAGTGGCATCTACATCTGCAGAACATGAAGAACCAGTGGCATCTATATCTGCAGAACGTGAAGAACCAGTGGCATCTACATCTGCAAACATGAAGAACCAGTGGCATCTATATCTGCAGAACGTGAAGAACCAGTGGCATCTACATCTGTAGAACGTGAAGAACCAGTTGCATCTACATCTGCAGAACATGAAGACGCAGTGGCATCTACATCTGCAGAACGTGAAGAACCAGTGGCATATACATATACAGAACATGAAGAAGCAGTGGCATCTACATCTGCAAAACATGAAGAACCAGTGGCATCTACCTCTGCAGAACGTGAAGAAGCAGTGGCATCTACATCTGCAGAACATGAAGAACCAGTGGCATCTATATCTGCACAACGTGAAGAACCAGTGGCATCTACATCTGCAAACATGAAGAACCAGTGGCATCTATATCTGCAGAACGTGAAGAACCAGTGTCATCTACATCTGCAAAACATGAAGAACATAGTGGCTTCTACATCTGCAGAACATGAAGAAGCAGTGGCATCTACATCTGCAGAACGTGAAGAAGCAGTGGCATCTACATCTGCAGAACATGAAGAAGCAGTGGCATACACATATACAGAACATGAAGAAGCAGTGGCATCTACATCTGCAGGAGATTATATGTTTAAAGCCCTTCCCCGTGTTTAGTGTACATACGGTTACAATGCGTTTGGAATCGACAGGAGTAAATGTGGACTTACGAACAAAATCGACTTACAAAAACAGAAATCTGGAACCTAACTCGTTCGTAAGTAGAGGAGTCTCTGTATAGTGTAGTGTGTCTAGTAGTGTAGTGTTTATAGTAGCGTTGCAGTATATGATGCAGTGTAAGAGTGTATCATGTAGAGTAGTGCTTTAGATGCCATACAACACGTTAGGAATGGACGGGAGTGAAGTTGCACTTACGAACTGATCTCCGGAAGCCAACTCGATTGTAAGTAAGAGCAGCCCCTGGCAGACATTCTACGCATTGTGTATCATCCAAAAGTCCGCGCCATTAAAAAAAAACACCAGGGCGACGTGCACCCGGAGGGACGGAATCATTACGCCTCTGACCTGTGCCTTGCTGGCTGCAGGGCCGGTCGGGTTCGAGGCGACCGTATCCCTCCTTGCAGCGGCAAACAGTGGCGGTCTCTGTCGTGCATTCGCTCACAACGTCTTCGTCTACACGGCGGTGAGGTGGGGGGGGAGGGGAGAGACCACATGGACAGCCATCCCCAACCTTTCCCGTGTGCTGTTGGGGCAAGTGGCTGTTTCTAGCGAGTGGCTGTTCATAACGAGTGGCTGTTCTGGGCAAGTGGCAGTTCATAGAGAGTGGCTGTTCATAGCGAGTGGCTGTTCTGGGCAAGTGGCAGTTCATAGAGAGTGGCTGTTCTGGGCAAGTGGCAGTTCATAGCGAGTGGCTGTTCATAGTGATTGGCTGTTCTGGGCAAGTGGCTGTTCTGGGCAAGTGGCTGTTCATAGCGAGTGGCAGTCATAGCGAGTGGCTGTTCATAGCGAGTGGCTGTTCATAGCGAGTGGCTGTTCATAGCGAGTGGCTGATCATAGCGAGTGGCTGTTCTGGGCAAGTGGCTGTTCTGGGCAAGTGGCTGTTCATAAGGAGTGGCTGTTCGTAGCGAGTTGCTGTTCATAGCGAGTGGCTGTTCATAGCGAGTGGCTGTTCATAGCGAGTGGCTGTTCTGGGCAAGTGGCTGTTCATAGCGAGTGGCTGTTCATAGCGAGTGGCTGTTAGTAGCGAGTGGCTGTTCTGGGCAAGTGGCTGTTCATAGCGAGCGGCTGATCATAGCGAGTGGCTGTTCTGGGCAAGTGGCTGTTCTGGGCAAGTGGCTGTTCATAGCGAGCGGCTGTTCATAAGGAGTGGCTGTTCGTAGCGAGTGGCTGTTCATAGCGAGTGGCTGTTCATAGCGAGTGGCTGTTCTGGGCAAGTGGCTGTTCATAGCGAGTGGCTGTTAGTAGCGAGTGGTTGTTCATAGCGAGTGGCTGTTCATAGCGAGTGGCTGTTCTGGGCAAGTGGCTGTTCATAGCGAGTGGCTGTTCTGGGCAAGTGGCTGTTCATAGCGAGTGGCTGTTAGTAGCGAGTGGCTGTTCTGGGCAAGTGGCTGTTCATAGCGAGTGGCTGTTCATAGCGAGTGGCAGTCATAGCGAGTGGCTGTTCTGGGCAAGTGGCTGTTCATAGCGAGTGGCTGTTCTGGGCAAGTGGCTGTTCTGGGCAAGTGGCTGTTCATAGCGAGTGGCTGTTCATAGCAAGTGGCTGTTCATAGCGAGTGGCTGTTCATAGCGAGTGGCTGTTCATAAGGAGTGGCTGTTCGTAGCGAGTGGCTGTTCATAGCGAGTGGCTGTTCATAGCGAGTGGCTGTTCTGGGCAAGTGGCTGTTCATAGCGAGTGGCTGTTCTGGGCAAGTGGCTGTTCTGGGCAAGTGGTTGTTCATAGCGAGTGGCTGTTCATAGCGAGTGGCAGTTTATAGCGAGTGGCTGTTCTGGGCAAGTGGCTGTTCATAGCGAGTGGTTGTTCATAGCGAGTGGCTGTTCATAGCGAGTGGCAGTTTATAGCGAGTGGCTGTTCTGGGCAAGTGGCTGTTCATAGCGAGTGGCTGTTAGTAGCGAGTGGCTGTTCTGGGCAAGTGACTGTTCATAGCGAGTGGCTGTTCATAGCGAGTGGCAGTTTATAGCGAGTGGCTGTTCTGGGCAAGTGGCTGTTCATAGCGAGTGGTTGTTCATAGCGAGTGGCTGTTCATAGCGAGTGGCAGTTTATAGCGAGTGGCTGTTCTGGGCAAGTGACTGTTCATAGCGAGTGGCTGTTCATAGCGAGTGGCTGTTCTGGGCAAGTGGCAGTTCATAGAGAGTGGCTGTTCTGGGCAAGTGGCAGTTCATAGCGAGTGGCTGTTCATAGTGATTGGCTGTTCTGGGCAAGTGGCTGTTCTGGGCAAGTGGCTGTTCATAGCGAGTGGCAGTCATAGCAAGTGGCTGTTCATAGCGAGTGGCTGTTCATAGCGAGTGGCTGTTCATAGCGAGTGGCTGATCATAGCGAGTGGCTGTTCTGGGCAAGTGGCTGTTCTGGGCAAGTGGCTGTTCATAAGGAGTGGCTGTTCGTAGCGAGTTGCTGTTCATAGCGAGTGGCTGTTCATAGCGAGTGGCTGTTCATAGCGAGTGGCAGTCATAGCGAGTGGCTGTTCGTAGCGAGTTGCTGTTCATAGCGAGTGGCTGTTCATAGCGAGTGGCTGTTCATAGCGAGTGGCTGTTCTGGGCAAGTGGCTGTTCATAGCGAGTGGCTGTTCATAGCGAGTGGCTGTTAGTAGCGAGTGGCTGTTCTGGGCAAGTGGCTGTTCATAGCGAGCGGCTGATCATAGCGAGTGGCTGTTCTGGGCAAGTGGCTGTTCATAGCGAGCGGCTGTTCATAAGGAGTGGCTGTTCGTAGCGAGTGGCTGTTCATAGCGAGTGGCTGTTCATAGCGAGTGGCTGTTCTGGGCAAGTGGCTGTTCATAGCGAGTGGCTGTTAGTAGCGAGTGGTTGTTCATAGCGAGTGGCTGTTCATAGCGAGTGGCTGTTCTGGGCAAGTGGCTGTTCATAGCGAGTGGCTGTTAGTAGCGAGTGGTTGTTCATAGCGAGTGGCTGTTCATAGCGAGTGGCTGTTCTGGGCAAGTGGCTGTTCATAGCGAGTGGCTGTTCTGGGCAAGTGGCTGTTAGTAGCGAGTGGCTGTTCTGGGCAAGTGACTGTTCATAGCGAGTGGCTGTTCATAGCGAGTGGCAGTCATAGCGAGTGGCTGTTCTGGGCAAGTGGCTGTTCATAGCGAGTGGCTGTTCTGGGCAAGTGGCTGTTCTGGGCAAGTGGCTGTTCTGGGCAAGTGGCTGTTCTGGGCAAGTGGCTGTTCATAGCGAGTGGCTGTTCATAGCGAGTGGCTGTTCTGGGCAAGTGGCTGTTCATAGCGAGTGGCTGTTCTGGGCAAGTGGCTGTTCTGGGCAAGTGGCTGTTCATAGCGAGTGGCATTCATAGCAAGTGGCTGTTCATAGCGAGTGGCTGTTCTGGGCAAGTGGCTGTTCATAGCGAGTGGCTGTTCATAGCGAGTGGCTGTTCTGGGCAAGTGGCTGTTCTGGGCAAGTGGCTGTTCATAGCGAGTGGCTGTTCATAGCGAGTGGCTGTTCTGGGCAAGTGGCTGTTCATAGCGAGCGGCTGTTCATAAGGAGTGGCTGTTCGTAGCGAGTGGCTGTTCATAGCGAGTGGCTGTTCATAGCGAGTGGCTGTTCTGGGCAAGTGGCTGTTCTGGGCAAGTGGCTGTTCATAGCGAGTGGTTGTTCATAGCGAGTGGCTGTTCATAGCGAGTGGCAGTTTATAGCGAGTGGCTGTTCTGGGCAAGTGGCTGTTCATAGCGAGTGGCTGTTAGTAGCGAGTGACTGTTCATAGCGAGTGGCTGTTCTGGGTAAGTGGCTGTTCATAGCGAGTGGCTGTTCATAGCGAGTGGCTGTTCTGGGCAAGTGGCTGTTCATAGCGAGCGGCTGTTCATAAGGAGTGGCTGTTCGTAGCGAGTGGCTGTTCATAGCGAGTGGCTGTTCTGGGCAAGTGGCTGTTCATAGCGAGCGGCTGTTCATAAGGAGTGGCTGTTCGTAGCGAGTGGCTGTTCATAGCGAGTGGCTGTTCATAGCGAGTGGCTGTTAGTAGCGAGTGGCTGTTCATAGCGAGTGGCCACGCCTATGACGGCTGTCACCAGTTTGTGTTGGAGAGTCAAATCTATTTGTAAATGTTGTGGTGGGGTTCACTTTACAAAACACATCAACCGGTTTCGTGCTGCACCAGCAACGAATTGGCACCACGTTTTGTTTACGTGACACAAAACTCCTTACTGATTTGCCTTTTCGGGTGGTGGCGGGTTTAATGACACATTATATTCACGTGATCTAATCCAAAATACCTTCAATTACGGATACCATTGGCCACCAAGGCCTCCTACTGAGTGTTAAACTCAAATACATTATCTGTGCAAGAATGGCCAACTCTTATTTTAGTTCTATTTTTTTCCCAATGGCCCTTCTCCCGTCTTCTTGAACTCACTCGTCGTTAACTATTTTCTGCCCTTTTCTCACTCATGAAGCGCCCTGACAACCATTGTTCGAGGGCGCTTCATGAGTTTAAATCATTATTATTATTATTACTACTACCAGCGGCATTCGAGTGCAAAGGGCATTTTGTGGGGAGGCCGTGGTGTCGTAGGGGTTAGCGCTACATTGCGAACCCGGCAGAGACCCTAGTTCCATTCCCACTCACGGCCACCAACCCCACTGACGATTACCTGAATCCGTCCTCGGGCCTCTCCTAGGTCGACTCAGCCTTAAAATTAGTTACACGGTGTGGTGTGGAGTAAACGTCGCCACTGGGGAGACAAAGGCGGCCGGGCGTCGTGATGGCCACCCACCCCCTCGTGTGCCACAGTGCCGGTAAGCCTTCATAGACGCTTCTACTCGCTACTAACAGCACTTGCCCAAACAGCCCTGTTAGAGGCTCCCCGGGTGACCTTTATCCGTGTTTTTTGTAACACCACTTGCCCCAACAGTCTGTAAAGGCTATATGGGGAATCTGTGTCTGTGAGTGCTGTAGGTGTGTCTGTGTGTGTGTGTCTGTGTGTGTGTCTGTGGCTGTGTGTCTGTGGCTATGTGTCTGTGTGTATGTGTGTCTGTGTGTGTATCTGTGTGTGTCTTTGTGTGTGTAGGTGTGTCTGTGTGTGTGAGTGCTGTAGATGTGTGTGTGTCTGTGTGTGTCTTTGTGTGTGTATGTCTGTCTGTGTGTGTGTGAGTGCTGTAGGTGTGTGTGTGTATCTGTGTGTCTGTGTGTGTCTTTGTGTGTGTATGTCTGTCTGTCTGTGTGTGAGTGCTGTAGGTGTGTGTGTCTGTGTGTCTGTGTGGGGAGTGGTAGTGTAGTGGTTCGCGCACCGCGCTATGAACCCGGCGAACCGGCTTCGATTCCCGCTCACGGCAAACACCGGTGACGAATATCTGAACCGGTCCTGGGCCTCCCCTAGGTCGACTCAGCCTCAAATGAGTACCTGGTGTAGCGGTGTGTAGTAAACATCGCCAGCACTGGGGAGACAAAGGCGGCCGGGCGTGGTGCTTGACCACCCACCCCCTCGTGTGCCGTGCCGGCATTCATAGGCGCTGCTACTCGCTAACAGCACTTGCCCCAACAGTCTGTTAGAGGCTACACGTGGGGTGGGGAGGGGGGGTTGTGGTGGAATTTTGTTACCTGGCAAGCAAAGCGCACAGCAGACGCCGGCCGCCGACTTGTACCGGCCCTGAGCTTGGCACTCCTCCTGTGCGCTCCACACGATGAAGGTTCAACGAGTTAACGACACAACAGTGTGGGGTGCGGGGTTGGTGTTGGGAGCAGTGGCCCAACGGTTAGCGCTACACTTCAACACGCAGGCTTTCGCGACCAATGTTATTCATAATAAAGGTTTTTGGGGTTAGATCGCGTTATTTATAAATGCGTCGCAACCCTCCATCACCCGAAACGGCCAATCAGTAAAGAGTGTCACGATGACAAAAGACAAAATAGTTCACTACTTTAGCCCACCGGTGTATTGAAGAGTGAATCCACAACATTTACAATTTTTGAGTACGACGTTTCGCTGAGTGGGCGTGGGGGACTGCTGCCTAATGAGCCATGCGGTGTGTTTCTTGCCTGATTTGAAGGCGAGGGTTGACCGCAGCTCACATCGGTCATCCGCGATAGGATCTGAGCGGGGACAAACGGAGGGGATAAAGGCAAAGCATCGTTACCGTGCCACGCAAGTTACGAACGTGTTGGGGGTGGCAATCTCATCGTCTTATCTACGATTTTATTTAAAGCGCTTTAACCAAAGCGCCTTACGGAAACTATGATGATGGCACCTGTGGTCATGAGATACTGTACACTACACTATACACTCCACTACTATACACTACACTACTATACACTACACTACTATACACTACACTATACACTCCACTACTATACACTCCACTATACACTACACTACTATACACTCCACTATACACTACACTACTATACACTCCACTATACACTACACTATACACTCCACTATACACTACACTACTATACACTCCACTATACACTACACTATACACTCCACTATACACTACACTACTATACACTCCACTACTATACACTACACTACTATACACTCCACTACTATACACTCCACTACCATACACTACACTACTATACACTACACTACTATACACTACACTATACACTACACTACTTTTGCCCACTGACAAAGAAATCATCGGTCTATAATTTTAATGGTAGGTTTATTTGAACAGTGAGGGACATAATAACAATAAAAAAAATCCAGAAACACGTATGTCAAAAATGTTATAAATTGATTTGCATTTTAATGAGGGAAATAAGTATTTGACCCCTTCTCAATCAGAAAGATTTCTCGCGCCCAGGTGTCTTTTATACAGGTAATGAGCTGAGATTAGGAACACACTCTTAAAGGGAGTGCTCGTAATCCCAGCTTGTTACCTGTATAAAATACACATGTCCACAGAAGCAATCAATCAATCAGATTCCAAACTCTCCACCTTGGCCAAGACCAAAGAGCTCTCCAAGAATGTCAGGGACAAGATTGTAGACCTACACAAGGCTGGAATGCGCTACAAGACCATTGACAAGCAGCTTGGTGAGAAGTTGACAACAGTTGGTGCGATTATTTGCAAATGGAAGAAACATAAAATAACTGTCAATCTCCCTCGGCCTGGGGCTCCATGCAAGATCTCGCCTCTTGGAGTTGCAATGATCATGAGAACGGTGAGGAATCAGCCCAGAACTACACGGGAGGATCTTGAAAATGATCTCAAGGCAGCTGGAACCATAGTCACCAAGAAAACAATTGGTAACACACTACGCTGTGAAGGACTGAAATCCTGCAGTGCCCGCAAGGGTCCCCCTGCTCAAGAAAGCACATATACATGCCCGTCTGAAGTTTGCCAATGAACATCTGAATGATTCAGAGGACAACTGGGTAAAAGTGTTGTGGTCAGATGAGACCAAAATGGAGGTCTTTGGCATCAACTCAACTCGCCGTGTTTAGAGGAGGATGAATGCTGCCTATGACCCCAAGAACACCATCCCCACCGTCAAACATGGAGGTGGAAACATTACGCTTTGGGGGTGTTTTTCTGCTAAGGGGACAGGACAACTTCACCGCATCAAAGATACAATGGACATGGCCATGTACCGTCAAATCTTGGGTGAGAACCTCCTTCCCTCAGCCAGGGCATTGAAAATGGGTCGTGGATGGGTATTCCAGCATGACAATAACCCAAAACACACGGCCAAGGCAACAAAGGAGTGGCTCAAGAAGAAGGACATTAAGGTCCTGGAGTGGCCTAGCCAGTCTCCATACCTTAATCCCATAGAAAATCTGTGGAGGGAGCTGAAGGTTCGATTTGCTAAACGTCAGCCTCGAAACCTTCATGACTTGGAGAACATCTGCAAAGAGGAGTGGGACAAAATCCCTCCTGAGATGTGTGCAAACCTGGTGGCCAACTACAAGAAACGTCTGACCTCTGTGATTGCCAACAAGGGTTTTGCCACCAAGTACTAAGTCATATTTTGCAGAGGGGTCAAATACTTATTTCCCTCATTAAAATGCAAATAAATTTATAACATTTTTTACATGCGTTTTTCTGGATTTTTTTGTTGTTATTCTGTCTCTCACTGTTCAAATAAACCTACCATTAAAATTATAGACTGATCATTTCTTTGTCAGTGGGCAAACATACAAAATCAGCAGGGGATCAAATACATTTTTTTCCCTCACTATATAATAGTGTAGTGTATAGTAGTGTAGTGTATTGTAGTGTATAGTAGTGTATTGTATAGTAATGTAGTGTATAGCAGTGTGGTGTATAGTAGTGTCGTAGTATATGGTGTAGTGTATAGTGTAGTGTATAGCAGTGTGGTGTATAGTCGTGCAGTAGTATATAGTGTAGTGTATAGTGTTGTGTATAGTGTATAGAATAGTAATGTAGTGTATAGTAGTGTGGTGTATAGCAGTGTAGTGTATAGTGTAGTGTATAATGTAGTAATGTATAGTAATGTAGTGTATAGTAGTGTAGTGTAAATTCGTGTAGTGTATATAGTGTATTATGCTAGAACAGCACTAAACCAGTTGTGTGTGTGGGAGAGTAAACCCACCACTGCAACATTTTTACAATTCGAGCACCGTGACGTTTCACTGGCAATTCCATCAACAACCCGGCATCATCGGAAACGAGCGTTTCGTGTGCCCATTCCTTCCCTTCCCCAACACTCAAATCCCATCCCTTTCCCCTATTGGCCAATAACAAATGCTTGTTCGTTAATTTCTCAGTTCGCTTGTCCTGGCGAGGGTCGTGGCGGTAGCAGCGTGTTGAGGAGTGGCGGTCCAGACCTCCTTTGCCCTGGCGACAGGCCCCAGTACTACCAGAACTATACACCACACTGCTATACACTACACTATACACCCCACTGCTATACACTACACTACTATACACTACACTATACACTACACTATACACTACACTATACACCACACTGCTATACACTACACTACTATACACTACACTATACACTAAACTATACACTACACTATACACTACACTATACACTACACTATACACTACACCATGCACTACTACACTATACACTACACTACACACTACTACACTATACACCACACTATACACTGCACTACTACACACTACACTATACACTACACTACTATACACTACACTATACATTACACTATACACTACACTATACTACTACACACTACCCTACTACACTACACACTATACACTACACTACTATACACTACACTACTATAAACTACTATCCAATACACTACACTACTATACATTACACTATACACTACACTACTACACACTATACACTACACTACATTACTATACACGACACTACTATACACTACACTACTATACACTGCACTATACATTACACTATATACTACACTATACTACTACACACTACACTATACACTACACTATACACTACACTACTATACACTACACTACTATACAATACACTATACACTACACTACTATACATTACACTATACACTACACTACTATACACTACACTATACACTACACTTCACACTACATTACTATAAACTACACAATACTACTACACACTACACTACACTATACACTACACTACTATACACTACACTACTATACACTACTATACAATACACTATACACTACACTACTATACATTACACTATACACTACACTACTATACAGTACACTATACACTACACTACACACTACATTACTATACACTACACTATACACTACACTACTATACACTACACTATAAATTACACTATACACTACACTACTACACACTACACTATACACAACACTATACACTACACTACTATACACTACACTACTATACACTACTCTACAATATACTATGCACTACACTACCAAGAGGAAACAGAGACAAATCCACGCGACCACGGAGAGAGACGCAAACTCCAAATATACAGGAGGAGTCAGCGTCGGGATCAAACCCACGACCTCCTGTAGACCAGGCAAGGGAGTTAACATCTCACCACCGTGATGATGATGATGATGATAGAGAGACGCAAACTCCAAATATACAGCAGGAGTCAGCGTCGGAATCAAACCCACGACCTCCTGTATACCAGGCAAGGGAGTTAACATCTCACCACCGTGATGATGATTATAGAGAGACGCAAACTCCAAATATACAGCAGGAGTCAGCATCGGGATCGAACCCACAACCTCCTGTACACCAGGCGAGGTAGTTAACATCTCCTAGCCACTGTGATAATGATGATCAGAGAGACACGGAAACTCCAAATATAAACCAGCAGGCATCGTCAGGGTCGGGATCGAACCCACGACCTCCTGTAGACCAGGCGAGGGAGTTAACGTCTCACCACTGTGATGATGATGATGATGTTGAGAGAGAGAGACGCAAACTCCAAATATACAGCAGACGTAAGGGTCGGGATCGAACCCACGACCTCCTACATACCAGGCGAAGTAGTTAGCATCTTAATGCCACGGTTACCTATATATGGAATAAATAGTAATGTAATATAAAAAAATGTGTCACTCACCAAAACTATAAGAAGTCGTGATGTCGCGTCGCTAAGGAGTCCCATTCTGATGAGCGTGCCTTGAATCAACCCCAAGGCACCCTTGCGGTTGGTACTCGCGAAGTGTGTGCGTGTGTGACGGTAACGTGACGGATATTCCTACGCCTTCACGATCTCCAAGAAACTCGATACATCCACGGGGCTGCCTTCCCTCTCTCACCTCCCCACCTTCCCTTTCCCTCTTCGTTACATCAACACGCAAAAAAAACACGCAGCTTTTGTATAACCGTTCAGTTAGGTGACATACGACACGGCTCCCGGGGCTGTTTGTGTGTGTATGTCGGGTCGGGTGGCGTGGAGTCGGAATAATTTGTGTGGGTATCCTGGCACCCACGGGTACGGCCAACCCTGGCAGGGTAAGGACCTTTGGCCAGTGGGAGCGGCTGATCAGAGGAAATTACAGAACGGGAGGTGCCCTTTGCCCCATAGGCAGGTTACTCAACTTGAATTTAACAGGCAGTTTAACACTCAGTAAGAGGCTTCGTCGCGACCAATGTAATCCATAGTATATTTTCTTTTTTATTGGGTTAGATCACGTAAATATAAATGCGTTGTTAAACCTACTACCACCCGACATGGCCAATTAGTAAAAGGGTTTGTCACGTAAACTGAACGTGCCAATTCGTCACTAGCACAGCACACCGGCTCTGTGTTGTAGAGTAAATCCACTACAACATTCACAATTTGAGTACTGTGCTAACTCGCTGCGTTTTAGCCGCTCGGCGCTCCGCTCGTTGTTGTGAGCGCCGCTCCTCTGCCCTCCGTTGTTGTTGCTGGAGGACGGCTGCCTCCAATTGGCCAGTAGCAGCGTTCTCAACGTGCACCTAGCCTGGCACTGCCCAGTGGCCTGTTTCACGAGCCTCTTCCATAGAGGCAGAGATTGACACCGCTGGTACCAATCTTAAACTAATTACTAAAGTATAATTATTTTACCCAAGGCCGTAGCCATGGAGTCAACATTGGGGAGACCAAATCTTCCAGGGTGTCTGGGGGTCTCAACCCAGAAAAATATCTACATTTGAAAACTAATTTCCTGCCTAAAATATAAAAAAAAATCACTAACACATGGGATGCACATTTTCTAAATAATGTCTAAGAGTGTCATTGTATTACAATGCTCTGTTTTTACTTTTTTACCTTTTCTTGTTACATTGAATGTAATGGGAGAGATTAGGGATTAATAAAGTACAATCATAACCACAATCATATCAACATAAATCTATGCATTGATTTTTATGAAGACAAGTCCAGATATTGTGGCCAAGGTTTAGCAAATTGTTGTTTTTATTTATATGGTATAGCAATTTTTATAGCAATATATTGGGGGGAACATTTTGAGCATATTTGAATATTGGGGTGGATGTCCCCCCCCCCCCATATTTATTTTAATTACGGTCATGATTTTACCAGTTAAGGCACACTGACCAATGTAAAAGCTCTTTTTCAAAAGCGACCTGGCTATAAGTGATAGCTCAACCAAGTGGCTGATGCCATCATCATCATGTGGAAATGTATAGCAGTATACAAAACACCCTAAACGCGTGACATTGATTCTAAGTGTGGAGGGAAAACACGGAAAAGCTGGAGAAAAAATGCACGCGACCATGGGGAGAGAGAGACGCAGGGTCAGAATCGAACCAACATCTCGTCACATCTCGTCACAACAACCCGCACTAGAGGCAGCATCGAAAGAGGCCCTCCAGTGGGCATTTTTGGGTCTCCTCTTCCACGCTGCGACAACGACGTTGTAAGAGGTGCGGGTAACCAAACTTCACACCACCGTGTTCGGGCGCGGGCTGGAAAGAAACTTTAATTGTTTTACAACACAATGCGGTGCTGTTCCAACACCGAACGCTCTCTCACTGGTATGAATTCACAACGCCTCGATCACTGCCCTCCGGCTCAAAGGTCACCGCAGGCGCCCAAGACGCCATAGACGAACGCAAGTGCACGGGGAGTGTTCCAGAGCGATTTGGCGTGACCGAGAGCGAAGAAGCCGCAGATGAAGGAAAATCACCGACGGCGAGCGGGCTGGCGGGCGTAAAAGATGAATCTTCCGTCGTATTTCATCGCCCTTCAATCGTTCGCGACGCTGGTGAGTGAACTTACGCACGGCGCCTTCGCAAACCCGGAGGACGCCGCCCCGTCCCACCGCTCTTCTGATTGGCCAGTGGGGACAGACCGGTGGACCGGCGACGGGGGAGCTCCTTGGCCGCTGCCGTTGTCGCCACCGCCGCGACGAGGCCACCGGCGGGGCCCCGAGTTCGATGTCCACTCCATGCCGTGACCCTGCCGGCACCAGGCAGAGGCGTTTGTCTGAACCGGTCCCAAGGGGCCTCCTCCCCTAGGTCGACTCAGCCTCAAATGTGAAGCACAGTGCTCTAACCGGTGGCGACACATCGTCGTTCGGGGGAAACGAAGGCGGCCGGGTTTGGTGGCTGGCCACCCACCCCCTCTGTGTGTGCCACAGCGCAGGGCTTCGTAGGCTACTCGCTAACAGCACTTGCCCCAACAGTCTGTTAAGGCTACACGGGGTATCTTTGTCTCTTTAGATAGCATATTAGACTTGGCTTGAAATCAATCTCCTGGTGCGGCAGTTCAATCTAGGGACTGTTGTTGTTGTCTTGGTGTGGTCTGGGACTGTTGTTGTTGTCTTGGTATGGTCTGAGACTGTTGCTGTTGTCTTGGTGTGGTCTGGGACTGTTGTTGTTGTTGTCTTGGTGTGGTCTGGGACTGTTGTTGTTGTCTTGGTATGGTCTGAGACTGTTGCTGTTGTCTTGGTGTGGTCTGGGACTGTTGTTGTTGTCTTGGTGTGGTCTGGGACTGTTGTTGTGGTCTTGGTATGGTCTGAGACTGTTGCTGTTGTTGTCTTGGTATGGTCTGAGACTGTTGCTGTTGTTGTCTTGGTGTGGTCTGGGACTGTTGTGCTGCCTTGCCCCAAGCTTGCATTTAGCGTTGATAAACCACCACTAATTTATGTCCAGTAGACTCTCGTTTCTTCGCGCAAATTTTCCCCAGATGCCTATGTCATAAAACAAAAATTTAGAGTTATAAATTATTTTTAAGCTTCTCTGCCACGGCAAGGTTAAAAAAAGGAAAAACTCACAATTTGAATGACGGGATAAGTCACTCACAATGAAGTACAACTGATGACAATTTCAATTGTTACTCTTTCGATTGAGAATGTTCGACCGACGGATGATGCACGTGCTCAGTGATAATGTAACTTTCCTGTCACCCACCCAGCAGAAAATTCGGCCCCCTAAGTCGATGATAGCAGAGCCACAGTCAAACAACATCAATCAAACTCAGCCTACTGAGTGAATGACAGCAGAGCCACAGCCAATCAGCATCAATCAAACTCAGCCCCACGAAGTGGATGATAGAGCTACAGCCAATCAGCATCAATCAAACTCAGCCCCACTAAGTGAATGATAGTAGAGCCACAGCCAATCAACATCAATCAAACTCAGCCCACTAAATGGATGATAGCAGAGCCACAGGCAATCATCATCATTCAAACTCAGCCCACTAAGTGGATGATTGCAGAGCCATAGCTAATCGATATATGAGGCATCCTGGTTGTAGCTATGAAGATGTTGACTACCTAGCATGGGGTTCGATCTCGACCCTGACATAACGGTGGCTAGGAGATGTTACTTTAATTACCTCGCCGGGTATGGATGATGCTGTGAGTTCGATCCCAGACCCTGACGCCTTTCTGCTGTATATTTGGAATCTGCGTCTCTCTCCCTGTGGTCGCGGGGATTTTTTGACAGGGTCCTCCAGTTTATCCCCCTCACATTTAGAATCAACATCACCACGCGTTCCGAGTCTTTGTTTGCTGCTCTGAATTCCTACGTGATGGTGAAATCAGCCACTGCATAGAGCTGCGATCATTTGTGATGGCCAGGGTAGCTTCTTAAAAACAGCTTCAAGAGCCGAATGGCTCACAGGGCTATACCAAATAAATGAAACTATGAAAACTATGCCTTACACCTGGTACATAAAATAGTTTAGTTTTTAGGTCTCTATGGATCTCTGTGTGTCTCTGTGCACTTCTATTTGCCTTGATTTGGTGCTTTCGTGACTGCAGTAATTACTCTTTGTTTTCGATAAAGTCACGTATAAATAAGAAATTATGTGACTTTACCGAAAAAAACAAAGAGCACTTCTAGTTGCCTCTACGGGTTTCTATGTGCCTCTGTGGGTCACTATGTATCTACATTAATCTCAATGCGTCTACATTATTTGGCTGCCGATATAAATGTACACGTCAATTGGTTCAGCTGCTATCATTGGGTGTGGTGGCCAAGGGTCGCCTCTGAACAAACATCGCAGCTCAGTGGTGGCAGCCTTACACATGGTTAAATAAATGCATATATTGGTTTAGTTAATGATTCTCTAAGTATATCAATCTCTATGGATTCACCACTTTCTCATTTTCCGTCGCGCATTTTTCGGGCCTAATTTTTTTATCTTTGGAATTTTAAATAGACGCAGTTTTAGTTTAAATTGCATATTTTGAGAACGTGTTGACGGACACGTGCTCAGAGTGTTTTTTTACGTTTCCTGTTGTCTGCAGATACTTTTCTCTGAAAGTGCGACTATCAGCAACGTTCTAAGAGAGGTAAGGAGCAAACAAAAATGTGTGGCCACCAGGAATATTGTCGGTCTCATTCATTACCCCCCAGCATCTCGCAGCACCCTGGATCACTTTTCAAGTGGGAAGATTCACGTGAACATTACATCCAGCTCAGCACTGACACTCATTCCCATCCACCCCACTCTGTGCGGCGATATTTGAAGTGGGATGGGCAGGGTTATAGCCAATTCCAGTACCCGCCATTAGACACAAAGTGACGGTGACGTCACCATGGCGCCTGTGCCAGGCCAGGTGCACTTTGAGGCCACGGGAAGTGTCGAAGACTCGCTGCTGACAGGAGGTCTCGGGAGAGACCCAGCATGTGCCATGGGTTGGCTGACTGAGATGACCGGTAGATGCACCACTAGCTGTACCCCATACTGTGCCAATTTGCAGCACTTTATCTGCCCGGCGCTCCACTCCTTGTTGTGAGCTTTGCTCCTTTGCCCTCAGCTATAGCAACAACAACAACAACCGCCATTCGCCACTAAGTGGCGGTGACGTCACCACGACGCTTGTGCCAGGCCATGTGCACCTTGAGGCCACGTGAAGTGTCGAACGCCCGCTGGCAGGAGGTCACGGGGCAGACCCAGGTGCCACGGGTCGACTGACTGAGATGACTGGCTGATGCACCACCTGTGCCCCCTACTGTGTCAACCTGGTATGCTTTAGCCACCCGGCGCTCCGCTCGTTGTTGTGAGCGTCGCTCCTCCGCCCTCCGTTGTTGTTGGAGGGCGACTGCCTCCAACTGCCCAGTAGCGTCCTTCACGAGCCTCCTCCACAGAGGCCGATCTTCGCACCGCTGGTACCAGTCATCGGCAAGTCCACTCGCTCCACGTCCTCGTATACCACATCACTCCATCTCTTCTCTAGCCCGTGCCGCGCCCGTTTAGCCCCCTCGATCCGGCCGAACAAAAGCTGTTTCGGCATGCGGTGGCTGGGTATGCGGGCTACATGACCCAGCCAACGCAGCCTTTGCCTGCCGAAAGAGCTCACCGATGGGACCGTGCCCAGATATTTCAAGAATTTGTGAGCTCTTCACACAATCCAGCCTGGTTAAACCCAGGATGGATTGTAGGCAGGCCAGCCTAAATATTTCTCACCGGCGAAGATGTTCCATTAGGGGGGCCCACGTTTCGCAAGCGTAGAGAAGAGAGGGAATGACCGTGGCCGAGAAGACCTGAAGCTTAGTGCGGAGCGACAGACCAGGTAGCTTCCACACAGCTTAACGCAACCGATGAAAAGATATTGCCGCTCGACTGATTCGGAGTGAGACCTCTGTTGTTAAACTGGAGCCGGTCATAAGCACACTGCCCAGGTATGGGAAACTCTCCACTTTCTCCACAACTGCCCCATCACCGATTGGGAGTTGCGGGGGTGGAGTGTCCAATGGCTCAAAATACCCAGGCAGGTGCTTAATTTTGGTGGGGCTGATGGTAACGCCCCACCTCTTAGTGGCACGCTCCAGTCTTAGCAGCAGCATCTCCAACTTCTCCTCTGAATAAGCTGCTATTACCAAATCATCGGCATACATAACGTGGTTGACCAATAGGGAGCCATCCCTTGACCGCACCCGGGCATCGATCAGCCTCCCATTATATCTGTACCATATGGAGATTCCCCCGGTACAGCTATTGAAGGCTTCACGAACTACGTGGTCAAAATAGATGTTAAATAATGTGGGAGCCAGAGGACATCCCTGTCGCACCCCAAGGTGTACAGGGAATGGCTCTGACTCCCGGCCACGTAGTTTTACCCGGGCCCGCTCACCATCATAAAGGTCCTTAATGATAATGAGCAGAGGGTCAGGTACTCCAAAAGCACGAAGAACAACCCAGAACCCAGGCCTATTGATGGTATCATAGGCCTTGACCAGGTCAATAAAGCAGAGATGTAGGTCTTGCTGGAATTCCCTACACCTCTGCTGTAGCAGACGGACAGAAAATATGGCATCTGTGCAGGACCGCCCTTTCCTGAAACCGCATTGGGGCTCCGTAAGCCTCTCCTCAGCGTGCCTGGCAAGGCGATGTTGAATAATCCTTGCCAGGACCTTTCCCGGCACACTGAGGAGTGAGATGCCCCTGTAGTTGTTACAGTCTGTGCGGTCCCCCTTCTTAAAGAGGGGGACCACCAGGGCATCCTTCCAATCCTGCAGCACCCGTCCAGTGGTCCAGACTGTTGTTATGATGTCATATCGGGCAGTCTGTGCACAAACGCCACCCTCCCTCAGCATTTCGCTTGGGAGATCATCTCTGCCCACTGCCTTTCCTGGTCTCAGACTCCGGCTCGCCTTCAGTACAGATGGCACCTCAGCCAGCCACTCACACGGGGTGACTTCTTCCAATATTTGAGGCACTGCAGCCTCAGTGGGGTCATCCTCACTTTGTGCCACGATGTTTTCCTGGCTGTGGGATTTTCCCCCAGGACAGCACAGAAATGCTCAGCAAATCTGTTCCTGGGGGTCGGAGATTGGATCACCGTTTTTTCCCCTAATGATGGTAATAGGTGTGGCGCTGCAGGTTACTTTTTGATGGAGTTAAATAGAGATTTGTGATCGCGGGCCACTGAGGCAGACTCCATCTCCTCATCAACCCGCGACCACCACCCATCCTTGCAGCGCCTCACGGCTCTCCGAACCTTCGAGCGAAGGTGGCGGTAAGCCTACTCATTCTCTGGCGTGGGATTCTGTAGCCGATGACAGTGGGCCTGTCGCTTTTTCTCAACCATCCTGAACACCTCCTCTGTCAGCCAGGGTCTCTGGGGAGGTCTGCACCGCGTACCCAACGCAGCCATTCCAGCTGCTTGAGTCACAGTCCTAAACCTCGCCCATTTACCCTCGATATCAGGAGGAGTCGGGGTCAATGCCAATCCCAGCCGCAAGCGATGATAAATTCTCGCTTGCAACTTTCATCAGATAACTGAGACCAGGCTACTTTAGGTTGGAATGGGGTCCTGGGTGTACACCCACCACCAGAGTGGAAGAATGGCAGGCGCATCTTACAGATGACTAGTCGATGGTCAGAGGGCAGATCAGCTCCACGGCAGGTCCTGGTGTGAAGGACATGGGCTCGCATCCGCTGGTCCATCACTATGTAGTCCAGCAGATGTTCTTGCTTGGACCCGGCATGCATCCATGATGTTGTGTGGATGCGCCGATGCTGGAACAGAGTGTTGGTAATTACAAGCCCATGGGCTGCACAAAAATCTAGCAGCCTCCTACCGTTGTTATTGAGCTGATCTGGCCCATGCCCTCCAATCGCTCCAGACCAGGTGCGAGCATCATGACGAGCTCGGGCATTGAAGTCAACCAACATGATGACTCTATCCCGAGGTGCCACTTTAGCCAGCACTTGTGACAGGAGATCATAGAAGGCATCTGACTCATCGGCTTTGCCTGCATCCCTCCACGGATGTTCGTCTTCGGTGGGGGCATAAGTAACCACGACCACCACTCCTCACCTCCGGTTGATGGGAAGGCGAGCCCAAAGTAGCCTGGGGCTTACAGCTTCCCACACCTCACCACCACGCTCCCATGCCCCCTTATGCTTTTGTTCAAAAGAAGAGCCACACCCTGTTGTTTGGCAGTCTGCTGCCCTGAGCAGAGGACTGTCCACCCCTCATGGTGGCAAGAGCCAGAAATGGTCCACCGGACCTCCTGAATGCCACAGATATCCAGGCGGTACCGGTCCAGCTCCTGATAGAGGAGTGGCAGCCTCTCCTCTGCAGTGAGTGTTCGAACATTCCACGTGGCCACACGAAGTGGCTTTTCGTTGTTTCTGGAAGAGCCCCGAGGGTAGAGTTTCAACCTCCTGGCTCCGCCAATAGAGGTTTGGCCAGGAGACGTCATAGACGCCTGTCCCCCCGGGGCCTCCGGCACAAGCTTATTAGTTACATATCTCAGTTTAACCCGTGGTTTAGTGGTAATTCATTGAAGGTGGAGGGGTTACCAGCCCCTCGCACCCGTCCATAGCCCCCGTTTAGCCCCTGTGGTGGTCACAGACGCCATGAGGGGAGGAGTCAATCGGAATTGGCCCTCCCCCCACAGCACTGTCCACGACAGAGTTGCCCGTCCGGCACCGCGAGGAGGTAGGGGGTTGTTTTGCCGGACACTTAAACACACACACACACACACACGTATACTGCCTTCAAAAGTGAAGATTACCCCATTTGACTCTGACTCGACCTAGAGGAACTCCTCAGCCCCCTGGTTGTAGATCCTCATCCTGTAAACTCGATGGCATGGGCGAAAGCAGAACGGATAACGTGACGCTGGGAGGTCTGCGGTTTGTCCCCACCCAAAGTGGCCCCTGTTGGCGGACAAATTCACGGTGGGCGAGGTTCCTTAGAATTGAGGCGTCCCCGTGGTGGAAAGGGACGTCATGGGTTCGATCCGGACCCTGACATCACGGTGGCTAGAAATGTTAACTAGCTCACCTAGTATGCAGGAGCTCGTGGTTTCGATCCTGACCCTAACATCACGGTGGCTAGGAGATGATAACTACATCACCGGGTATGCAAGAGGTTGTGGGTTTGATCCCACATCCTGTTGGTCTTTTTTCGTTTCGATGGATCTCTCCGTATCTCTGTGGTTATTTACGTATCGTTATGGGGCTCTGTTGGTCTCTATGTATTTATATAGGTCTCTATGGATCTCTATGTGTCTCTATGGATCTCTATTTGTCTCTATGAATCTCTATGGGTCTCTGTATGTCTATATGTATCGCTATGGGTCTCTGTGCTTTGTGGGTCTCTATGCATCTTTATAGGCCTCTATGGATCTCTATTTGCCTATATGGGTCTTCGTGGGTTTCTATAGATCTCTGTGCATATATCTGCGTCTCTATGTAACTCTATGCGTTTAGAGTATTGGGCTGCTGCTATAAATGTCCACAGAATGATGATGACATCAGCCACTTGGTTGAGCTGCTATCATCATTTGTGATGGTCAGGGTCACTCCTGAACAAAAGAGCCACTACACAGCAGCTCAGTGCGGCCTCATTACACCTGGTAACATAAATTACTTTGGGTGTTACATTTTCCTCGTCTTGAATGTGTTTTTTTCTCCACGCAGGTTATGAAAGTCGGATGTAACGAAACAACGCACTACTTGACAAGCAGTGGCTTCTGCTGTGAGTTCTGCCAAGCAGGTAACGCGCACAGACTGAAAGGCCTGACTCAAATACCACCATTCAAAGGTTTTAATGGAGGTTTGATGAAATTCTTTTCCACTGCACGTAGCCAACAGTGAATACTCGGAGGTGCAGTTTTGAGTCGATAGGCATTGTTGAATCTATATGGGTAGTGTCAGTCTATGGGCAGTGTTGAATCTGTATGGGTAGTGTTAGTCTATGGGCATTGTTTAATCGATATGGGTAGTGTTAGTCTATGGACAGTGTTGAAACTATATGTGTAGGTTTAGTCTATGGGCAGTGTATATGTTGAACTTATTCGCACCGTGCGTAGCCAACCATGGCTAATAGGTGGTACGGGATGAAAGACAACAACACTGAACACAACAAAAACAACACTGAACACAACAACAACACTAAACACAAAAACAACAACAAGCAGCAGTTCTAAACGAAATAACGTTCCAATCTGGATTATTAAATAGTGCATTTCATAGATCAGAGTTACCATATTCGAGTTAACACTTTATTGAATTGAGCACGGGGTTGGCAAATATAAAAAAAATGTTGAAGGAAAACACTCAAATGAGTGCATAAATACAATCGTTTGAGCTGCGGTGTGGTGGTGGTTGTTGGTAGCTGCTCGTGAAGAGGAGCGATGCTCACAACAAGGAACGGAGCGAACAGGCGGCTAAAACGCAACAAGTTGGCACAGTAGGGGTGGTACAACTGGTGGGGTATCTACCGGTCATCTCAGTCACCCAACCCATGGCACCATCTGGGTCTGTCCCGTGACCTATCAGCAGTGAGCCTTCGACCTCAAAGTGCACCTGGCCTGGCACAGGCGCCGTGGTGACGTCACCGGCACTTAGTGGCGAATGGTGGCGGCTGTATTGGGATTGGTTGGGAGAGCAACGTGAGTGGAGCAATCGGTGAGCGAGCGATCTCTGGGTTAGAGGTCTCAGTGTGCTCACCGCTACATCATGGCCGGCATTGTCTAGTTTTGATTCAGGAAACAACAACGAATGACGACAACAATTGTTTTGTACTGGTGATGAAATATCAAGAAAAAATAGTTGCAGGCTACTTGTGAAGACATGGGTGTGCCTGCAAATCGAGAGATGACAATAATTTTGGAAGCGAGGAGTGGGGGACTGTAAATGTAGAGTCATGTGGTAACATTCGTCTGGGTATGTGGAGGGTTGACTTAAATGGAGGCTGAGCAATAACTGCAATCTATTGCACTTTGAAACAATCAGTACTCAGCTCTTGTAAAACATTACTACTGCTCATGAAGAGATGATTTTGGATCATATCACGTACATGTAAATGCGTGTGTCGTTACACCCGCCACCACCCGACGCAGCCAATCAGTGAGGAGTTTTGTGTCACCTAAACAGAACGTGGTGCCAATTCGTTACTGGTACAGCACTAACCCGGTTGTATGTTGGAGATAAAACCCCACGACAGCATTTCCAATTATAGTGTAGTATATAGTAGTGGATAGTGTTTAGTGTAGTGTATAGTAGTGGAGTGTATAGTAGTGTAGTGTATATTGTAGTGTGTAGTAGTGTAGTGTATAGTAGTGTAGTGTGTAGTAGTGTAGTGTATAGTAGTGTAGTGTATAGTAGTGTAGTGTATAGTGTAGTGTATAGTAGTGTTGTGTATAGTAGTGTAGTGTATAGTAGTGTAGTGTGTAGTAGTGTAGTGTATAGTAGTGTAGTGTATAGTAGTGTGGTGTATAGTGTAGTGTATAGAAGTGTTGTGTATAGTAGTGTAGTGTATAGTAGTGTAGTGTGTAGTAGTGTAGTGTATAGTGTAGTGTATATTAGTGTAGTGTATAGTAGTGTAGTGTGTATTGTAGTACGTATTTGTGTACGTTGAACATCTTTTGCATCATGCGTAGCCAACCGTGACTAATCGGAAGTGCGGGCGGAGGGGACAACAAACTACACAACAACAAACTACACAACAACAAACTAAACAACAACAAACTACACAACAACAAACTACACAACAACAAACTACACAACAACAAACTAAACAACAACAAACTACACAACAACAAACTACACACAACAACAAACTACACAACAAACTACACAACAACAACAAACTACACAACAACAACAAACTACACAACAACAAACTACACAACAACAAACTAAACAACAACAAACTACACAACAACAAACTACACAACAACAACAAACTACACAACAACAAACTACACAACAACAAACTACACACAACAAACTACACAACAACAAACTACACAACAAACTACACAACAACAAACTACACAACAACAACAAACTACACAACAACAAACTACACAACAACAAACTACACAACAACAACAAACTACACACAACAACAAACTACACAACAACAAACTACACAACAACAAACTACACAACAACAAACTACACAACAACAAACTACACAACAACAAACTACACAACAACAACAAACTACACAACAACAAACTACACAACAACAAACTACACAACAACAAACTACACACAAGAAACTACACAACAACAACAAACTACACAACAACAAACTACACAACAAACTACACAACAACAAACTACACAACAACAAACTACACAACAACAAACTACACAACAACAAACTACACAACAACAACAAACTACACACAACAACAAACTACACAACAACAACAAACTACACACAACAACAAACTACACAACAACAAACTACACAACAACAAACTAAACAACAACAAACTACACAACAACAAACTACACAACAACAACAAACTACACAACAACAAACTACACAACAACAACAAACTACACAACAACAAACTACACACAACAACAAACTACACAACAACAAACTACACAACAACAAACTACACAACAACAAACTACACAACAACAAACTACACAACAACAAACTACACAACAACAACACAACAACAAACTACACAACAACAAACTACACAACAACAAACTACACAACAACAAACTACACAACAACAAACTACACAACAACAACAAACTACACAACAACAAACTACACAACAACAAACTACACACAACAACAAACTACACAACAACAAACTACACAACAACAAACTACACAACAACAAACTACACAACAACAAACTACACAACAACAAACTACACAACAACAAACTACACAACAACAAACTACACAACAACAACACAACAACAAACTACACAACAACAAACTACACAACAACAAACTACACAACAACAAAGTACACAACAACAAACTACACACAACAACAAACTACACAACAACAAACTACACAACAACAAACTACACAACAACAAACTACACAACAACAAACTACACAACAACAAACTACACACAACAACAAACTACACACAACAACAAACTACACAACAACAACAAACTACACAACAACAAACTACACAACAACAAACTACACACAACAACAAACTACACAACAACAAACTACACAACAACAAACTACGCAACAACAAACTACACAACAACAAACTACACACAACAACAAACTACACACAACAACAAACTACACAACAACAACAGCAGTTGTAAATAAATTAGTTTTCAAACTAATAGTGTAGTGTAGAGTAGTGTGTAGTGTAGTGTATAGTGTAGTGTATAGTGTAGTATAGTAGTGTAGTGTATACTGTAGTGTATAGTGTAGTGTAGTGTATAGTTTAGTGTACAATGTAGTGTATAGTGTAGTGTACAGTGTAGTGTATAGTGTATAGTGTAGTGTACAGTGTAGTGTATAGTGTAGTGTACAGTGTAGTGTATAGTGAAGTGTATAGTGAAGTGTATAGTGTAGTATAGAAGTGTAGTGTATAGTGTAGTGCATAGTGTAGTGTAGTGTATAGTATAGTGTACAGTGTAGTGTATAGTGTAGTGTATATTGTAGTGTACAGTGTAGTGTATAGTGTAGTGTATAGTGTAGTGTATAGTGTCATGTATTGTAGTGTATTGTATAGTGTAGTGTATAGTGTAGTATAGTAGTGTAGTGTATACTGTAGTGTATAGCGTAGTGTAGTGTTGTGTGTAGTGTATAGTGTTGTGTGTAGTGTATAGTGTAGTGTATAGTGTAGTAGTGTAGTGTATAGCAGTGTAGTGTATAGTGTAGTGTATAGTGTAGTGTATAGTGTCGTGTATTGTAGTGTATTGTATAGTGTAGTGTATAGTGTAGTATAGTAGTGTAGTGTATACTGTAGTGTATAGTGTAGTGTATTGTGTAGTGTATAGTGTAGTGTATAGTGTAGTATAGTGGTGTAGTGTAGTGTATAGTGTAGTGTATAGTGTAGCATAGTATTGTAGTGTATTGTGTAGTGTATAGTGTAGTATATAGTGTAGTATAGTAGTATAGTGTATAGTGTAGTGTATAGTGTAGTGTATATTGTAGTGTATAGTGTAGTGTATAGTGTACTGTAGTGTGTAGTGTATAGTGTATAGTGTAGTGCATAGTGTAGTGTATAATAGTGTAGTGTATAGTGTGTTGTATAATATTGTAGTATATAGTCTAGTGTATAGTGTGGTGTTGAGTGTAGTGTATAGTAGTGTAGTGTATAGTGTATAGGAGTGTAGTGTATAGTAGTGTAGTGTATACCAGTGTAGTGTATAGTGTAGTTTATAGCGTAGTGTATAGTGTAGTGTATAGTAGTGTAGTATAAAGTGTAGTGTATAGTGTAGTGTGTAGTGCAGTGTACAGTGTAGTGTAGTGTGTAGTGTATAGTGTATTGTGTAGTGTATAGTGTATAGTGAAGTTTATAGTGTGTTGTATAATAGTGTAGTGTATAGTAGTGTAGTGTTTAGCAGTGTAGTGTATAGTGTAGTGTATAGTGTATTGTATAGTAGTGTAGGGTATAGTGTAGTGTATCGTGTAGTATATAGTGTAGCATAGTAGTGTAGTGTGTAGTGTATAGTGTAGTGTATAGTGTAGTATAGTAGTGTAGTTTGTAGTGTAGTGTATAGTGTGGTGTATAGTGTAGTATAGTATTGTAGTGTATAGTGTAGTGTATAGTGTAATGTATATTGTAGTGTATAGTGTAGTATAGTAGTGTAGTGTATAGTGTAGTGTATAGTGTATAGTGTAGTAAAGCAGTGTAGTGTATAGTGTAGTGTATAGTGTAGTGTGTAGTGTAGTGTATATTGTAGTGTATAGTGTAGTATAGAAGTGTAGTGTATAGTGTAGTGTATAGTGTAATGTATAGTGTAGTGTATAGTACAGTGTGTAATGTATAGTGTTTAGTGTAGTGTAGTGTGTAGTGTAGTGTATAGTGTAGTGTATAGTGTAGTGTGTAGTGAAGTGTATAGTGTAGTGTATAGTGTGTTGTATAACATTGTAGTGTATAGTGCAGTGTATATTGTAGTGTATAGTATAGTGTGTAGTGTATTATATAATATTGTTATGTATTGTGTAATATTGTAGTTTATAGTGTAGTGTAGTGTATAGTGTAGTGTATAATATTGTAGTGTATACTGTAGTGTAAAGTGTAGTGTATGCTTTAGTGCATAGTGCAGTGTGTAGTGTATAGTGTAGTGTGTAGAGTAGTGTATAGTGTAGTGCATAGTCTAGTGTGTAATGTAGTGTATATTTTAGTGTGTAGTGTGTTGTATAATATTGTAGTGTATGGTGTAGTGTATAGTGTATAGTGTAATGTGTAGTGTATTGTATAATATTGTAGTGTATAGTGTAGTGTATAGCAGTGTAGTGTATAGTGTAGTGTATAGTGTAGTTTAGTAGTGTAGTGTATAGTGCAGTATAGCAGTGTAGTGTATAGTGTAGTGTGTAGTATAGTGTATATTGTAGTGTATAGTGTAGTATAGTAGTGTAGTGTATAGTGTAGTGTATCGTGTAATGTATAGTGTAGTGTATAGTGTGGTATAGTAGTGTAGTGTATATTGTACTGTATAGTGTATTGTATACTGTAGTGTATAGTGCAGTGTGTAGTGTATAGTGTAGTGTAGTGTGTAGTGTATAGTGCAGTGTATAGTGTAGTGTGTATTGTAGTGTATAGTGTAGTGTATAGTGTGTTGTATAATATTGTATTATATAGTGTAGTGTATAGTGTAGTGTGTAGTGTAGTGTATTGTATAATATGGTATTGTATAATGTAATGTATAGTGTAGTGTATAGTGTACTAATAGTATAGTAGTGTAGTGTATAGTGTAGTGTATAGTGTAGTGTATATTGTAGTGTATAGTGTAGTATAGTAGTGTAGTGTATTGTGTAGTGTATAGTGTAATGTATAGTGTAGTGTATAGTGTAGTATAGTAGTGTAGTGTATAGTGTAGTGTATAATGTATTGTATACTGTAGTGTATAGTGCAGTGTGTAGTGTATAGTGTAGTGTGTAGTGTATAGTGTATAGTGTAGTGTGTATTGTAGTGAATAGTGTAGTGTATAGTGTGTTGTATAATATTGTAGTGTATATTGTAGTGTATAGTGTAGTGCATAGTGTAGTGTGTAGTGTATTGTATAATATTGTAGTGTATAATGTAATGTATAGTGTAATGTATAGTGTAGTATAGTAGTGTAGTGTATACTGTAGTGTATAGTGTAGTGTATAGTGTAGTGTATATGTGCAGTGTGTAGTGTATAGTGTAGTGTAGTGTATAGTGTAGTGTATAGTGTAGTGTGTAGTGTGTTGTATAATATTGTAGTGTATAGTGTAGTGTATAGTGTAGTGTGTATTGTAGTGTATAGTGTAGTGTATAGTGTGTTGTATAATATTGTAGTGTAAAGTGTAATGTATAGTGTAGTGTATAGTGTAGTGTGTAGTGTATTGTATAATATTGTAGTGTATAATGTAAAGTATAGTGTAGTGTATAGTGTAGTATAGTAGTGTAGTGTATAGTGTAGTGTATAGTGTAGTTGTATACTGTAGTCTATAGTGCAGTGTGTAGTGTATAGTGTAGTGTAGTGTATAGTGTAGTGTGTTCATATTTCATAGTTCATTTATCTGGTATAACCCTGTGAGCCATTCGGCTCTTGAATCGGGTGCAACCGCAACAAACAAAAAACATGAACAAGAAAACATCGTAAAGTGAGTATGTGACTGTGCAAACAGAAAATCCAGGAAAAAAATATCAAAATATTCCTGAAATAGCACCGTACACCAACGCTGTGTGCAAAAATCCCAGTGGGATGCAAGTCAAATAACAACAACAACAACAAGACAACTAAGATTAAAGCCATCAGTCTAACTCCGTACTACAATAAACAAAAACATGGCCAAAACAAAAAACACTTTTCGAAAATCACCAAAATAAAAGCCATAAATCCAATGTAACAGTTATCATAGGGACTGTGACCGAATTTTTAACAATAAACTACATAAATAATTTATAACACCAAAATCTAGAGCCATATTTTAGGCCACTGAATAGCAGTGGCAGCTAGGGTTGTACAACTCCTCTAGAGCAGTTTTGAGTGAAGATCTCATAGATAGTGATTCAAGTTGCAGTTTATTGGAAATAGCATTCCAGACCCTGGGGGCATCAATAGCAAAGGCCCTTCCTCCAGTTTTTGTGCGGCAATAGGGAATGTGAAGCTGGTAAATGAGCGAAGACCTGAGGTCAAATTTGTTCTTTGAAACAGAGAGGAGATCCAGTAGGTAGTCTTCGGAATTTTTTGTAAGTACATCGTGAATCAATAAGATCTGGTGCACAAGCCGTCGAACATTAACTGATGTTAAGTTTGACCCAATGTAGAGATCACAGTGGTGAGTCCTATATGGGCAGTTCAATGCAAATCTTAAGGCCGAGTGATAGATGGAATCAAGCTTCTTCAGTACAGTACCTGGGGCTGATTTATACACGATGTCACAGTAGTCAAGTAGAGGCAGTATGGTAGCTTTTATCAATTCCAAACGGAACATTGGGGGGAAGCAGTGCTTGTGTCGATACAGAAAACCAATTTTTATTTTTGTCTTTTTACCAATATAATCAATGTGATCTTCAAAACTAAGTTTTGAATCCAGGATGACCCCAAGATACTTATAGATCTTGACTTGCTCTATTTGATAATTATTCAAGGAATGTAATTGGGGAAAAATAACTTCCTGCTTTAGTCCCGGAGAGAAGCATAGCACCTTGGTTTTGGAGGTATTCAGGACTAGTTTAAGAGAAACTAGCTGATGTTGTAGTTTGTTGAAATCACCCTGGAGCTTAGCAATCACGTCATCCGGAGAGCGGCCAGCAGTAATCAGTATCGTGTCATCTGCAAATAGATTCACCCTGGAATGATCCAGTTCAGTGCCCAAGTCATTGACATAAAGAGAGAACAAGAGGGGGCCGAGGATGGAACCCTGTGGAACCCCTTTTGTTATCTTAACACTGTTTGACCTCCAACCATCTGTGAATACAGTTTGGGTGCGAGAAAAGAGGTAATTTTTTAACCATTGTACTGTGTTCTCGGAAAAACCGAGGCAACTTAGTTTACTAAGCAGGGTGTTGTGGTCAACTGTATCAAAAGCTTTGGACAGGTCAAGAACAAGACAGGCACAGTACTGCTTATTATCAAGGCTATTGTAAATTTGATTCAAAGAGTCTAATGCAGCAGATGTGGTGCTGTATTTTTTCCGGAACCCAGATTGTTTTAGATGTAGTAGATTGTTGGTGGACAGGAAACTGCTAATTTGGTAGTTCAATAATTTTTCAAAAATTTTCATCAATGAGGACAAAATTGAGATAGGTCGGTAGTTATTGTAGTGTGGTGTATAGTGTAGTGTATAGTGTGTTATATAATATTGTAGTGTATAGTGTAGTGTATAGTGTAGTGTGTAGTGTATTGTATAATATTGTAGTGTATAATGTAATGTATAGTGTAGTGTATAGTGTAGTGTATTGTATGATATTTTAGTGTATAGTGCATAGTAGTGAACGGGCATTTCTCGGGTTACGAACCTAATTCGTTCCTGAGACCCGTTCTTAAATGGAAAGGTTCGAGCGTCTGGAACACAGCAAGGCGGTGAAGGGCAACCAACACCAAAAACCTTTTGATTTGTATTCTCATTCAGTCGGTGCGTCTGTTTCCCTCCCCCCACCCACCCACCTCTGCTGCCAACTTGCAGGTAGCAGGAAGGTGATGGATTGCGTATCAAACAGCGGCACGTTTTGCACGAGTTGCTTGCCAGAAGAAGACTACACGGACGAACCAAACAGCTACAACGAGTGCAAGAAGTGCACCGTTTGCAACGTGAATTGTAAGAGGGGTGGGTGGTTGTTTGTAGATACGACGTGGAGGAATCGGGGGGTGTGTTCATGCACAATTCGCTATACAAAGTCATATCTCGCCACTGTTGGTGCCATTGCAGCCAGGGAGATGTTAACTACCTCGCCTGGTGTGCAGGAGGTAGTGGGTTCGATCCTGAGCCTGACGACACCTGCGATATATGTGTAGTTGGCATGTCTCTCTTTCTCATCATCATCACAGTAGCTAGATGTTAACTACCTCGCCTGATATGCAGGACGTCGTGGGTTCGATCCCGACCCTGACGATGCCTGCTTCTGTATATTTGGAGTCTATGTCTTTCTTTCTCATCATTATCACGGTGGCTATGAGATGTTAACTACCTCGCCTGGTACGCAGAAGGTCCTGGGTTTGCTCCCAATCCTGACGATGCCTGCTGCTGCACATTTGGAGTTTGCGTCGCTCCCGCATCACCGCACGTCACTCCAGGGTCACCGCGCGTTGCCTCGCGTCGCCGTGCATCCTAGACCGCTCCGATCTGTATGTACGTGTACGCGAGCAGTTCTGCTGCATCCACAGATGCTGCCAAAACGTACAACCAACGTGGTGGTGGTGTTGTTTTACAGCCGAGGACACCGAGAGCAGTTGCACCATCATGCAGGACACTCGCTGTCACTGTAAAGACGGCTTCCAGAGGGCTGCCCCATCGGACCCTTGCATGGAAGCGGAGGAAAAAGCAGGTTCGGACGACCGCTCGCCACACCCACGCAGCTCTAATGCGCTGACGGGTAGCGGAGGGTAAGGGGAACACGCTCGGGGATCGGGAAAGCTGCGCTAGAAAGATGAACGTGATGAGAAGTATAGTAATGCATTAAAGCTTTCGTGACTGCATAAAATTACTCATTGGTTTTTTTGGTAAAGTCACGTATGCAGAAATACAATAAAATTATATTTAAACAAAAAGCAATCACGACGTTTCGACCACAACGCAAGCGATCTTCATCAGGTGTCAAGAACAAATCACGGAGGTAAATACAACTATAAGATGAGAGACGAGAATTCAACAAACCTGAAAAAACATTACGTGAATTACATGCAGTCAGGCAAACAACACAGTTAGACACTTCCTGGCAGACCACGAATTTCAGAAGTGTTAAATTTCGTGTTCAACCTTTGGATTGCACATACCAGCATAGATAGAATGAAAAATACGAGGTACACGGTCAGTAGAAATACATATACAAGTCCACCAAGAGGTAAGGAGGGAGGAAAGACGGACAGGGAGGCAGAGAGAGAGAGAGGGGGGTGGGGGGCTGGAGCGATGATCAGAAGCTTAAATAGGAAATACGGTTGGAGGGGGGGAGGGGCCAGAGCGAGAGCGGAAGCTCAAACACGCAACATCTTACACATACAAAACGGCAGCTCAAATAAGGACCACCTCTTGTAAATACAAAACGGCAGCTCAAAAATTGACCACTTCTTGTAAATACAAAACGGCAGCTCAAAAAAGGCACATCTTACACATAATTACAAAGGTAAACTTCTCCATAGAAGTGTGATAATAAAGTATTAAAGCTTTCGTGACTGCATAAAATTACTCATTGTTTTTTTCGGTAAAGTCACGTATGTAGAAATACAATACAATTATATTCAAACAAAAAACAATCACGACGTTTCGATCACAACGCAAGCGATCTTCATCAGGTGTCAAGAACAAATCACAGAGGTAAATACAACAAAAAGATGAGAGACGAGAATTCAACAAACCTGAAAAAACATTATGTGAAGCACATCCAGTCAGGCCAACAACACAGTTTGACACTTCCTCTATGTGTAAGATGTGCGTGTTTGAGCTGCCGCTCTTGCCCTGGCCCCTCCCCCCCTCCAACCGTATTTCCTATTTAAGCTTCTGTTCATCCCTCCGGCCCCCCCCCCGCCCCCCCTCTCTCTCTCTCTGCCTCCCTGTCCGTCTTTCCTCCCTCCTTACCTCTTGCTGGACTTGTATATGTATTTCTACTGACCGTGTACCTCGTATTTTTCATTCTATCTATGCTGGTATGTGCAATCCAAAGGTTGAATACGAAATTTAACACTTCTGAAATTCGTGGTCCGCCAGGAAGTGTCTAACTGTGTTTGTTGTTGGCCTGACTGGATGTGCTTCACATAATGTTTTTTCAGGTTTGTTGAATTATCGTCTCTCATCTGTTTGTTGTTGTATTTACCTCCGTGATTTGTTCTTGACACCTGATGAAGATCTCTTGCGTTGTGATCGAAACTTCGTGATTGTTTTTTTTGTTTTAACATAATTTTATTGTATTTCTACATACGTGACTTTACCGAAAAAACCAATGAGTGATAAGTATAGTGTACAGTGTAATGCTGAGTTTAGTGTATAGTGTAGTGTATATTAGTGTACTGTATAGTGATGTGTAGTGTATAGTGGTGTAGTGTATAGTGGTGTAGTGTATAGTGTAGTGTATATTAGTGTAATGTATAGTGTCGAGTAGTATATAGTGTAGTGTATTATGCCGTGTAGTGTATAGCGGAATGTATAATATAGTAGTGTAGCATAGTAGTGATGTGTATTGTATAGTCATGTAGTGCATAGTCGTGTAGTGTATAGTGGTGTAGTGTATAGTGTAGTGTACAGTTTAGCATATAGTAGTGTTGTGTCTAGTGTAGTGTATGGTAGTAAATAGTGTAGTGTATAGTGTAGTGTATAGTTTAGTATATAGTGTAGTAGTGTATAGTAGTGTAGTGTATAGTGTAGTGTATAGTGTAGTATTTACTGTAGTGTATAGAGTAGTGTTTAGTATAGTGTATAGTAGTGCAGTGTATAGTAGTGTATAGTGTAGTGTATAGTGTTATGTATAGTAGTGTAGTGTATAGTGTAGTGTATAGTAGTGTATAGTGAAGTGTATAGTGTAGTGTATAGTGTAGTATATAGTGTAGTGTATAGTGTAGTGTATAGTGTAGTATATAGTGTAGTGTATAGTGTGGTGTATAGTAGTGTATAGTGTGGTGTAGGGGCTTGCACGAGGAGGAGGGATCTGAGGAGCTACGGAGCTCTTTGTTCACAGACGTCCCGGTGAGGCGCACGCGGTGAGCGAGTTACAGGAACGAGCACACAAACACACGATAGGGGTGTAGACCAGAGGACAGTCCCACACCACACCAAGACAACAACAACGGTCCCACACCAAGACAACAACAACAGTCCCAGACCACACCAAGACAACAACAACAACAACAGTCCCAGACCACACCAAGACAACAACAACAACAGTTCCAGACCACACAAAGACAACAACAACAACAGTTCCAGACCACACCAAGACAAAAACAATCGTCCTAGAGCACACGAAGACATCAACAGTACCCTCGATAAAATTACACATTTGAATGTAACTATCGGTGATGTTCGCGTGTCCAAGGATCAACGTAACAATTCACATTTGCCAATGCGATTTGTAGCATCATGGAACCTCCCTTGCCAGTATCAAAATCTACGAAGAGGTTTTAATCTTTCTGGCAGTCATAACAGGAGGTGTGTTAAGATGTTAAAACATGTGGACGAATCAGTTTTAAAGACAATGAGTATAATACCAGAGCATTTTGAGACCTCCTTTGCCAGAAACAAGATATAGGAATAGGTTTTACCCTTTTAACTGGCACAAAAACTGACACCTTTATTCAAGGCATCATGTTTGCAATAACCACAACACAAGCAGTCAAAATGCAGACAAAAAAGACAACTCTGATAATAATATGCACTGTCCTTGAATTTGATTGGTCCACACCCGAGACAGCTTTTCTTAGAGCCTAGTCTCCATTGGTGTTTTCTGGCGTCTTCTGGTTTTTGTGCCAGTTAAAAGGGTAAAACCTATTCCTATACCCAATACCAGAGCATGTTTTGGTTTGCATTCTCACCACAAGTGCTGTGTGTGGTTAATCCAGTTACTTAATTATTTGCAAAATGTTTTTGTTTGGCGTTTTAACATCTTAACACAACCCAGTTCTATTGCAGGAAAGGGTAAAACTTATTCTGCGATTTGTAGCATTGATCCTCGGTTGCGTTTGTCGGTTTTAAAGCAGGACCCAACAAATAACCTTCGTGTTGCAAGTGCTAATCGTGAAGGCCAACCACCCATACCCCTACTCCCAATTCGTTGCCATCTCTCGCGATGGACCAACAACAACAGCGGCCGCTCACCGCTAAGTGGCGTTGGCGTCCGCACGGCGCCTGTGCCAGGCTAGGTGCACTCTTGGGGCCACGTGAGGTGTCCAAGGCTCCCGTGACTTCGTTGCGACACAAGAGAGAAACTGATGGCAATCGCACCATGACAATTAACTCCACCAGTGGTGGTTCTTAGCCTGGGGTTGGCCAGAACATTTTGGGTGAATCATCGAAACACACAAATTAAGCACAGAACACGTTAAGTTACAACTTACTTTGTTTTGTCAAATCCTATGTGTTTATTACACTACACTATACAACTACACTATACACTACACACACTCTACACTATACACTACTATACACTACACTATACACTACTCTACTATGTGTACGATCCTCAGAGGTTGCTGGAGCTATCGTCGTGGCTGTAATCGGTGCTGCCATTTTCCTTGTGGCGACGCTGGACCTCCTTCTCTACTGTCATAAACGCTTCCCCTGGGGTAAGTAGCGGTGGCTAAGAGGATGTTGACTCCCTTGCCTGGTATGCAGGAGGTCGTTGATTCGATGCCGGACCCTGACGATGCCTGCTGCTGTATATTTGAAGTTTACATGTCTCTCTCTCATCAACATGAGAGTGTAGTGTAGTGTATACTAGTATACTGTATAGTGTAGCGTATAGTAGCATATAGTATATTGTAATGTATAGTGTAGTGAATAGTGTAGTATACTACTTCAGCCCACCAGTGCATTGGAGAATAAATCTACAATATTTACAATTTCAGTACCGTCCTATATGAGTGAGAGTGATATTACACTTAAAATTAACCTTTTAAGCCACATGAAGAAGAGGATAACATGATAATCATCGTCATCATCAACATAAGCCCATCACGACAGGTATATATGATATAATGTATAATTCTCCAGCATAAATATATATGTTAGAATGTTCAATAATAATGTATTTTATCTCTTATATAGGAAGAAATCCTGTTACAAGTGAGAACATAGCTTTGAATAATGAAGAGCGTTTGAATGTAAGTCATTCCACCTCACCAAGTCTGTGACCTTAACAAAACACACTCCTGTTATTGGTGTCACTGCTGAATGAGAACCTCAGCAGACCGCGTGAGTCGCCAGGGTTATTTGCCCGTCCTGTATCGCGATGGTCAGTGTGGGTCAGTGAAGCATTAGGCGTGGCAGCACTCGTCATTATGATCTGCAGCAACCGGTCCGTGTTGACTCTCCAACGAGGTCCCTCGGATCTTCGGACTTCTTTCTAAGGACTCTGACGTCAAGGCTCTGATCCTGGGGTGATTTGGCCTAGTGAGTGGGTGGATGCGTGGGTGAGTGAGTGAGTCAGCGAGTGAGTGGGTGTGTGGTTGAGTCAGTGGCTGAGTGTGTAAATCAGCATTTACCCACCTAGTTCTGGCCATCTACCCTGCACGTTTTGTATATTTCCTGTCTTCCATACACGTGGTGCATCGGGGTCTATGGAGTAAATGCCCCACTTTATGTGTAGTGTTATTACTCACGCAATCCTGGGGTCGAAACACCCACGGGATCCCAGGTTACCGTTAAAGATGACGTCACGGACGAAGGGAAAGAGAGGGCGGGGCGTGAGAGAGAGGGAACGCCCACGAGGGGAGCCGTGACGTCAACGGATGAGGCGGGGCGATCGGGGGGCGGCTTCCTGGCTCATTACAACTGGAATGTATTATAATTGCCTTCTTTTAAAAGACAATTAGCCTTTGATGTTCCTACTCTGAATATCTTTAAAAAAAGGTTTAAACCTTTTTAGTTACATGAATACGATTGTTTAGAAGTATTTACTCATCCGTTTTCGTTAATTTCATAATCTTGCTAATGAATAAATTGATAACTACTCTTGTCTTCGGGACATGTTTCTTTATTGCCTTCGTATGAATATCGTTGCATGAATTTTTATGGACTTTTTGTTCCTATCGCCGTGTATGCTCGCGTACTCTGAAGAATAATCGATTGTTCTGTTACCCAGTTAACAAACGTGATCATTGAAGGTTAAATGTATGGATCAATGAGCGGAACATCTCCAGGAGTACTGTGTTGACAATTCCAAGCATTTGAGTTCGCATATTAGAGTAGTAAGGTTTAGTTTAGAAATTAAAATTGCTTACCACAAGAAGTGTCTGCGTGGTGCCTTCCTAAGTCACGGTGTGTTCAGTGATGATGGAGCTATGCCACGCTTTCCGAAGCAAGACGCACAATTGGCAGCTGATCGCTTTGCGTGTTTAACCGGTGGTTATCGAAACTGAGATTTAAAAAAAAACAGCCTGCCGTGCGGTAGCTACTACACACAGCAGCAATGTAAGATCAGCGTTTACCAAAACGTTTGGAACAAAAAACGAATCCTAAAAAAAAATGTTATATATGTCACAATGACCGAGAATGGTGGAGGGGGGTAGGGGGGGTAAGAGACGTGGCACGGAAGCCATGGACACAATTCCGATAGGGGGTGGGGGCAGGCTGGAAGTGTGGGGTGGGCGTGGACGAGGCAGGCGAGCGAGGAGGACAAGGAGGGTTACAAGGCTCGAGAATGGAGGAGGAGGAGGACAGCGAGAGATAGAGAGACGTGGCTGCATCTTTTGCTACGTTATTGATGAAAGTTGATGTGTTGATACGGGCAGCTGGGGCAGCAATTGAGTATTTGAATCGAGTGAGAAGTCGGGTGACCGGCTGTGATCAGAATCAATGCTCACGTGATATTGCTGACGAGCAAGACGGGGTTACTGCTACATGTAGTATGTATGTTCATTATGAAGCGCCTTGATTATTTTAATGTATCCCCCCCCCCCCTTCATATACTTGCAGGGGTTGAGAAATAATTCAGTGTGCAGTAATATCTCCAGTCATAATGAAATGAATGTAAGTCATTCCACGTTACTAAGTCTATCCCACACTCTTGTTGTTTTGATTTAAAGCTTTCGTGACTGCAAAGTGGCGCCACTTTTTTCAAATTTTTATTGCTGTGGTTTTCACACCTGATGATGATTGCTTGTGTTGCAGTCGAAACGTCGTGAGAATTTTTATGTTTTATATTTTTATTGTTTCCCTTCTACGTGACTTTACCGAAAGAACCAAGAATACTCTTGTTGTTGTGTTTTTCATGATGGTGGTAAGTGTGCAAGCCCCGACACAATGGGTCCATGGTTTTCTGGAGGAAGCTGGCGGGGGGTACAGAACGACCGTGGGGGAGGGGAGGAGGGGGACTTTAGGTGCTTGAAATGTTGTCAAGGTGCGGGGAAGGAATTCTCGGTGTCCACCCTTGAAGGCGTTTTCTGATGGTGGTGTAGAGTGGTAGCTTTTATATAAATATATATAAGGGGGTGTGAGGAAGTAACTAGCATTCTATGGGGAGATCAGTTCTGGAGAGAGTGGAGAGGTTTTCCGTACCTGGGCATTCTATGGCTGTACTGGGGGAATTCCCATCTGGTAAAGTAAACATGGGATGCTGATCGATGCTCGGGTGCGGTCGAGCGATGGCTCCCTATTGGTCAGCCGTGTTGTGCGTGATGATGATGATGATCTGGCGATTGCTGCTCACTCACTTGACGTGCCTTTACTCTCGCAGAGCACAGAGGATTTCATCGGCAAAATGATCGCGCAAGGCAGAGAAGGCAACTGGAGGGACGTCGAGAGGGAGTTGCCAGAGTTGCGAGAGTGGATCGGCAAAACTCCCTCCCTTTTCCTGCACGAGCTGAAGAGGAGGAATGTGGTTAAAGAAGAGGAGTACTGGAGGGCGTTTACAATTCCCGACGCCGCCAAGCGCGTGGACTCAATCCTGTTGCCCGTCATGATACGAGGGGAAGGCAAACGCCGAGAGCTGCTGGAGACACTCGAACAACAGCGGAGCAGGGAACGGCATTTCCCGGACATGCTGAAGAAGAGCCGTGCGTACACTTTACACACTCGTCAGCGTTGCTATCCATTAAACGTAGCATTTTTCACTTTGCAGGCAAGTGCACTTCGTGATAATAATTGTACTTAATAAAGCGACATTCATGCTAATTATATCTGACAGCGCTGTAAAGATCCTATAATATACGTAGCAATTACTGAGCATATAAACACGCTCAGAAAGTAAACAATAATAATCGAATACAGAAATATGACCAAAACTGAAGAGACACAAACAAAACTGACAAAAAAGTAATCTCAGAGAAATTAGTCCACTAAGTCTCAGCATCACAGGCCCTCAGTCCCAGCATCTCACTCAAGTGGGAAAACCTTCACAGGAGGGGCAGTGGTGGAGTGGCCAGCAAAGTTGTGACTAATTTAGGCCGATCTCAGTGGACACTGGAAACATATCATACTCATCCCCTTTACATCATCATTGTCAGCCAAGGTCAATCCACTGCTGGATGAAGGCCTCCCCAAGCCTCCAATACCTCCCACGACCCTGCAATGCAACGATCCACTTAGCACTAACTCGCAAGCTGATATAATCACCGGCAGTAGCTCCATGTGTATATTAACATACATCCGCAGTTCGATGTAGCTTCAGGCAAAGCAATGGTTGCAATGCATTTCTAAAAAAGGAATCGTAGTATTCCTCAATTGTCCACTTGCATTCCAGGGTGCCTCGACAATTTTCACAGCACAGCACCACGTGCTCCGATATGGCTGCGTTGTAAAGGTTTGGTACACGACAAGGCAATACCGCTGGCTAACAGCACAATGAGTGGTCACGAGTAGTGGAGTAAACTAAACTAAAACTTTTTTTTCAACGAAACTATTTAATTGTACTGGGTAAAGCCCCACTGAGTTGCTATGTAATAGCTCTTTTTCGAAGTGACCTGGCCACCACATACTCAATCAAGTAGCTGATATCATCATCATGTGAAAATGTATAGCAGTCTAATGCTCTAAACTCGTAATATTAATTCTAAATGTGGAGGACAAACCCGGGGGACCCGGATAAAAATCGACACAACCACCACGGGGAGAGAGAGATACACACACAGACTCCACATATAAAATAGGAGTCAGGGTCGGGATTGAACACGCGACCTCATGCATACCAGGCGAGGTAGTTAACATCTCCTAGCCACTGTGGCTCATGTAACCAGCTTGGAAGGGAGGGCCAAATACCCTCAAGAGGGGGCTCTGAAGCTGCTTCTAGTCGAGATTCTTCCACCAGCAGTGGCATGGGCAAGACATTTACAGGTGCACCTCTGCCTCTCATGGCGACCACTTAATCATGGCTGACGATAATGAGCAAAAAACTGTGTCGTGATTGTAAATACTTACACGATGATTTGTTTATCTTGCAGTTTTGTGCTCGCCCACTCTGAACCCCAACTCGGCACATCGACAGCTGCAAATGTCTGCTGATCTCAGCACAGTGACGTGGAAAAAGGAAGAGCAGCCTTACTCTGATCACGGAGAAAGGTTTAAGCAGTGGGAAATAGTTCTCTGCTTCGAGAACTTCTCGTCAGGAGACCACTACTGGGAAGTGGACGTGAGAGCCTCTAGAAACTGTTCTATAGGCGTCGCACGTGGGTCGATTCCTAGGAATCGTCAAGAAAAGTCTGGCAGGTTGGGCTGGAATGAGCAGTCTTGGGCGTTCATTCAATGGGATTCGAATTACTCTGCAAGACATGGCGACCGATGCATTAATTATCCGGAGATTAAACATTTGCAGAGAGTCGGCGTTCGCTTGGACTTTAACACAGGAAAACTTGCGTTTTACAACGCCATCACCATGGAGCTGTTGCACTCATTCGACGACATTCCAAGTGAGCCGCTCTGTCCAGCTATGCAGGTGAACTCGGGCTCAGTCGCTATTTACGAAGGTGAGTACAAGGGAATCATTGGCATTGACTTGGTGTGTGTTCATACCCAAAAGGTAAAACACGGTTCAGAATCGTCGCCGTCGGCGATGTAGCCACAGCAGTAGAGCACGTGTACATCGCATTTGTTGATTCACTGCTGAGTGAGTGACCACCCACATCCTATGGTCGGTCGTGGAGGTTATTTGGCCCTCCTTCACCTGCTATGTCTGTGTGTGGTGGGGGTAGTGAAGGCGAGGGAGTCTAGACGCGAGGTTATAGCAGTAGAGCGTGGAGCTCGGAGCGAGGGTATCTCCGAGCTCTGTGTTTCTGTAGAACGCAAACACAGCGACAACAACATCCAATTTTCTGAAATTTCCTATTGAGGCTTGATTTGGGTATTTTTGTATTTAATTCTAAAATCGGGAGCAGAGATGCCGAAATATGAAAGGAGAATTTAAGCAAAAAAAAAAACAAACAATTACAAAAAGTGATGGAGGAGATGGCAGTTCTAAATTAAACTTGGAGATATAAAGATAATATGTAAAGCAAAGAGTGGTTATGGGCACAATTATGGCTGTTGGTGACAGACGGAGATTGAGTGATATCAGTTAACGTGCAGAAATATATTGCGACAGTGAAATAGATTGTCAGCGCAGGACGATAATAAATGTAGTCGCTTGGGGAGACCTCCCAGCGATGACTTACAAATAACGTATGATGATAATAATAATAATCGTGACGAAGGCATTCAACAATTGCAATGTTAGAACTCAAATTTGTTTTGTTTATTCTTGCAAATTTTATAACAGCTCAATCATTGAAGAACCTGAATGTGGATGAGAGCAGAGAAGATATTCGGATTTGTGATCACTTTGCAAACAGTGGAGATCATCGCACAAACAACACCGATGCAGAGACGGGTGACAGCGAAGATGAATTGCTCAGAACGACGACGGAGGAACCTCTGGTGGCACGAGAGTTGATCGGTAGGATCCCTGCACTGCTACATCGCGAGTTGCTCGTCCAGGGTCTCATCACACAATCCGAGCTCTCAGAAGTCTATTCCATACCCAGCGCATCAGCACGAGCTGACTTCATCATAAGCCGTCTCGTTTGCAAGAAGAAAAAGAAGCCGCAACTCCAAAAGATTCTGTGTGAATATCGTGAAAAGCAAGAGGCATTCCTGAAAATGCGGAGAGAATCGAGTAAGTGATTTACTGTACACGCCACACCACGTGCATTGCTGAGTGTATTAATGCATCATCTTTGTCACTCATCTCTAGTGTTGATGTACGATGAATAAAGATATCTGTATAAGATATGAACCCTTAATACGGTGCAATAAGTCAATGGTTAGGGTGGTAGATGCATTGCTGAAAAGCGCTGCGTTAAGGGAAAATGCGTTCATGCATTGTGGCAGTAAACTGGAGTACGTGGAAAAAAACCCACGAGCATCAGAATCTTTATCCTGGATGAGGACTCCGATGAGCTATGAAGCTTTTTTCCCAGATTTCCGGTAGGGACACGGAGCCAGCGAGTTACATCAACACCAAACAATAAGTATGAAGCAGGTAACACGTAATCCCCGTATAGATGGATTCCAGATGAAGATTAATCCACTTGCTGTACTGCCATACCCTGGCATTGCAGCAGGTGGCGACTTTGTCGCCCTTGCTTAGGGAGTTTCACAAATCGTTTGTGATCCACCAACCCTCGCCCCCAAAGTGCTGGATTACCGGCGGCGCCATTGGTAACGACCAGACGTGTCCTGAAGCCATCAGACAGTTTGGTGAACAGTTGACTGAGAGTGAGATTGGGTCAGTCGGTTGATATGCTTGGGCTCTATTTGATTTGCCTTTCATAGGCAGGGTGGAACCTAGGGCAGAAACGTAGGAAACCCTGATAAAGACTACGTCAGCTGTGTAAATTGCAGCCTGGTACGCTAAAACTTTCAGCAAATGTTTGTATTTCTTACTGACATATTGCCAATTGCAAAGTATATTTCTCAAATGGTAATCAATGTTCGCTTAACACAACATGTGCATTGTTATCGTTAACAGGCACTTGCTCACCGACTCTGAACCCAAACACTGCACATCGGAACCTCCAGATTTCTGCCGACTTTAAAACCGTCAGGACTTCCACACACACCCAACCTTACCCTTACAACTCAGATCGGTTCGACCACTACCAAGTAGTTATTTGCTCTGAGAAATTCGTGTTCGGTCGCCACTACTGGGAGGTGGACGTGAGAGGTTGTGAGAAATTCGTCATCGGTGTCACGTATGACTCAATACCACGGAAAGGTTATGACAAAGCCTGTAAAATTGGGTTCAATGAAGTTTCGTGGAGCCTTAAGAAATGGGGTAACGCCTACAAGGCGGTACATAATGAGACGGAAACAAAACTGACGGTGCGAGATGCTCCCAAAAGAGTCGGGGTTCACCTGGACTGGGAGGCGGGCGTCTTGTCATTCTACAGTGCCGACTCCATGTCGCTGCTGCATCGATTTCAAGGAAAATTTGATCGAGAGCTGTACCCTGCAATGGCCGTGCTGCGTAGAAGTCTCTCAATATGCCCGTTGATGTACGCAGATGCTCGTTGTTAGAGATGAGAGGCTCCTATTTGAGCAGTCACCCATGCGACCCCTGTATGTATGTAGAGTAGCTCCCTGGCCAACCGCGAGGGTTCAGGTTCCTGAAAACCCTCGCGTTTGATAAAGTTACAGGGGCCTATGGGTTGTAGGGGTTAGGGGAACCGCGCGTGTGGCTAGTCTCGTCATAGCTTAACTAAGTTGCCTATTTATTTCCTAAACTATGTTACGTAATAAAAAAATATAAACACGATATTAACTTTACATACCTTTAAATATTCACAATGATTATAATTAGGAAGTATTAACGACGATGATGATGACGATGACAATGAGATGATGGGGAAGGGCTGGTTAGAAGGAGGGGCTCAGCCCAGCCATGGCCCCTTCAGACCACAGACGCAACTCCCTCTCATTCTCGCCACTCGCTGCATGCTTGGGTCCATGATTAAGGGCAAAATGAATGTGCACCATGGAGTAATGTACAACAAAACAGACGGCCAGCTGATCAGCTGAGCAGCGCCATGGCCCCGTGGAATTTGTATTACATTTCGCGGTTCGCAAAGCATACAAAACATCTGCATTGATGTCAGGTGTTTACGTATTTTTATGTTAATGTGTTCATATAGTCGATGGTACTGCTATGTTAAGACGCTGTGTAAAATGTATTTTTCATGCTTATGAATCAATGTTATGCGAATGTCCGATTTTATAATTTCTGCGATTCAGTGTATATACGGTATTCCGATGTCCTATTTCATCTTTAACTTGATTCTGTGAGAGTCATATTTTGTATTAAACTCCATACAGTGATTGCCTACAAAACCATTGCATTCCCATGGCGTACATCATCTTAAACTTGACTGGGGGTGAGCAGCTACAACATGGGACCTTTTTTGTCAGTATTAAAGTTTGAAAAAATAACAAGAGGTTTTAACCCTTTCTGGCAATAAAACATTCGTGTTAAGATGTTCAAACCCCAAAGAGAAGCCTTCAGCAAAGGATAATGTCACTGCATTCACCACACACAGGCTCCTTGTGGTGAACATGCAAATATGCTGCTCGCCTTTTGGAGTGCTCTGGTCTGGCACTGGTGGTGAGACTGGGCCCTGTCTCTGGTGTGGACCAACCAGTCTCAAAGACGATCTTACCTATGAAAGTATTTTTTTGTCTGTTTGTCTCTGTCTGTCTCTGTCTGTCTGTGGATGCGCACTTGCGAAGGATATGGCTCGAAAACCGTTGGATTTACGTTCAAAAACAGTACCCGGGTACCACGCCGTAAGCCCCGTGGTAAGGCAGCGCTATACCGTTTTGCCATCAGTAAACTTGAAAGTAGTTAAGTGAACAATTTAGTGCTACTGTATTATTATTTAATTATTTCATCGCGCCGCTAAAGCTGCCCGGGGGTTGCCCCTAGCAACGCACACGCGTTATCGGTGGATTGGGGGGGGGGGGATTTCTCATTCGCGTTCAATATGGAAAAAAAATCGACTCAACGCTGAGGTCAATTCCTAAAAGTGTCGTGTCCTCTTCCCCCCCCCCACCAATGTGTGCACTTACTACTATAGGATCAGTAGATACTAATATTATAGCACTAAGATACTATTATGGTAGCGTGGGGGGGGGATGGTGGGGGGTTGGGGGGCGGTGGTTGCGGCCACCACCACAGTCAGTATGCACTGCTGCAGTGATAGCAGGTGACACCATAGTCAGTATGCACTACTGCAGTGATAGCAGGTGACACCATAGTCGGTATGCACTACTGTAGTGATAGCAGGTGACACCACAGTCAGTATGCACTGCTGTAGTGATAGCAGGTGACACCACAGTCGGTATGCACTGCTGTAGTGATAGCAGGTACTGCTATCGAGTTGGTAGATACTGCTATATAGAGTTAGTCGCTACTAAAACAGTCAGTATATACCACTACGGTCAGTAAATACTGCTACAGGCAGTAAATACTACTACACAGTAGACACTACTATTGAGTCAGTTGATACTGCTAGAGAGTTAGTAGTTACTACTGTAGTGAGTCAAACTAAGTCGCAGACGTTATCTTCGAAGCAACACTATTTATTTACACAACGGTACGTAACATAACACAATCTACACTCGGGTCTTGAATGCCCATCTAACCACGCTATGGCAGAACTAGACACGGTTATCTCGGCCTCGCTCTGCGTTGCGTTGCAGAGCTAGCTGAGTAGATAACCTCGCGTTTCCAATAAACCCTCAGAGCCAGGGTGAACATCTGACTCCGAACGTCATTTATTGAAATTGAACGGTAGAGAGAGGTAAAACTGGTAAGAAAACAGCACAGATACAGCATCTGTTAATACCCAGAAAAACCAACACAATGAATAAACACCACAGCATCATAACGTTGTCTTATGAATGAGACATTTTGTTATTTCAAGCTTGAATCTACTTACTCGATTACAGGTAAATAACAACAAGGCAAGCTGCAGGCTTTATTGTCCACTAGGCCCCACATACATCGTAACAATTTAACAGCATTATAAAGGTTCTAGCGTTATAACAGCATTATAAAGGTCCTTCTAATATTATAGCAACCTTGCCAGTATCATAAGAACACAAACGAACTTACAGACAATGCTTCCCAAAGTCCCACAACGGTGGCTGCAGCTGTCTTCACGGAGCTGTGATGTGTGCCGCCATCTTGAATTATGTTTTTAATGGCCGATGCCCGCGTGGTTCAGCGGAAATCTAAAATCGCAACTTCCTGGTCACGTGACCACCCCCTATTTCAAAAACAGGAAATTCCTGTGTACACATGCCCCACATCTGCCGTGAGGCAAGACACTTGCCGTGAGGCAGAACAACGGTTCGCTATCCCGGTCCGGACCACAAGCTAGGTCCTGGACCGCGTGGCTAGAGACTTCTTCTCCCCGACGTGGATCTTCGTAACACCAGCACACAAAGAACCTCGAGCTCCTCACGGGGCCCTTGTAAGATGCCCCCGGGCTGGGGCTGGCTCCGCCCTTCGCCCCGCCCACCTTCCAGGTCTCTTGAGCTCCTTCTCGAAGGTTCCCGAGAGCTCTTTTGGACCACGTGATCGCTCCGTGGCCCCCGTCCACCGGTGCCCCCCCTCCAATATCATCCGGTCACGTGTTAGTAGGTCAACCAGCGTATCATGCCCCAAGGTAACCCTGGCTGGCTGACGCTCCCTCACCGGGAGCCCGCACCGCACACTGCTCACGGTGCCTCCGCGCTAACCAGCGCTCACCCAAGCCCCGCTAGTGCTGGTACTACACCCCATAACCCGGGCTGCCCATAATAACAACACATTACCCGCCGTGGCTTCGTAAGCGCCAGCACCATACAGTGACAAGCACAGTAACTGCACTACTATAGAGTTATCACCACGGGCAGCGATTTGGCAGTTTGTTTAGAAGGACGAGTCCATCTATGTTCTGAAAAGAGGAGAGGGGAGACGAAAAATTAATGTATGCTGTCTGAAAGCCACCGTAAGCGTGAACAATCAATTAAGACCTGAAATGGTTTATCAAATCCTTCCAATGATTGCTAAGCCAGAATCCATCTTCTCGGTTGAAATTGTCTCTGTGCTTGTATATGTGGATAGCCTCATGAACGAATCTCTCATGGTAGCCAGATGGCTTACAAAGAACCTCTGTCTTGGAGAAGTCAATGTCATGTGAGCCTACTGAATTATAACAATGATCTGCCACGGCCGAGGTGTTGGTCCTACCGTGTTTAAGGTCTGCTTTGTGTTCACGAATGCGGTCCGAGACATGGCGTTTGGTTTCTCCAATGTAACTACTACCACAGAGGCAACTTAGTTTGTAGACACCAGGGTACTGTATGTCCGGAATCACATCTTTAACAGAGGGAACCAGATCACGGATTTTATGTAATGTGTTGAAACGGACCTGGATCTTGTGTTTATTCAAGATTTTGGAGATATTTTTTGTGATCCCCGCAATGTAGGGTAAAGTGATGGTTTTGAAACGCTCCTCAAGAGGGTCCTTCTTCATGGTTTGAGTGATAGCTTTGCGGATTGTATAGTCGGAGTAACCATTAGCCTTAAGAGCTTGGTGTACGTGCTTGAATTCACTGCCTATGTGTTCCTGGTCGGATATTCATTGGGCTCTATGGTACAGAGTCTTGATGAGATAATTATTCTGTGATGAATGGTGGTGGGAATTCGGTTTCAGATAAGCATCCGTATGGGTAGCTTTCCTGTAGACAGAGTGGCTCATTGAACCATCAGGTCTCTTTTTTATTAGGACATCCAAAAAAGGTAGCCTGCCATCTTTTTCGACTTCCGTGCTAAATCTGATGGCTGGGTGTATGGAATTGATGTGGTCGAAGAATCGGTCTAGAGCAGGCCGGCCATGTGGCCAGATGACAAAAGTGTCATCCACGTACCTCTTCCATAAGGTTGGGCGCAGAGTGGCAGTCTGGATGGCGTCAGTCTCAAATTTCTCCATGAAAATGTTAGCTATAACCGGAGATAGGGGGGGGCCCATTGGGGTGCCCTCAGTTTGTTTGTAGAAAGTTCCATTCCAAGTGAAGTATGTATTGATTAAGCAGTATCTCACCAGGGGGGGTACCTCAGTGTTTAGTCCTTGATGAACCAAGTCTTCAATGATTGCGATGGTGTCAGGTACAGGAACTTTGGTGAATAAGGAAACTACATCAAAACTGACAAGCAGGTCGTCTGGGGATAGGGAAATACCTTTGATTTTTTAAATAAATAAACACAAACACCGTTTAAAATAAATAAATAATTGCTTACCACCACTTCTTTCAAATGTTTCTTGCCGTTGGTTTTCACACCTGATGATGACCGTTTGTGTTATGGTTGAAACGTCGTGAGAATTTTTATTGTTTTATATATATTTTATTATTTTATTGTTTCCCTTCAACGTGACTTTACCGAAAGAGCTTAGTATCTGTGTATGTATATGTAAGGTTTTTAAGAGAAATTTTGAAATATATTTCTCGCCCGGGCAACGCCGGGTACTTCCCGCTAGTACCATGCCCATACGTTTTGAAACTTTACGGTAATGTCACGATGTTTGCTGTTGTTGTTTTCAATAAAATTGTGCGGGCAACAACCTGTGGCCCTCGTCAATGGACAGGGGAGACGCTGTGGTTCCCCCTTTCGATCGTGGATTCGTTTCGTCCCAGCGCAGCCACGCCCAATACCTCCATATATGGGTAATAACATTAACATCATTTATTATTCTTCCTGTCTCGGAACCCATGCAATATATGGGGATCACAAAACATTAAAATAGTTTAACATCCGTTGTGGGTCCATTTCTTACCAGCCAACCCCTCCATATATGGAAATTTAATTAACATAATTTATTCGTTCCGTATCGCATTAATTTCCACCCCAGTGCAGCCACAGCACGGGCGGGTTCCAAACGAACATCAAGGGTCCCCCTTGTGGGTGGTGAGCACCATGCCCGCCCCGGCCGCCTTTGTCTCCCCAGCGGCAATGTTCAACACACACCGCCACTATTCATTTTGCTTCTCATTTTGAGGCTGAGTCGACCGAGGGGAGGCCCACTGAGTCGGTTCAGAAAATCGTCACTGATTTTGGTGGCCTTGAGCAGGGATCAAACTCACACCTGACCAATACTCGCCATTCGCCACCGCGTGGCAGTGAGGACACCACGGCGCTTGTGCCAGGCTAGGTGCAGCTTAAGGCCAGGTGAAGTATCCAGCGCCCGCTGTCACATGAAATACTCAGGTGTGTGTGTGTCTGTGTTTGTCTTTCTGTCTTTCTGCTTGTGTGTCTGTGCGTGTGTCTGTGCTTGGTAGAGATACAATGGTACAGATACAATGGGAGGCTGATCGATGCCCGGCTGCGGTCAAGGGATGGCTCCCTATTGGTCAACCACGTTATGTATGCCAATGATCTGGTAATTGCCGCTCACTCAGAGGAGGCGTTGGAAATGCTGCTGCTGAGACTGCAGCGTGCCACTGAGAGATGGGGCCTTACCATCAGCCCCACCAAAATTAAACGCCTGCCTGGGTATTTTGTACCATCGGACACTCAACCCCCACAACTCCCAATTGGTGATGGGCAGTTGTGGAGAGAGTAGTGAGTTTCCCATACCTGGGCAGTGTGCTCATGACCGGCTCCGGTTTGACAGCAGAGGTCTCACTCACAATCAGTCGAGCGGCATTATCTTTTCATCGGTTGCATAACGCTGTGTGGAAGCTATCTGGTGTCTCGCTTTGAGCGGTCATTCCCTCACTTCTCTACGCTTGTGAAACGTGGACCCCCCCCTAATGGAGCATCTTCGCTGGTTGGAAACATTTATGCTGGCCTGCTTACGATCCATCCTGGGTTTAACCAGGCTGCATTGAGTGAGGAGCTCACAAATCATTGAAAAATCTGGACAAAGTCCCATTGGTGAGCTCCTCCGGCAGGCAAGGCTGCGTTGGCTGGGTCATGTAGCCTGCATGTCCAGTCACCGCATGCCTAAACAGCTTTTGTTCGGCTGGAACGAGGGGGCTAAACTGGCGCGGCACAGGCTAGAAAAGGGATGGAGTGATGTGTTACAGGAGGATGTGGAACTGAGTGGACTTGCCGATGACTGGGACCAGCGGTGTCAAGATCGGCCTCTATGGAGGAGGCTCGTGATGGACGCTGCTGGGCAGTTGAAGGTAGTCGCCCTCCAACAAAAACAATGGGCGGAGGAGCGACGCTCACAACAACGAGCGGAGCGCCGGGTGGCTAGAGTACAGCAAGTTGCCATAGTAGGGGGCACAGGTGGTGCATCAGCCAGTCATCTCAGTCATCTCACTCATTCAACCCATGGCACCTGGGACTGCCCCGTAACCTCCTGCCAGCGGGCATTCGACACTTCACGTGGCCTCAAGTTGCACATAGCCTGCCATAAGCGTTGTGGTGACGTTACCGCCACTTAGTGGCGAATGGCGGTTGTTGTTGTTATGTGTATCTGCGTGTGTCTGTGTCTTTCTGTGTGTCTGTGTGGGGAGCGGTAGTGTAGCGGTTAGCACGCTGTGCTATGAACCTGGCAACCCGGGTTCGATTCCCGCTCACGGCCAACACCACTCAGTGATGATTTTCTGAACCGGTCCCGGGCCTCCCCTAGGTCGACTCAGCCTAAAATGAGTACCTGTGCGATGTGTAAACATCGTCACTAGGGAGACAAAGGCGGCCGGGCGTGGTGTTGGCCACCCACCCCCTCCTGTGCCACAATATCGGTAGCCTTCATAGGGGCTCGCTCACAGCACTTGCCCCAACAGTCTGTTACAGGTTACACGGGGGAGCTTTGTGTGGAATATAGCAGCCAAGTGGGGAGCGGTGGCGCTGCGGTTAGCACCACGAATCCAGTTCAAGTCCCGTATTCGATTCCCGTTCACGGCAAACACCACCAGTCGTGGGCCTCCCCAAGGCCGACTCAGCCTCAAATAAGTAGCCGGAGTGGTGTGTAGTAGTAGTAAACATCGCCACGGGGGATACAAAGGCGGCCGGGCGCGGTGGTGCTTGCTACCCACACCTTCGTGTGCCACGGTGCATGTAGTTTTAACAGCTGCTGCAGGACGGGGTTCCGTTTCTGGTGTTTGCTCAGTATAGACTTGGCAGCGATTTGATTCAGCGAATCAGAAGCCAGGCTCAATGACGACTCACCCACAGACTCACCACACAGAGACCCATAGACTCATCACACAGAGACCCACAGACTCACCCCACAGATTCACCCCACAGACTCACCACACAGAGACCCATAGACTCACCACACAGAGACCCACAGACTCATCACACAGAGACCCACAAACTCACCCCACAGACTCACCACACAGAGACCCATAGACTCACCACACAGAGGCCCATAGACTCACCACACAGAGACCCATAGACTCACCCCACAGAGACCCATAGACTCACCCCACAGACTCACCACACAGAGACCCATAGACTCACCACAGGGAGACCCACAGACTCACCCCACAGACTCATCACACAGAGACCCACAGACTCACCACACAAAGTCCCATCGACTCACCCATACCTGTCAACCCGTACGGTTTACCCCGTTCTCTTGTACAGGGAAATTGAGTTTTCACGTCCATATTGTGTACAGCCATTATTACACGGGCAAAAAATCACGTGTCTATTTGTTTGTGTTTCTCCCTTGTGATGGAACTTTGTAGGATGGACGTTGAAATGTGTAGTGTATTGTAGTGTCTAGTGTAGTGTATGGTAGTGTAGTATATAGTAGTGTATAGTGCAGTGCATGGTAGTGTAGTGCATATTATTGTATAGTGTAGTGTATAGTAGTGAAGTGTATAGTAGTGGAGCATAGTGTCGTGTATAGTAGCATATAGTGTAGTGAACAGGCGACATTACATGCGCAGACTCGCCACCAGATGTCTAATGAATCCTTGCAGTCACGAAAGCTTCAAATCTAGAATTGGCCACCAGATGTCGCTGCTTTGCTATTTGGCCGTATGCGTCTGTGACGTACTGTGAAGAGTAGCCCGACAGTCAGGAGCAGCGATGAAAGCGAACGCAGCGGCCCTGTCTCTTTTGAAAAGCTCTTCACTTCTTCCGTAAATGTTCTTCAGATTTTGAACATGTTCCGCCTTTCACGACTGAGTCCGAGAAGAGGAAATGTGACGCACAACGCGGAAAAGTACTCGAGGATTTTCAAATTGTAAAGTGTTTGTTTTTACTCAATAAATGTTTATAAAGGTTATGTTAAGTTACATAAATTAACATAAATTCGAATATTTACGCATTTTTCCACATTTCATTTTAATTTTTATTATTTTCATTACATTTTCAAGACCCAATACATACAACAGGCTTGCACCTGGGGAAATGCAAAACAGCTCATGGGGAGTTTACTTTGTGCACGGTTGCAATTGACTCTGCTCGATCGGTGTCCGCTGCTAAGGTCGTGACGGGTTTCTGTCTTCATTACTGTCGCTGCTGTACCGTTCCCTTCCCGTTGTAATGGTGACGGTGATATCGGCACGATGGAAAATAAAGATCGATTCATTCGTGATAGATTCATTAATTGACAGTCTACAGAGGTTGAGAAGTGTATCGTTGAGTTCGCGCTCCGTTTTTCGATCGCTGTGATGCACAAATGTCCCCGTCTCATTCCCTGGGTATTCTCAGGCGAACGCAAGATGTTCGTCACGTGGGGCTGGTCGTAGCAAAATCATCAGATCGCTCGCAAATGACGTCGCAACATCGGATCTGTTTCTGTCACAGCCACCACCAATTTCATTGGAGCCTCTTCCGTTCGTTGCCCATTGGGGCCTTGTGAACGATCACCGTTGAAGGGCCCCGTAATTGGTTGGGCTCATGCAGCGTTACTTAACATGCAGGGTTCTATCAGAAGCGAGGCGTTTGCGGTGAGACAAATTCATCACGGAGCGCCGTCGTGACTTCCTACGTCTGACTGAGACCTGGCACAGGCCTCTTGACTATTTTTCACTGAACGAGGCAGTGGCGGCGCCAGGATTTTCAGGTAGCAGGGGGGCAACCCCTCCAGCAATGAAAAACGATAGAGGAGTTGTTAGTAAGTTAGGACTTGTCCCCCCCGGGCGCTTCTGCAGCCATCGATCGAGGGTCGAATTTGAACTGTGTGCGATCTGCATCGCACTCGCTGAAGGTGGATGCCTTCAGGGAAGTCGTGGACTGTAGACGCAACTTCACACAATTCTGTGAGTCACTTATAACCGCTTTGCCGTTACTTATTGCCAATTATGGACTCAGACTTTTATCCTATCATCTCATAGAGTCCCCGGCACCTAATGATATGCTACACAGTAGCAATGGGGGTCGCAAAATGCAGATTGATTACTAATAAACCCCCAATTATTTGATCGAAATTAGGTATTTCGATCGGATCATTGGGGGGGCACGTGCCACCCCCCCCTCCCCCACTGGCTCCACCACTGGAACGAGGCGACTCCGACTGGTTTCTCTTCTCGTGAGGATCAACGGTCGTCAGGTCGGGGCAGGTGACCTGATTTTATATCATGCTGATTCTGCGTTTGTAAAACCTGTCCCATTGCCAACGTTCCAGTCATTTGGAGGCCAATTTGTACCCAGCCGGCATTGTTAATATTGCTCTATCGCTTCTCCAAGGTTAATTTACACATTTCTCTCAGTTCTCTGAGTTCCTCTCGGTGTTGTGTGGCTCGTTCTGAATGGATTCTCATCATTGGTGACTTCAAATGTTCACGGTGATCCACCATCCAAACCTCATGTCAGTGACTTATTGGCCATCCTTGACTCTTTTGGTTTCTTGCAGCATGTCTAACAGCACACACAGCGTGGTGAACTTACTTTAGATTTAGTTTTGTTCTCTTGGGCTTCCACTGTCTGAACTCACTGTGACGGATCCAGGAAACTCCGACCACTCTTCCGTCATCTTTGATTTATCCCTGCACCCTCCTGGTCCTTTTATTAAACATCGAATTTAATTTCGCAAAATTCCATCGGTCACCCCCTGGCCTCTCTCTCACGGACGCCCTATCGAGTTCTCCACTAGCTGATGAGTGCGAGCACCCGTTGTAGACGCTGCTCGATTATAAAACTCTGTTCTGTCACAATTCATCAGCAAATATTTAAAGAACAACGTCGTACCTATCATACCTTATTTTACATTCAAAATACTTCCCGTTCAACGTTTTGGGTTGATACCACGAAACGAAATAATAGGGGGATTGTCGTTTCGTGAACTGCCTCACCAACTCTCTCGTTTCCCCATTGCCGTTGAGTTCACAACGTCACGGATTTATGAGACCATAACCCCCCCTCCCCCCCGTGTTCGGGCAAGGGTCCCAATTAAGTGACCAACCGTGATAGTATTGTGTAATACTATAATAAAATACTATAACCTTAATACTATAATAAAACCTTGTATACAGTATTATTGTGGTTTTCATAATATAGGTTTTTGTGTGTTAGATCGCACAAATATTAATGTGTCGTTAAACCCGCCACCACACAGCCTTTTAGTAAAGTTTGTCACGTAAACATAACGTGGCCAATTCGTCACAAGTACAGCAATAGTGTATGGTGTAGTGGTGTAGTGGATAGTAGTGTAATGTATAGTAGTGTAGTGTATAGTGTAGTGGTGTAGTGTAATGTATAGTAGTGTAATGTATAGTGTAGTGTATAGTATAGTGTATAGTGGTGTAGTGTATAGTGTAGTATACTAGTACAGCACTAACCGGTGTGTTGGAGGGTAGAGCCACAACATTGACAATCTGAGTACCGTGACGTGTCGCCAGTAATTACAACCGGCATCATCAGGCGGCAGGGTTCCACAACACATTTATATACACGCGATCTAACCCCAACACAACCTGTGCTATGAGTGATATTGTGTCGTGGTTTTCACTTTTACATACAAAACATTTCTCGTGTTAGCCAGGCGTACACTTCAGCCTGGCTCAGTCCCCATTGATTATATTTTCTACGTGACTTTACTCAAAGAACCAAAGAGTAATTCCTGCAGTCACGAAAGCTTCGAATCTAGTTACTGCCCATATAGATTCAACACTGCCCATAGACTCAACACTGCCACGGTTGGCTACGTACGGTGCGAAAGAAGTTCAACATACGTACACACAAGAGCTATTTAAGCTGGCTGGCAAACTCTCACTTGCGTTGTGAATAATCCACCAGGCAACACCACACGAAGCGGTCTCATCGCTCCGTCTTCTTGTTGGGCATTCTCTCAAATGTGAATTCATTCCGAGCCTGCCACTCACTCAGTCATTCCTTCAACCTGACAATCAGCCAGCAACACTCACTCAGTCAATCCTGCACCCTTACAATCAGCCTGTCACTCACTCAGTCAATCCTTCACCCTTACAATCTGCCTGCCACTCACTCAGTCAATACTTCACCCTTACAATCAGCCTGCCACTCACTCAGACAATCCTCCCACAACACCCTGCGTACCAGGTGACGTAATTAACATCTCCTAGCCACCGTGGCGATGATGAGAGAGAGACGCAGACTCAAACAATGCAGCAGGCATCGTCAGGGTCGGAATCAAACCCACGACCACCTGCGTACCAGGCGAGGTTGGTGTAGGGTGCTTTTTCAGGAATATTTTGCTGTTTTTTTCATGGATTTTCTGTCTGCACAGTCACATAGTCACTTAAAGATGTTTTCTTGTTCGTGTTTTGTGTTTTTTGTTTGTTGTGGTTGCACCCGATTCAAGAGCCGAATGGCTCACAGGGCTATACCAAATAAATAAACTGAACTGAACTTAGTCAACATTTCGTCACAACAGCCCGCATGAGAGGGAGCATCAAGAGAGACCCTTCAGTGGGCATTTTGGATCTCCTCTTCCACGCTGCACCAAAGACGTTGGAAGAGGTGAGCATAGCAGGGGCTCGGACCTGGAACGCAACTTTAATGGTTTTACAACACACTGCGGTGCTGATCAAACACCGCACGCTCTTTCTCTCGTGTGAGTTCACAACGCCTCGATCGCTGCCCTCCGACTCAAAGGTCGCCGAAAACGCCCAAGTCGCCAAAGACGACGGTGACCACACGGGGAGTGTTCCAGAGCGGTTTGGCGCGACCGACAGCGAAGGAACCACACCGCAGATGAAGGGAAATCACCGACGTGGGGCTGAAGGGCGTAAAAAATGAATCTTCCGTCGTGTTTCATCGCCCTTCAATTGTTCGCGACGCTGGTGAGTGAACTTACGCACGGCGCCTTCACAAACCAGAGGACGCCTGGGGTGGTCTTGGTGTGGTCTGGGACTGTTGTTGTTGTCTTTGTGTGGTCCGGGACTGTTGTTGTCTTGGTGTGGTCTGGGACTGTTGTTGTTGTCTTTGTGTGGTCCGGGACTGTTGTTGTCTTTGTGTGGTCTGGGACTGTTGTTGTTGTTGTCTTTGTGTGGTCTGGGACTGTTGTTGTTGTCTTGGTGTTGTCTGGGACTGTTGTTGTTGTCTTGGTGTGGTCTGGGACTGTTGTTGTTGTCTTGGTGTTGTCTGGGACTGTTGTTGTTGTCTTTGTGTGATCCGGGACTGTTGTTGTTGTCTTCATGTGGTCTGCGACTGTTGTTGTTGTTGACTTGGTGTGGTCTGGGACTGTTGTTGTTGTTTTGTCTTGTTGTGGTCTGGGACTGTTGTTGTCTTGGTGTGGTCTGGGTATGTTGTCTTGGTGTGGTCTGCGACTGTTGTTGTGTTGCCTTGCCCCAAGCTTAAATTTAGTGTTGATAAACCGCCACGAATTCATGTCCAATAGACACTCGTTTCTTCTCGCGAATTTTCCATGGATGTCTATGTCAAAAAACAACTAATTTATGTGGAATGAATTGTTTTCTCTGCCACGACAAAGTAAAAAAAATCAAACTCACCAATTAAATGATCTAACAAATCGCTCACAATGATGCACAACTGATGACGATTTCAATTGTTACTCTTTCGATTGAGAATGTTCGACCGACGGATGATGCGCGTGCTCAGTGATAATATCACTTTCCTGGCACCCACCCAGCAGAAGAATCGGCCCACTAAGTGGATGATAGCAGAGCCACCGCTCAGCCCTCTGTGTGTAAAGATATTGCAACTACTGTACTGTAGTGGCGATCACGCGGATTTCGGATTAACCGGAGCAACACAAATGTTCGGGATTAAGCAGCGTGTGACCTATAAATAAGCATTTCCAACATATCAAAGTGTATACCTGTTTTTAGATTATACATTTGGGCTGAAGGGAAAAATCTAAGAGTTATTAATTTACGTCAAAATCTCGAATAAACCTGAATGCTGATAACCGAGAGCTTAAACAACTTTATATTTATATTCATTAATGTATGCCTAGTGGCATGTTTACCTTTTCCACTACTTTGCACTCCTATCGGTGTGTATTGTGTGTATATTGTGTTTGTTGTTGTAACTTTCTGAGCCCCGTGCCACACTGCTGGACATCTGTGACAAAGTGCTTCATAGCTGATCGCATTCCTCCCTACCTCCCTCGACAGCGATCTAACCCAAAAACCTTTATTATGAATAGTCTCTATGTATCTCTGTGGGTCTCTATAAATCTCTGTGGGTCTCTATGTATCTCTATGGGTCTCTATGTATCTCTGTGGGTTTCTATCTATCTATTTTGGTCTCTATGTGTCTCTGTGGGTCTCAATGTATCTATATGGGTCTCTATGTTTCTCTGTGGGTCTCTATATACCTCTATGGGTCTCTATGTGCCTCTGTGAGTCTCTGTGTATCTCTGTGAGTCTCTATGTATCTCTGTGGGTGTCTATGTATCTCTGTGGGTCTCTATGTATCTCTGTGGGTCTGTATGTATCTCTCTGGGTCTCTATGTGTCTCTGAGGGCCTCTATGTATCTTCATGAATCTATGTGTCTCTGTGGGTCTCTATGTATCTATATGGGTCTCTATGTTTCTCTGTGGGTCTCTATGTATCTCTGTGGGTCTCTATATTTCTCTGTGGGTCTCTATGTATCTCTGTGGGTCTCTATGTACCTCTATGGGTCTCTATGTGCCTCTGTGAGTCTCTGTATATCTCTGTGGGTCTCTATATATCTCTGTGGGTCTCTATGTATCTCTGTGGGTGTATGTATCTCTGTGGGTCTCTATGTATCTCTGTGGGTCTCTGTGTCTCTGAGGGCCTCTATGTATCTCCATGAATCTATATGTGTCTCTGTGGATCTTTATGTATATCTGTGGGTCTCTATGTATCTATATGGGTCTCTATGTGTCTCTGTGGGTCTCTATGTATCTCTGTGGGTCTCTATGTATATCTGTGGGTCTCTATGTATCTCTGTGGGTCTCTATGTATCTCTGTGGGTCTCTATGTATCTCCATGAATCTCAATTGGCCTCTATGCGTCTACATTATTGGGCTGCCACTATGAATGTCTACGTGGTGATGATATTAGCCACTTGGTTGAGCTGCTATCATTGGGTGTGGTTGCCAGGGGTCGCTGCTGAACAAACAGCAGCGTTGTGGTGGTGGCCTTTTCTTATTGTTAAACAAATAAATATTTCAGTTTAGCCTATGAGTCTCTAAGTATCTCTATAGCTCTTCTTTGGATCTTTCGGTAAAGTCACGTAGAATGAGAATAAAATAATAAATTGATAAAATAAAATAACACAATAATATTCTCACGACGTTTCGGCCACAACACAAGCGGCCTTCATCAGGTGAAGGGAGCGAGACTGTCTGGTAGGACAGCGCTGGAGTGAGAGAGCCACGTTCAGATCACGGCTTTTAAGCTGTGTGAGAGGAACAAAGAGCCTTGACGAAGGAATTAGCATAAAATTTAGCATTGAAAAGGCTGAATGATTAGCTTGTGACTGGTCACAGAAATAGCTATGTTAAAAGTTAAAGCATACACATCCGCAGAGGCACCCATTGTTAAAAAGGAATTAGCATAGAATTTAGCATTGAAATAGCTAAATTAAGGCATTCGCTTGTAACTGCTACAGAAATAGTTACGTTGAAGTCAGAGCATACACATTCACCGAGGCACTTAGTACAAATCAAAGCAGGAGAATTTAGCATTGAAATAACTAGGCGAATTTAGCATTGAAATAACTGGGTGATTTGCTAGTGACTGGTCACAGAAATGCCTACACATCTGAGCTATTCACAGTACTATATAGTGAACCAATAAAAACTAAAATATAAATTACCTTCATGTTATCAATAAACTCTATATTCTCCAATCAGCTAAGCTACCAACCATAAGTCGTTATATATCACAATGCTATATGGCGAAAAAATGGGTGGATTCTTACCCTCAAATTTCCGTACCACGGATAGCTACGGGCCCCGTTCAGACGGACGAGTTCGTCCATGGTCGGAACAGAGGAGGGGGAGAGAGACAGCTGCGAAGCCCTAGTATACTCCATGTTGTAAACCATACCATTAACCGTGGTGTGAGAGGTATTAAGAGGCAATGCTGGCGAAAGAGCTGCGGTCTGAAGGTCATCGTAAAATGACAATTAATTAAGAACAGAAATGATTTAACACATCTTTCCAGTGGTTACTAAGCCTGAATCCATCTTCTCGGTTGAAATTGTCTCTGTGCTTGTATATGTGAATGGCCTCATGAACGAATCTCTCATGGTAGCCAGTTGGTTTGCAAAGAACCTCCGTCTTGGAGAAGTCAATGTCATGTGAGCCCACTGAATTGTAACAGTGATCTGCCACGGCAGAGGAGTTCGTCTTACCGTGTTTCAAGTCTGCTTTATGTTCGCGGATGCGGTCCGAGATATGTCTTTTGGTTTCTCCAATGTAGCTACTACCACAGAGGCACTTTAGTTTGTAAACGCCCGGGTACTGTATGTCTGGAAGAGCATCTTTTACAGATGGAACTAAATCACGGATTTTGTGTACTGTGTTGAATCGGACCTGGATCTTGTGTTTATTCAGGATTTTGGAGATCTTTTTAGTGACCCTTGCAATGTAGGGTAAGGTGATGGTTTTGAGTGGCTCCACAAGAGGATCCTTCTTCATGACTGGAGTGATGGCTTTGCGGATTGTGTAGTCGGAGTAGCCATTAGCCCTGAGAGCCTGGTGTACGTGCTTGAGTTCACTGGTAATGTGTTCCTGGTCGGAAATGCATTGGGCTCTATGGTATAGAGTCTTGATGAGGCAGTTCTTCTGGGATGGATGGTGGTGGGAATCCGGTTTCAAGTAAGCATCTGTATGGGTAGCTTTCCTGTAGACAGAGTGGCTCATTGAACCATCATGTCTCCTTTTAATTAAGACATCCAGAAAGGGTAGTTTGCCATCTTTTTCGACCTCCATGGTAAATCTGATGGCTGGGTGTATGGAATTGATGTGGTCGCGGAATTGGTCTAGAGCAGGCTGGCCATGTGGCCAGATGACAAAGGTGTCATCAACGTACCTCTTCCATAAGGTCGGGCGTAGAGTGGCAGTCTGGATGGCGTCAGTTTCAAATTTTTCCATGAATACGTTGGCTACAACCGGAGATAGGGGGGAGCCCATTGGGGTGCCCTCAGTTTGTTTGTAGAAAGTTCCATTCCAGGTGAAGTATGTGTTGGTTAAGCAATGTCTCACCAGGGGGGGTACATCAGTATGCAGTCCTTGATGAACCAGGTCTTCAATGATAGCGATGGTGTCAGGTACCGGGACTTTGGTGAACAAGGACACCACATCAAAACTGACAAGCAGGTCGTTTGGGGACAGGGAAATGTCTTTGATTGTCGATACCAGGTGAGTAGAATTTAGTACCGCAGAGGTGGTTTTTCCAGTGAAAGGTCGCAGTATATCAGCCAGAAAACGTGCCAGTTTGTAGGTGGGGGAGCTGATAGTAGAGACGATGGGACGAAGGGGTGTATCTTCTTTGTGTATCTTTGGAAGGCCATATAATCTTGGTGGTCTGGCAGCAGAGGGTTTCAACAAGAACTGTTTGTTCTCATCAATTAATGCTGTTGAATCAGAGATAATTTTGTTCGTTTTGGTGACCAGGCTGTTGGTGGGATCTCTTTTTATTTTTGTATAGCTGCCATCGTTGAGTAGTTCTTGAATTTTGTTGTTATATTCTGTTTTGTCCATGATGACAGTGGCATTGCCTTTGTCGGCTGAGAGAACGACAATATCATCCCTCTTTTTTAATTGAGATAATTCAAAACGTTCGTCTTTGCTGATGTTGCTAGGTGGCAACTTAGCGTTTTTGAGGGTTGCAGCGATTTCAGATCTTGCTACGTCTGCAGAGATGTGACTCAAGCCCTTGAGTGCAACGTCGACATGGGCAATGATATCATTAACCGGTAAGTGTCTCGGTGTGACAGCAAAGTTTAGACCTTTAGCTAAAACGGATTTCAGACCATCAGAAATGGAACTGTTACTGCGATTAATTACGACTTTGTTGACGTCTATCTTTTCGGTGTGTGGATCTGATTTTTTGCTGGAGAGGTGATTGAATTTGGAAATCAAATTGTCCCTACATTGGTTCGACATAGTGGCAGCCGAAGAGGTAGTCATATTGTCTACATGTTCCCAATCCGATGTAGACATTGTTGCTGTCAATTTTAAGTGTGATTTGTAGAGTGTCTTGTCTAACTGATCGAGTTCGGTGCGTGTAAGTCTGATTTTTTCCGAGATAAGAGCGAAGCTAGTTCTAGCTAGAATTCGTTTTGCATTGAGAGAAGTTGCAACAGCAGAGGTTAGTGTAAATGCGGTTGGAATTACCTTAGAGTCGCGGCATCTCTTCAGAAAGGTGAGAGACTCGATTAGTTGAGCCTTCTTATCCCGAAGTCTGTTGAATGATCTTAAGGATGTGTGGAATCCCTCCCCGTAGAGGCGGTTAAATTTCGATTTAAAGCTTTCGTGACTGCAATGATTCATCTTCTTTGGTTCTTTCGGTAAAGTCACGTAGAATGAGAATAAAATAATAAATTGATAAAATAAAATAACACAATAATATTCTCACGACGTTTCGGCCACAACACAAGCGGCCTTCATCAGGTGAAGGGAGCGAGACTGTCTGGTAGGACAGCGCTGGAGTGAGAGAGCCACGTTCAGATCACGGCTTTTAAGCTGTGTGAGAGGAACAAAGAGCCTTGACGAAGGAATTAGCATAAAATTTAGCATTGAAAAGGCTGAATGATTAGCTTGTGACTGGTCACAGAAATAGCTATGTTAAAAGTTAAAGCATACACATCCGCAGAGGCACCCATTGTTAAAAAGGAATTAGCATAGAATTTAGCATTGAAATAGCTAAATTAAGGCATTCGCTTGTAACTGCTACAGAAATAGTTACGTTGAAGTCAGAGCATACACATTCACCGAGGCACTTAGTACAAATCAAAACAGGAGAATTTAGCATTGAAATAACTAGGCGAATTTAGCATTGAAATAACTGGGTGATTTGCTAGTGACTGGTCACAGAAATGCCTACACATCTGAGCTATTCACAGTACTATATAGTGAACCAATAAAAACTAAAATATAAATTACCTTCATGTTATCAATAAACTCTATATTCTCCAATCAGCTAAGCTACCAACCATAAGTCGTTATATATCACAATGCTATATGGCGAAAAAATGGGTAGATTCTTACCCTCAAATTTCCGTACCACGGATAGCTACGGGCCCCGTTCAGACGGACGAGTTCGTCCATGGTCGGAACAGAGGAGGGGGAGAGAGACAGCTGCGAAGCCCTAGTATACTCCATGTTGTAAACCATACCATTAACCGTGGTGTGAGAGGTATTAAGAGGCAATGCTGGCGAAAGAGCTGCGGTCTGAAGGTCATCGTAAAATGACAATTAATTAAGAACAGAAATGATTTAACACATCTTTCCAGTGGTTACTAAGCCTGAATCCATCTTCTCGGTTGAAATTGTCTCTGTGCTTGTATATGTGAATGGCCTCATGAACGAATCTCTCATGGTAGCCAGTTGGTTTGCAAAGAACCTCCGTCTTGGAGAAGTCAATGTCATGTGAGCCCACTGAATTGTAACAGTGATCTGCCACGGCAGAGGAGTTCGTCTTACCGTGTTTCAAGTCTGCTTTATGTTCGCGGATGCGGTCCGAGATATGTCTTTTGGTTTCTCCAATGTAGCTACTACCACAGAGGCACTTTAGTTTGTAAACGCCCGGGTACTGTATGTCTGGAAGAGCATCTTTTACAGATGGAACTAAATCACGGATTTTGTGTACTGTGTTGAATCGGACCTGGATCTTGTGTTTATTCAGGATTTTGGAGATCTTTTTAGTGACCCTTGCAATGTAGGGTAAGGTGATGGTTTTGAGTGGCTCCACAAGAGGATCCTTCTTCATGACTGGAGTGATGGCTTTGCGGATTGTGTAGTCGGAGTAGCCATTAGCCCTGAGAGCCTGGTGTACGTGCTTGAGTTCACTGGTAATGTGTTCCTGGTCGGAAATGCATTGGGCTCTATGGTATAGAGTCTTGATGAGGCAGTTCTTCTGGGATGGATGGTGGTGGGAATCCGGTTTCAAGTAAGCATCTGTATGGGTAGCTTTCCTGTAGACAGAGTGGCTCATTGAACCATCATCTCTCCTTTTAATTAAGACATCCAGAAAGGGTAGTTTGCCATCTTTTTCGACCTCCATGGTAAATCTGATGGCTGGGTGTATGGAATTGATGTGGTCGCGGAATTGGTCTAGAGCAGGCTGGCCATGTGGCCAGATGACAAAGGTGTCATCAACGTACCTCTTCCATAAGGTCGGGCGTAGAGTGGCAGTCTGGATGGCGTCAGTTTCAAATTTTTCCATGAATACGTTGGCTACAACCGGAGATAGGGGGGAGCCCATTGGGGTGCCCTCAGTTTGTTTGTAGAAAGTTCCATTCCAGGTGAAGTATGTGTTGGTTAAGCAATGTCTCACCAGGGGGGGTACATCAGTATGCAGTCCTTGATGAACCAGGTCTTCAATGATAGCGATGGTGTCAGGTACCGGGACTTTGGTGAACAAGGACACCACATCAAAACTGACAAGCAGGTCGTTTGGGGACAGGGAAATGTCTTTGATTGTCGATACCAGGTGAGTAGAATTTAGTACCGCAGAGGTGGTTTTTCCAGTGAAAGGTCGCAGTATATCAGCCAGAAAACGTGGCAGTTTGTAGGTAGGGGAGCTGATAGTAGAGACGATGGGACGAAGGGGTGTATCTTCTTTGTGTATCTTTGGAAGGCCATATAATCTTGGTGGTCTGGCAGCAGAGGGTTTCAACAAGAACTGTTTGTTCTCATCAATTAATGCTGTTGAATCAGAGATAATTTTGTTCGTTTTGGTGACCAGGCTGTTGGTGGGATCTCTTTTTATTTTTGTATAGCTGCCATCGTTGAGTAGTTCTTGAATTTTGTTGTTATATTCTGTTTTGTCCATGATGACAGTGGCATTGCCTTTGTCGGCTGAAAGAACGACAATATCATCCCTCTTTTTTAATTGAGATAATTCAAAACGTTCGTCTTTGCTGATGTTGCTAGGTGGCAACTTAGCGTTTTTGAGGGTTGCAGCGATTTCAGATCTTGCTACGTCTGCAGAGATGTGACTCAAGCCCTTGAGTGCAACGTCGACATGGGCAATGATATCATTAACCGGTAAGTGTCTCGGTGTGACAGCAAAGTTTAGACCTTTAGCTAAAACGGATTTCAGACCATCAGAAATGGAACTGTTACTGCGATTAATTACGACTTTGTTGACGTCTATCTTTTCGGTGTGTGGATCCGATTTTTTGCTGGAGAGGTGATTGAATTTGGAAATCAAATTGTCCCTACATTGGTTCGACATAGTGGCAGCCGAAGAGGTAGTCATATTGTCTACATGTTCCCAATCCGATGTAGACATTGTTGCTGTCAATTTTAAGTGTGATTTGTAGAGTGTCTTGTCTAACTGATCGAGTTCGGTGCGTGTAAGTCTGATTTTTTCCGAGATAAGAGCGAAGCTAGTTCTAGCTAGAATTCGTTTTGCATTGAGAGAAGTTGCAACAGCAGAGGTTAGTGTAAATGCGGTTGGTATTACCTTAGAGTCGCGGCATCTCTTCAGAAAGGTGAGAGACTCGATTAGTTGAGCCTACTTATCCCGAAGTCTGTTGAATGATGTTAAGGATGTGTGGAATCCCTCCCCGTAGAGGCAGTTAAATTTCGATTTAAAGCTTTCGTGACTGCAATGATTCATCTTCTTTGGTTCTTTCGGTAAAGTCACGTAGAATGAGAATAAAATAATAAATTGATAAAATAAAATAACACAATAATATTCTCACGACGTTTCGGCCACAACACAAGCGGCCTTCATCAGGTGAAGGGAGCGAGACTGTCTGGTAGGACAGCGCTGGAGTGAGAGAGCCACGTTCAGATCACGGCTTTTAAGCTGTGTGAAAGGAACAAAGAGCCTTGACGAAGGAATTAGCATAAAATTTAGCATTGAAAAGGCTGAATGATTAGCTTGTGACTGGTCACAGAAATAGCTATGTTAAAAGTTAAAGCATACACATCCGCAGAGGCACATTGTTACAAAGGAATTAGCATAGAATTTAGCATTGAAATAGCTAAATTAAGGCATTCGCTTGTAACTGCTACAGAAATAGTTACGTTGAAGTCAGAGCATACACATTCACCGAGGCACTTAGTACAAATCAAAACAGGAGAATTTAGCATTGAAATAACTAGGCGAATTTAGCGTTGAAATAACTGGGTGATTTGCTAGTGACTGGTCACAGAAATGCCTACACATCTGAGCTATTCACAGTACTATATAGTGAACCAATAAAAACTAAAATATAAATTACCTTCATGTTATCAATAAACTCTATATTCTCCAATCAGCTAAGCTACCAACCATAAGTCGTTATATATCACAATGCTATATGGCGAAAAAATGGGTGGATTCTTACCCTCAAATTTCCGTACCACGGATAGCTACGGGCCCCGTTCAGACGGACGAGTTCGTCCATGGTCGGAACAGAGGAGGGGGAGAGAGACAGCTGCGAAGCCCTAGTATACTCCATGTTGTAAACCATACCATTAACCGTGGTGTGAGAGGTATTAAGAGGCAATGCTGGCGAAAGAGCTGCGGTTAATGGTATGGTTTACAACATGGAGTATACTAGGGCTTCGCAGCTGTCTCTCTCCCCCTCCTCTGTTCCGACCATGGACGAACTCGTCCGTCTGAACGGGGCCCGTAGCTATCCGTGGTACGGAAATTTGAGGGTAAGAATCCACCCATTTTTTCGCCATATAGCATTGTGATATATAACGACTTATGGTTGGTAGCTTAGCTGATTGGAGAATATAGAGTTTATTGATAACATGAAGGTAATTTATATTTTAGTTTTTATTGGTTCACTATATAGTACTGTGAATAGCTCAGATGTGTAGGCATTTCTGTGACCAGTCACTAGCAAATCACCCAGTTATTTCAATGCTAAATTCGCCTAGTTATTTCAATGCTAAATTCTCCTGTTTTGATTTGTACTAAGTGCCTCGGTGAATGTGTATGCTCTGACTTCAACGTAACTATTTCTGTAGCAATTACAAGCGAATGCCTTAATTTAGCTATTTCAATGCTAAATTCTATGCTAATTCCTTTTTAGCAATGGGTGCCTCTGCGGATGTGTATGCTTTAACTTTTAACATAGCTATTTCTGTGACCAGTCACAAGCTAATCATTCAGCCTTTTCAATGCTAAATTTTATGCTAATTCCTTCGTCAAGGCTCTTTGTTCCTCTCACACAGCTTAAAAGCCGTGATCTGAACGTGGCTCTCTCACTCCAGCGCTGTCCTACCAGACAGTCTCGCTCCCTTCACCTGATGAAGGCCGCTTGTGTTGTGGCCGAAACGTCGTGAGAATATTATTGTGTTATTTTATTTTATCAATTTATTATTTTATTCTCATTCTACGTGACTTTACCAAAAGAACCAAAGAAGATGAATCATTGCAGTCACGAAAGCTTTAAATCGAAATCTCTATAGCTCTCTATTAGTCTCTCTATGGATTCACCACTTTCTCATTTACCTTGGTAAAACTAATTTTGGTCCTTATTTTTTTTATTTTTGGATTTTGAAATAGACGCAGTTTTAGTTTAAATGGAGTATTTTGAGAACGTGTTTTTTTACTTTCCCTTTTGTCTGCAGATACTTCGCTTTGAAAGTGCGACGATCAGCAACGGGCTACAAGAGGTAACGGTGAAAACAAAAATGTGTGGCCACCAGGAATATTGTCGGTCTCATTAATTGCACCCCAGCATCTCGAAGCGCCCGAGTTCACTTTTCAAGCGGGACGATTCACGTGAACATTACGTCCAGCTCAGCACTGACACCCATTCACATCAACCCCACTGTGTATGGCGACTTTTGACATGGGATGGGCAGGGTTATAGTCAATACCAGTACCCGCCATTAGCCACGAGTGACGGTGACGTCACCACGGTGCCTGTGCCAGGCCAGGTGCACTTTGAGGGCCCGTGAAGTGTCGAAGGCTCTCGCTGCTGAAAGGAGGTCTCGGGAGAGACACAGCAGGTGCCATGGGTTGTACTGACTGAGATGACGGGTAGATGCACCACCACCTGTACCCACAAATCGCAGCATATTATCCGCCCGACGTTCCGCTCGTTGTAGTGAGCATCGCTCCTGTGCTTTCCGTTATAACGCACACTCAAACACATGCACACACACACATATATACAGCCTTCAAAAGCAATGATTCCCCCATTTGAGGCTGAGTCGACCTAGGGGTGGCCCAGAACCGGGTCAGATAATCACTGTCGCTGGTGTTGGCCGTGTGCGGGAATCGAACTTTGGTCGCCAGATTGGTAACACGCGGCACACAAAGATCCCCCGTGTAGGCTCTAGCAGGATGTCAAGTGCTGTTTGTAGAGAACAGCTCCTATGGAGACTTCCGTCACTGTGGCACACACAGAGAGGGCGTGGGTGGCCAGCACCACACCTGTCCGCCTTTGTCTCCCCCTAGTGGCGATGCTTTACTAGACACCAATGCACCGTGTAGCTCACTTGAGGCTGGGTCGACCTTGGGGAACCCCTCAGCCCCCAGGTTGCAGATCCTCGTCCTGTAACTCGATGGCAGGGGCAATGGCAGAACGAATAACGTGAAGCTGAGCGTGCGCAGTGTGGCTGGGAGTTCTGCTGTCTGTCCCCACCCAAAGCGGCCGCTGTTGGTGGACGAATTCACGGTGGGCGAGGACGCTGTCAATTTAGGCGTCCCCGTGGTGGATAGGGAGGCCGTGGATTCGATCTCGACCCTGACATCATGGTGGCCAGGAGATGTTAACTACCTCGCCGGGTATGGAGGAGGTCGTGGGTTTGATCCTAGACCCTGACACCTGCTGCTGTATATTTGACATCTGCGTCTCTCTCCCAGTGGTCGCGTGCATTTTTTTCCGGGGTCCTCCGGTTTTTCTCTCCCACATTTAGAATCAACATCACCACGCGTTCAGAGTCTTTGTTTGCTGATATAAATTCGTGAGTGACGATGATCGCAGCCATTTCGTTGAGCTGCGATCATCATTTGTGATGGCCAGGGTCACTTCTTGAAAAGAGCTACACAGCTCAGTGGGGCCTTGCACCTGTTACATATGTAGAGGTGTTAAATAGTTTAGTTTTTGGGTCTCTATGAATCTCGCTGAGTCTCTATGTATCTCTGTGGCCGTAAATGTATCGCTATGGATCTCTATTTGCATCTGTCGGTCTCTATGGGTTTCTATAGATCTCTATGTTTATATCTGTATCTCTATGCATCTCTATTCGTTTAGTGTATTAGGCTGCTGCTATGCAAATCCACACATTGATGATGATGACATCAGCCACTTGGTTGAGCTGTTATCATCATTTGTGATGCCCAGGATCGCTTCTGAACAAAAGAGCCACTACACAGCAGCTCATTGGGGCCTCGTTACACCTGGTAACATAAATTACTTTGGTTGTTAACTGTTCCTCGTCGTGAATGTTTTTTTTTTCTCCACGCAGGTTATCAAAGGCGGATGTAACGAAACAACGCACTACTTGTCAAGCAGTGGCTTCTGCTGTGAGTTCTGCCAAGCAGGTAACGCGCACAGACTGAAAGGCCTGACTCAAATACCACCATTGAAAGGCTTTAATGTAGGTCTGATGAAATTCTTTCGCACTGCATGTCGCCAACAATGGCTAATTGGAGGTTCAGTTTTGAGTCTATGGGCAGTGTAGAATCTATATGGGCAGTGTTAGTCTATGGGCATTGTTGAATCTATATGGGTAGTGTTAGTCTATGGGCAATGTTGAATCTATGTGGAGAGTGTTAGTCTATGGGCAGTGTTGAATCTATGTGGGGAGTGTTCGTCTAGGGCTAGTGTAGAATATATATGGGTAGCGTTAATCTAATACCAGTGTTGCATCTATATGGGAAGTGTTAGTGTAATGGCAGTGTTGAATCTATATGGGTAGTGTTAGTCTATGGGCAGTGCCTGTTGAACTTCTTTCGCACCGTACGTAGCCAACCGTGGCTATTAGGAGGTGCGCAATGAAGGACAACAACAATATCAAAAACAAGCAGCAGTTATAAACGAAATGACGTTTCAATCTGGATGATTAAATAGTGAATTTCATATGTTAGAGTTGCCAGATTCGAGTTAATACTTCACTTTAATTGAGCACGGAGTGGGGAAATATGAAAAAAAAATTGAAGGAAATAAATACAATCGTTTGAGCTGCGTAGTAATTGTGGTTGGTAGCTGCTGATGAAGGACGCTGCTACTGGGCAGTTGGAGGCAGTCGCCCTCCAGCAACAACTACACTACACTACTATACACAGCACTACTATAAACTACACTACTATACACTACACTATTAAACACTACACTACTATACACTACACTACTATACGTTACACTACTATACCCTGCACTACTATACACTACACTACTATACACTACACTACTATACACTACACTAATAAACATTACACTACTATACGCTGCACTACTATACACTACACTACTATACACACCACTACTATACACTACACTACTATACACTACACTACTATACCCTACACTACTATACACTACAATACCCTACACTACTATACACTACACTACTATACACTACACTACTATACCCTACACCACTATACACTACACTACTATACCCTACACTACTATACACTACACTACTATACTCTACACTACTATACACTACTATACCCTACACTACTATACACTACACTACTATACACTACACTACTATACACTACTATACACTACACTACTATACACTGGACTACTATACACTAAACTACTATACCCTACACTACTATACACTACACTACAATACCCTACACTACAATACACTACACTACTATACTCTACACTACTATACGTTACACTACTATACCCTGCACTACTATACACTACACTACTATACACTACACTACTATACACTACACTAATAAACATTACACTACTATACGCTGCACTACTATACACTACACTACTATACACACCACTACTATACACTACACTACTATACACTACACTACTATACACTACACTACTATACACTACACTACTATACCCTACACTACTATACACTACACTACTATACACTACACTACTATACACTACACTACTATACCCTACACCACTATACACTACACTACTATACCCTACACTACTATACACTACACTACTATACTCTACACTACTATACACAACTATACCCTACACTACTATACACTACACTACTATACACTACACTACTATACACTACTATACACTATACACTACACTACTATACACTACACTACTATACCCTACACTACTATACACTACACTACAATACCCTACACTACTACACACTACACTACTATACTCTACACTACTATACGCTACACTATTATACACTGCACTACTATACACTACACTACTATACACTACACTACTATACACTATTCTAGATTTGAAGCTTTCGTGACTGCATGGATCCATACTCCCTGGTACTATTCGGTAAAGTCACGTAGGTAAAAAAATAAAACAACAAAAAATCACGACGTTTCGGCCACAACACAAGTGGCCTTCATCAGGTGAAGGGAACAAACTATCCAGAGGACAGCCTTGGAGTGAAAAAAGTCAAGCGCAGGTCGCCTCCTTTAAGCTGTGAGGGGGTAAACAGAAAACGCCTTGACAAAGGAATTAGCATAAAGTGCTGTAGAGGACCGGCACGGGGGGGGGGGAGTTTGCAAATGTTGGTGTGAAGGGAAATGAGCTGCTGTGAAAGTTTGGGATACACTACTTGAATAAATTTACTGCACCATTGAAAATTAGTTTAATGTTTGGTATGATTTAGAACATCTTTCCAATGATTGCTTAATTTGAAACCATCTTCTCGGTTGAAATTGTGTCTGTGTTTGTAAATCTGAATTGCCTCGTGGATAAATCTCTGATAAAAACCCGTGGGTTTGCAGAGGACCTTGGTATCGGAGAAAACTATATCGTGATCACCCACTGCGTTGTAACAGTGATCAGCTACGGCAGAATAATTCGTTCTGCTGTTTCAAATCTGATTTGTGCTCGCGAATTCGGTCAGAGACATGTCGTTTCGTCTCCCCGATATCGCAGTCACCACAGGTGCAGATTAATTTGTAAACCCCGGGGTACTGTAAGTCAGGAATGACATCCTTCACAGAAGGGATCAGGTCACGGATTTTGTGTACTGTATTGAACTGGACCAGGATCTTGTGTTTGTTTAGAATTTTGGAGATCTTTTCAGTAACGCCTGCTATATTTGGAAGTATGATGGTTTTGATCGGCGTATCAAGTGGTTGTTTCTGTATGGAGGGAGAAACAGCTTGGCGGATGGTACGGTCAGAGTATCCATTCCTTTTGAGGGCCAGATGTACATGTTTTAATTCACTGGTCAGGTGGTGTTGGTCCGAAATGCAATGAGCCCTGTGGTATAACGTTTTGATGAGATAATTATTTTGCATCGGGTGGTGGGAATCAGGTTTCAAGTAGGAATCTGTGTGGGTGGGTTTCCTGTAGACAGAATGTCCCAATGAGCCATCAGGTCTCCTTTCAAACAGAACATCCAAGAATGGCAGCTTGCCGTCTTTCTCCACTTCCATGGTGAATTTGATAGCGGGGTGTCTGGAATTAATGTTGTCTAGGAAATGTTCTAAATCATACCAAACATTAAACTAATTTTCAATGGTACAGTATATTTATTCAAGTTGTGTATCCCAAACTTTCACAGCAGCTTATTTCCCTTCACACCAACATTTGCAAACTCCCCCCCCCCCCGTGCCGGTCCTCTACAGCACTTTATGCCAATTCCTTTGTCAAGGCGTTTGTTTCCTCTCACACAGCTTAACGGACGCGACCTGGGCTTGGCTGTCTTCACTCCAAAGCTGTCCTCTGGACAGTACGGTCCCTTCACCTGATGAAGGCCACTTGTGTTGTGGCCGAAACGTCGTGATTTTTGTTGTTTTATTTTTTACCTACGTGACTTTACCGAATAGAACCAAAGAGTATGAATCCTTGCAGTCACGAAAGCTTCAAATCTATAACAGCATTCCACGTTTAACTCAGCTCTCACACCCACCCCCCTTTCTGACTCCTCCCCCCCCCCCCCCTTAACCTACATATAAACCCGATCGTCTCAGAGCTATGTACTCTTCACAGATATTTTGCTGTGACTATTCCACCTGAAGACGGAAGCTTGTGTTGCCTCCGAAACGTCGTGATTTTCTTTTTATTTTGTTTTATTTTATCTACGTGACTTGACCGAATAAAACCAAGAGTATCGTTCCAGAGACCCGTTCCTAAGTGGAAATGTTTGCGAGTCTGGAACACAGCAAGACAGGGAAGGACAACACCAACACCTTTTGATTTGTATTCTCGTTCAGTCGGTGCGTCTGTTTCCCCCCCACCCACCTACCACCCCTGCTGCCAACTTGCAGGTACCAGGAAGGTGATGGATTGCAAATCAAACAGCGGCACGTTTTGTACAAGTTGTGAGCCAGGAGAAGACTACACGGACGAACCAAACAGCTACAACGGGTGCAAAAAGTGCACCGTTTGCAACGTGAATTGTAAGAGGGGTGGGTGATTGTGTTTGGGGTGGGTGGTTTTGTTTGAGAAGAGGCTTGATGGCTCGTTGGGACACTCTGTCTACAGGAAAGCCACCCACCCAGATTCCTATCTGAAACCTGATTCCCACCACCACCCGGCACAGAAGAATTCCCTCATCAAAACACTACAGTGACTACACCATAGGGCCAACTGCATTTCTGACCATCACCACCTAGCCAGTGAACTGGAACACGTACCCCAGGCCCTCAAGATGAATGGGTACTCGGACATGCATTATTCGCAAATCTGTTTCTCCAACCATGGAGAAACAACCTCCTGTGATGCCGATCAAAACCATCACGTTACCATACATAGCAGGTGTTACCAAAAATATTTCCAAAATCTTAAACAAACACAAGATCCAGGTCCGATTCCATACAGTACAAAAACTCCTTGATCTAATCCGATCTGTGAAGGATGTCATTCCTGAAATGCAATATCCTGTGGTCTACAAAGTAAGTTGCACCTGTGGTGGCTGTTACATTGGGGAAACGAAACAACATATTTCTGACCGTGTTCGCGAACACAAGGCAGATCTGAAACACGGCATAATTAATTCCTCTGCCGTAGCTGACCATTGCTATAACGCTGTGGGCTCTCATTATATTGTTTTTTTTCCGAGACCAAGGTACTCAGCAAACCTTCGGGCTACTATCAAATGTGTGTTCATGAAGCCATCCAGATATATAAACATAGACATAACTTCAACCGAGAAGATGGATGCAAATTGAGTAATCATTGGAAGGATGTTGTTAACCAGGTAAAACCTTAACTGCTTTATGGTGTTGCCTTCATATCCGCATCTCCAGTTTCTTCAGCCTCCCACTCCCAGCCCCGCCCACTTCCCCCCTCGGCCTTTTGTCTGCTTGTTCCATAAACGCTTTCGCAGCGCTTCCCTCCCCCTACCCCACCCCCTACCCCACCCCCCTCTCTATCTCTCCCTTCTTACTCCTCCCCCCTCTCTTACCTATAGAAACAATCAGCAATTGTTTCTTGCTGTGGTTGTTCCACCTGATGACAGACGCTTGTGATTTAATGTCTTTTATTTTATACCTACTATGTTACTTTACCGAAAGAACCAAAGAGTAAGGTGGGTGGTTTTTTGTAGATACGACGTGAACAAATTAACACAATGCAGGGGACGGGTGTGTAGGAATCAAGGCGTTTGCATGATTCATGCACTGCTCGCGATACCAAGTCAAATCTCGCCACTGTTGGCGCCACTGCAGCAAGGGACATGTTAACCTCCTCCCCTAATATGCAGGAAGTCTTAGGTTTCGATCCCAACTCATATGATTCCTGCTGCTGAATATTTGAAGTCGACGTCTCTCTTTCTCATCATTATCACGGCGGCTATGAGATGTTAACTACCTCGCCTGGTACGCAGAAGGTCCTGGGTTTGCTCCCAACCCTGACGATGCCTGCTGCTGCACATTTGCATCACCGCGCGTCGCTCCCGCGTCACCGTGCGTCCTAGACCGCTCCGATCTGTAAGTCCGCATACGCGTGCAGCTCTGCTGCACGCTCAGACTCTGCCCAAACGTCCTACCCAGGTGAGGTGGTGGTGCTGGTGGTGTTGTTTTGCAGTCGAGGACACCGAGAGCAGGTGCACCATGAGGCAGGACACTCGCTGTCGCTGTAAAGACGGCTTCCAGAGGGCTGCCCCATCGGACCCCTGCACGGACACGAAGGGAGAAGCAGGTTCGGACGACCGCTCGCCGCACCCACGCGGCTCTAAAGCGCTCACAATCGACGATGATGGGTAGCGGGGGGGGGGGTAAGGGGGACACGCACGGGGATCGCGAAAGCTGCGCGGGAAAGATGAACGACAACCGTGATGTGTTGAGTTTAGTGTATAATGTCGTGTATAGTGTCATGTATAGTGTAATGCATAGGAGTGTAGTGGAGGGTGTAGTGTATAGTAGTGTATAGTGTCGAGTAGTATATAGTGTAGTGCATTATGTCGTGTAGTGTATAGTATAATATAGTAGTGTAGCATAGTAGTGTAGTCTATAATGTAGTGTATAGTGTAGTGTATAGTCGTGTAGTGTATAGTGTAGTGTAATGTAGTGTAGGGAGTAGAAGTGTAGTGTATAGTGTAGTATGTTGTGTAGTGTATCGTGTAGTGTATAGTAGTGTATTGTTTAGTAGTGTAGTATAGTAGTGTAGTGTATAGTCGTGTAGTGTATAGGAGTTTAGCGTAAAGGAGTTTAGTGTATAGTATTGTAGTGTATTGGAGTGAATAGTGTAGTGTATAGAGTAGTATATAGTGTAGTGTATAGTGTGTATAGAGTAGTATATAGCGTTGTGTATAGTGTAGTGTATAGTGTAGTGTATAGTGTAGTGTATAGTGTAGTGTATAGTAGTATATAGTATAGTGTAGTGTATAGTAGTATATAGTGTAGTGTATAGTGTAGTGTATGGGGCTTGCAGGAGGGATCTGAGGAGCTATGAAGCTCTTTTTTCACAGACGTCCCGATGAGGCGCACGCGGTGAGCGAGTTACAGGAACGAGCACACAAACACACGATAGGGTGCAGACCAGAGGACAGTCCCTCACCACACCAAGACAACAACAACAGTCCTAGACCACACCAAGACAACAACAACAGTCCTAGACCACACCAAGACAACAACAACAACAGTCCTAGACCACACCAAGACAACAACAACAGTCCTAGACCACACCAAGACAACAACAACAGTCCCAGACCACACCAAGACAATAACAACAGTCCCAGACCACACCAAGACAACAACAACAGTCCCAGACCACACCAAGACAACAACAACAGTCCTAGACCACACCAAGACAACAACAACAGTCCCAAACCACACCAAGACAACAACAACAACAACAACAACAGTCCTAGACCACACCAAGACAACAACAACAACAGTCCTAGACCACACCAAGACAACAACAACAGTCCCAGACCACACCAAGACAACAACAACAGTCCTAGACCACACCAAGACAACAACAACAGTCCCAGACCACACCAAGACAACAACAACAACAGTCCTAGACCACACCAAGACAACAACAACAACATTCCTAGACCACACCAAGACAACAACAACAGTCCCAGACCACACCAAGACAACAACAACAACAGTCCTAGACCACACCAAGACAACAGCAACAGTCCCAGACCACACAAAGACAACAACAGTCCCAGACCACACCAAGACAACAACAACATTGCCACACCACACCAAGACAACAACAACAGTCCCAGATCACAACAAGACAACAACAACAGTCCCAGACCACACCAAGACTACAACAACAACAGTCCCAGACCACACCAAGACAACAACAACAACAGTCCTAGACCACACCAAGACAACAACAACAGTCCCAGACCACACCAAGACAACAACAACAACAGTCCTAGACCACACCAAGACAACAGCAACAGTCCCAGACCACACCAAGACAACAACAACAGCCCCAGACCACACCAAGACAACAACAACATTGCCACACCACACCAAGACAACAACAACAGTCCCAGATCACAACAAGACAACAACAACAGTCCCAGACCACACCAAAACTACAACAACAACAGTCCCAGACCACACCAAGACAACAACAACAGCCCCAGACCACACCAAGACAACAACAACAACAGCCCCAGACCACACCAAGACAACAGCAACAGTCCCAGACCACAGCAAGACAACACAACAACAGTCCCAGACCACAACAAGTCATCAACAGTACCCTCGATGAAATTGCACATTCGAATGTAACTTTCGGTGATGTTCGAGTGGCCAAGGATCAACGTAACAATTCACATTTTCCAATGCGATTTGGAGCATCATGGAACCTCCCTTGCCAGTACCAAAATCTACGAAGAGGTTTTAATATTTCTGGCAGTCAGAACAGGACGTGTGTTAAGATGTTAAAACATGTGGACCAATCAGTTTCAAAGACAATTAGTACATTACCAGAGCATGTTTTTGTTTGCATGCTCGCCACAAGTATATGTGATTAATCCAGGAACTTGATTCCTTGCATAAGGTTTTTGTTTGCTGTTTTAACATCTTAACACCTCCTGTTTTATTGCCAGAAAGGGTCAAACACTTTCTGCGATTTGTAGCATTGATCCTCGGTTGCGTTTGTCGGTTTTAGAGCAGGACACAACAATTAACCTTCGTGTTGCAAGTGCTAAGTGCGAAGGCCAACCACCCATACCCCTTCCCCCAATACATTGCCACGATCTACCAACAACAGCAGCCGCTCACCGCTAAGTGGCTTTGACGTGCCCACTACGCCTGTGCTAGGCTAGGTGCACTCTTCGGTCCATGTGAGGTGTCGAAGTCTCCCGTGACCTCGTTGCCATGCAAGAGAGAAACTGATGGCAATCGCACCGTGACAATTCATTGCAACCAGTGGTGGTTCTTCGCCTGGAGTTTCCCTTTCTAGGGGGCTGGGGGGATGGCGAGACATGGCCAGACTTTTTTAGAAGGTGAATCATTAAAACATCCAAATTTAGCACGGGGCACGTGAAGTTACAACTTACTTTGTTTATGAAATCGTATGTGTTTATTAGACTACACTATACAACTACAATACACTACCATGAAACAATACACTACCATACAACTACACAACTACACTACAATAATACGCTGCACTATTAGACACTACACTATTATACACTACACTACTATACACTATACACTACACACCACACTGCTATACAATAAACACTACTATACACTACAACTACACTACTATACAACTACACTACACTACTAGTCACTACACTACTGGACACTACACTACTACACACTACACTACTATACACTACACACCACACTGATATACAATACACACTACTATACAACTACATTACACGACGAGATACTGCACTACTATGCACTACACTACTATTCACTATACACTACATACCACACTACTATATACTACTGCATACGATGCACTACACACCACACTACTATACACTACTATACACCACACTACATTACACACTTCCCTATTATACACTACACTCCTATACACTACACTATACACTACACACACCGCACACACACTACGCTATACACTTCACTACTATACACTAAGTTACAACTTACTTTGTTGCATCAAATCCTATGTATTTATTACACTACACTATACACTACACTATACAACTACACTACTATACAACTACACTACACTACTAGACACTACACTACTAGACACTACACCACTAGACACTACACTACTAGACACTACACTACTATGCACTTACTCTGCACTACTATACACTATAAACACTACTATACAATATACACTACACTGCACACTACACTATTATTCACTACAATGATATACACTACACAGACATTGCACATACACTACACACGACACGGCTATACACTACACTATACACTACTCTACTATATGTGTACGATCCTCAGACGTTGCTGGACGTATCACTGCTACTTTCATTGGTGCTGTCATCGGTGCTGTCGTGATCACCATTCTACTTGTGGTGACCGTGGGCCTCCTTCTCTACAGAATCCGCCATAAACGCTTCCCCTGGGGTAAGTCGCGGTGGCTAGGAGGATGTTGACTCCCTCGCTTGGTACGCAGGAGGTCGTGGGTTTGATGCCAGACCCTGATGATAGATACCTGCTGCTGTATATTTTGAGTTTGCATGTCTCTATAGTATGTAGTGTCGTGTTTAGTGTCGTGCACATTGTAGTGTATATTGTAGTATATAGTGCAGTGTGTAGTGTAGTTTGTAGTGTAGTATATAGTGTGCTTTGTCGTGTAATGTATAGTGTAGTGTAAAGTGTAGTGTATAGTATAGTGTGTAGTGTATAGTGTAGTATACTACTTCAGCCCACTGGTAAATCCACAACATTTACAATTTGAGTACCGTGACATTGCGCTGGTAATTACATCAACCAGCATCATGACGGTGAAGTGTGTAGTGCGGTGTATAGTGTAGTGTGTAGTATAGTGTAGTGTATAGTGTAGTGTAGAGTGTAGTGTAGAGTGTAGTGTATAGTGTAGTGTATTGTGTAGTGTATTGTGTAGTCTATAGTGTATAGTAGTGTATAGTGTAGTGTATAGTGTAGTGTATAGTGCAGTGTATTGTGTAGTGTATAGTGGTAATTACATCAATCAGCATCATCGGGCGATTTGCCAGAATAGTAAACCTCCATAAGTGGGTGTGATATTACTCTTCAAATTATCCCTTTAAGCCATATGAAGAAGAGAATAACATCATAATCATCGTCATCATCAACATAAGCCCATCCCGACAGTTCTATAAGATGTAATGTATATTTCTCAAACATATATATACAACAATTCTGTATAATTATACATCATTATAATAATGTATATTTCTCTCTCATATAGAAAGAAGTCCTCGTACAAATGAGAACATACCTTTGAAAACGGATGAAGAGCAATTGAATGTAAGTAATTCCACCTCACTAAGTCTCTGTGACCTGACCAAAATCACTCTTATTATTGTCACTGCTGAATGAGTTCCATTTAGTTCATAGTTATATTTATTTGGTATAGCCCTGTGAGCCTTTCGGCTCTTGAATCGGGTGCAACCGCAACAAACAAAAAACAAAAACATGAACAAGTAAACATCTTACAGTGACTATGTGACTGTGCAAACAGAAAATACAGGAAAAACCATCAAAATATTCCTGAAAAAGCACTGTACACCAACGCTGTGTGCAAAAATCCCAGTGGGATGCAAGTCAAACAACAACAACACCCACAAGATAATTAAGATTAAGGCCATCAGTCTAACTCTGTACTACAATAAACAAAAACATGGCCAAACCAAAAAACGTTTTCGATATCACCAAATAATAAAGCCATAATTGCAACGTAACAGTGATCATTGGGACTGTGACCGAATTTTTTACAATAAACTACATAAATAACAAGTAACACCAAACCCTAGAGCCATAGCTGGCTGCATGAGTCACTCCACAACAACAGGAGCATCAGTCAGAGTATCACATTTTTCAATGCACCTTTAAGATCAGCACACTAAATCAAAATATAGTTAATACTTTGCAGCAGTCATCCAGAGCGAAACATTTTATTTAATTTTAGGCCACTGAATAGCAGTGGCAGCTAGGGGTGTACAACTCCTCTAGAGCAGTTTTGAGTGAAGATCTCATTGGTAGCGATTCAAGTTGCAGTTTATTGGCAATAGCATTCCAGACCCTTGGGGCATCAATAGCAAAGGCCCTTCCTCCAGGTTTTGTACAATAGGGAATGTGAAGCTGGTAAATGAGCATAGACCTGAGGTCAAATTTGTTCTATGAAACAGAGAGGAGATCCAGCAGGTAGTCTGCGGATTTTTTTGTAAGTACATCGTGAATAGATAAGATCTGGTGCACAAGCCGTCGAACATTAAGATATGTTAATTTTGACCCAATGTAGAGATCACAGTGGTGAGTCCTATATGCGCAGTTCAATGCAAATCTTAAGGCCGAGTGATAGATGGAATCAAGCTTCTTCAGTATATTACTTGGGGCTGATTTATACACGATATCACAGTAATCAAGTAGAGGCAGTATGGTAGCTTTTATCAATTCCAAAAGGAACATTGGGGGGAAGCAGTGCTTGTGTCGATACAGAAAACCAATTTTTATTTTTGCCTTTCTACCAATATAATCAATGTGATTTTCAAAATTCAGTTTTGAATCCAGGATGACCCCAAGATACTCATAGATCTTGACTTGCTCTATTTGATAATTATTTAAGGAATGTTATTGGGGAAAAATAACTTCCTGCTTTAGTCCCGGTGAGAAGCATAGCACCTTGGTTTTGGAGGTATTCAGGACTAGTTTAAGAACTAGCTGATGTTGTAGTTTGTTGAAATCACCCTGGAGCTTAGCAATAACGTCATCCAGAGAGCGGCCAGCAGTAATCAGTATCGTGGCATCTGCAAAAATATTTACTCTGGAATGATCCAGGTCAGTGCCCAAGTCATTGACATAAAAAGAGAACAAGAGGGAGCCGAGGATGGAACCCTGTGGAACCCCTTTTGTTATCTTAACAGTGTTTGACCTCCGACCATCTGTGAATACAGTTAGGGTGTGAGAAAAGAGGAAATTTTTTAACCATTTTACTGTGTTTTCAGAAAAACCGAGGCAACTTAGTTTACTAAGCAGGGTATTGTGATCTACTGTATCAAAAGCTTTGGACAGGTCAAGAAAAAGACTGGTACAGTACTGTAAATTTGATTCAGAGAGTCTAATGCAGCAGATGTGGTGCTGTATTTTTTCGGAACCCATATTGTTTTAGATGTAGTAGATTGTTGGTGGACAGGAAACTGCTAATTTGGTAGTTCAATAATTAAAAAAAAATCATCATGAGAACATTAGCAGACCGCGTGAGTCGCCAGGGTCATTTGCCCGTCCTGTATCGCGATGTTCAGCGGTTAGCCATGGCAGAACACGTCATTATAATCATCTGCAACCGGTCCGTGTTGACTTTCCAACGAGGTCCCTTAGATCTTGGGATCGCTTTCTTTCTAAGGACTCCGAGGTCAAGGCTCTGATCCTGGGGTGATCGGGCCTAGTGAGTGGGTGTGTGTGTGGTTGAGTGGGTGAATGGTTGGATGGGTGGGTGAGTGAGTGGGTGAGTGGCTGAGTGGGTGGATGAGTGAGTGAGTGGGTGTATGGTTGAGTGACTGGGTGAGTGAGTGGGTCAATAAGTGAGTGGTTGAGTGGTTGAGTGGGTGAGTGAATGGTTGAGTGAGTGGGTGAGTGAGTAAGTGGGTTAGTTAGTGAGTGAATGGGTGTGTGGTTGAGTGATGGAGTGAGTGAGCGAATGGTTGAGTGAGTGCGTGGCTGAGTGGGTAAATCAGGATTTACCCACCTAGTTCTGGCCATCTACCCTGCATGTTCTGTATATTTCCTGTTTTCCATACACGGTGGTGCATTGGGATTTATGGAGGGAATGTGCCACGTCATGTGTAGTGTTATTACTCACGAAATCCAGGGGTGGAAACACCCACGGGATGCCAGGTTGCCGTTAAAGATGATGTCACGGACGAAGGGAAAGAGAAGGCGGGGCGTGAGAGAGAGGGAACGCCCACAAGGGGAGTGGTGACGTCACCGGATGAGGCGGGGCGATGGGGGGCGACTTCCTGGCGGGATTTGGAGGTGAGTGGTCCACACGTGGCGTGAGCTCGTGCAGAAAACAAAGAGGAGCTGTGCCGTCTCAACATTCGTCTGCTGGACTCGTTACACATGGAATGTATTATCATTGTGTTCTTTTAAAAGCCAATTAGCCTTCGTTGTTCCTACCGTGAATATCCTTTTTTAAAAAAATGTTGAGCCATAACTTACGGTTTTATTCCCATCAGGAATGTCACGGTGTGTTCAGTGATGATGGAGCTATGCTACGATTTCCGACGCAAGATGCACAATTGGCAGCTGATCGCTTTGTGCGTTTGACCGGTGGTTCTTGAAACTGATAATACAAAAAACAGCGTGCCATGCAGTAGCTACTAAACACAGCAGCAATGTAAGATCAACGTTTTACCAAAACGTTTGGAACAAAAAAACGAATCCTTTAAAAAAACAATGTACATAAGTCGTGCGTAATGACCGAGAATGGTGGAGGGGCTGGATGGGGGAAGAGACGAGGCCGGGAAGCCATTGAGACAGTTCCGGTAGGGGGTGGCGGCAGGCTGGAAGTGTGGGTTGGGTGGGTGGGGACGAGGCAGGCGAGCGAGGAGGCCAAGCACTCAGGTAATAATGCTGATGAGCAAGACGGGGTTACTGCTACATGTGGAATGCATGTTCATTATGAAGTGCCTTGATTGCAAAAGAAAACTTTATATTTTTTGTTGATTATCATGTTCTTCCTCTTCCCTTTTCACGTGCTTGCAGCTGGTAAGAGATGATTTGCCGTGCAATAATGTCTCTGATGATTACCACCCAGCTTAAAATACGCTGCCAAGCTTAGCAGTGTTCATTGGAGCACTGTCTTTCCTACAGTTCTGTTTCTTCACCTGAGGAAGGCTACTTGTGTTGTGACCAAAACGTCGTGAGAATTGTATTTTATTATGTTTTGTTTTTATTATTTGATTATTTCCCTTCTACGTGACTTTACCGAAAGAACCAAGAAGATGGTAGCGTATATATATACTAGCGGGAAGTACCCGCCATTGCCTGGGCGAAAAACAGACACAAACACATCTACTTACACACACATACAGTATGAACTCACACACACAGATATCAACTTTAGATACACACACATGGAGTTACACACACACACACATTGACGTACACACATACAGCGACTCACACACACACCGACGCACACACATATATAGATAGCCTCACACACACTTGGACCTATGCACATACACATGGACTGACACACACACATGGACTTACACACTTATCGACGTACACACACACATCGATGTTCACACACACACATCGACTTGCACACACATACACAGCAACTCACACACCGACTTTAGATACACACACATGGAGTTCCACACACATATTGACGTACACACATACCGTGATTCACACACACATCGACGCACACACACATATGCATAGACTTACACACACATGGACGTATGCACACACACACATGGACTGACACACATACATGGACTGACACACACACATGGACTTACACACGCACATTGATGTACACACACACATGGACCCACACACACATCGACTTACACACATCGACACACACACATATCGACTTGCACATACACACACACACAGCGACTCACACACACACCGACTTTAGATACACACTCATGGAGTTACACACACATATCGACATACACACATACAGTAACTCACACACAACAACCGCCATTCGCCACTAAGTGGCGGTGACGTCACCACGACGCTTATGCCAGGCCATGTGCACCTTGAGGCCAATTGAAGTGTCGAACACCCGCTGGTAGGAGGTCACGGGGCAGGCCCAGGTGCCACTGATCGACTGACAGATGACTGGCTGATGCACCACCTGTGCCCCCTACTGTGCCAACCTGCTGTGCTTTAGCCACCCGGCGCTCCGCTCGTTGTTGTGAGCATCGCTCCTCCGCCCTCCGTTGTTGTTGGAGGACCACGGCCTCCAACTGCCCAGAAGCGTCCTTCACGAGCCTCCTCCAGAGGCGATCTTGACACCGCTGGTACCAGTCATTGGCAAGTCCACTCAGCTCCACGTCCTCCTGTACCACATCACTCCATCTCTTCTCTAGCCCATGCCGCGCCCGTTTAGCCCTCTCGATCTGGCTGAACAAATGCTGTTTAGGCATGCGGTGGATAGATATGCGGGCTACATGACCCAGCCAACGCAGCCGTGCCTGCCGGACGAGCACACTGATGGGACCTTGTCCAGATCTTTCAAGGATTTGTGAGCTCCTCACACAATCCAGCCTGGTTAAACCCAGGGTGGATCGTAGGCAGGCTAGCCTAAATGTTTCTAACCGGCAAAGATATCCCATTAGGGGGGTCCACGTTTCGCAAGCGTAGAGAAGGGAGGGAATGACCATGGCCGAGAAGATCTGAAGCTTAGTGCGGAGCGACAGACCAGGTAGCTTCCACACAGCGTTATGCAACCGATGAAAAAATATTGCCGCTCAACTGATTCGGAGTGAGACCTCTGCTGTTAAACTGGAGCCGATCATAAGCACACTGCCCAGGTGTGGGAAACTCTCCATTCTCCACAACTGCCCCATCACCAATTGGGAGTTGTGGGGGTGGAGTGTCCAATGGTACAAAATACCCAGGCAGGTGCTTAGTTTTGGTGGGGCTGATGGTAAGGCCCCATCTCTTAGTGGCACACTCCAGTCTCAGCAGCAGCGTCTCCAACTCCTCCTCTGAATGAGCACCTATTACCAAATCATCGGCATACATAACGTGGTTAAGCGATAGGAAGCCATCCCTTGACCGCACCCAGGCATCGATCAGCCTCCCATTATATCTGTACAAAATGGAGATTCCCCCGGTACAGCTATTGAAGGCTACACAAACTACGTGTTCAAAATAGATGTTAAAAAACGTGGGAGCCAGAGGACACCCCTGTCGCACCCCAAGGTGTATAGGGAATGGCTCTGACTCCCGGGCACGTAGTTTTACCCGGGCCCACTCACCATTATGAAGGTCCTTAATGATCGTAAGCAGAGGGTCAGGGACTCCAAAAGCACGAAGAACAACCCAGAGCCCAGGTCTACTGATGGTATCATAGGCCTTGACCAGGTCAATAAAGCAGAGATGTAGGTATTGTTGGAATTCCCTACACCTCTGCTGTGGCAGACGGACAGAAAATATGGCATCTGTGCAGGACCGCCCTTTCCTGAAACTGCATTGGGGCTCCGCAAGCCTCTCCTCAGCGTGCTTGGTGAGGCGATGTTGAATAATCCTTGCCAGGACCTTTCCCGGCACACTGAGGAGTGAGATGCCCCTGTAGTTGTTACAGTCTGTGCGGTCTCCCTTCTTAAAGAGGGGGACCACCAGCGCATCCTTACAATTCTGTGGAACCCGTCCAGTGGTCCAGACTGTTGTTATGATGTCATATAGAGCAGTCTGTGCATAAACGCCACCCTCCCTCAGCATTTCGCTTGGGAAATCATCTCTGCCCGGTGCCTTTCCTGGTCTCAGACTCCGGATCGCCTTCAGTACTTCCTCAACAGCTTGCACCTCAGCCAGCCACTCACAGGGGGTGACTTCTTCCACACACACACACATCGACGCACACACACACATATACATATATTCACACACACATGAACCTATGCACACACACAGACTCACATACACATCAACGTACACACATTGACTGACACTCATAGACACAAACACACATCGACTCACACACGCACATAGAGCCACACACACACACACATATCCACTGACATGCAGACATATTGACTTACACACAAACATGGACTGACACACACACTTGGACTTACACACACACACATCGACGTACACACACACATTGACTTACACATACACATGGACCCACACACACACATCGACTTACACATACAAACATTGACTCACACACATACATAGACTCACACACACAACGCCCCACACACACACACATGGACTCACACACACAGACGTCGACGTTAGATTCACACACATGGAGTTACACACACATATCGACGTACACACATACAGCGACTCACACACACATTGATGCACACACACACATGTACATGGACTCACACACACATGGACCTATGCACACACACATGGACTCACACACACATACACATCAACGTACACACACACATTGACTGACACACATAGACACACAAACACACATCAACTCTCACACACATCGGCTCACATCGATGCAGATATGCACATCGACTCACATGGACTTAGACACACACATAGTAACGTGTAAATGTACTAACAACATTTTAAAAAATTAGTTGTCTACACACACAGACCATGCACACATTAATTAAGACACACACATCGACTGACACACACACATATCGACTCACACACACTAATGGGCCCATATGCACATATGGACTTAGGCACACATTATTTTTTTATTTAGTAACCTAATAGTTAAATATTTAGTTGTGTACACACACACACCACGCACACACATTTACTAACACACACACACACACATCGACTGACACACAGGCATATCAACTCATGCACACACATATCGACTTCCACACACATCGACTGATACACACGGAGGTAGACACCCACACATCGTGGCAGACACGCACATGGACTCACACGCACACAAGGACGTATACACAATACTAAATACATTAATATTAACCAAGTAAATTTGGAAATATTAGTTGTCAGCACACAAACAAAAACATATTAATATTTCCAAGGTATATTATTTAAAGAATAGGTTTCTATCAACGTGAGTTTAGCGAAAAAAGCAGGAAAATTGTACTTACTATTGCCGTGGTGAGGCCTAGTCCTGTGCAGAGCCCCCGGCCTCGCCTAGATTGCCCAGCTGGCCGAAGTGGCACCTTGGCAGGCTGTGGGCTGGGCCGCTACCCCCTCTCCCCCACCATCCCTCTGCCCGTGCTACAATATAACTTATGTAAGTGCTGTAATATTAATATCTACGGACTCTTTAGCATTAACTGCACGCATTTGGGTGGGGGGGAGAAGAGGACATCACACTGTGAAGAATGAACCTTAAGCGTTATGTGTATTTTTATTTAATTTTTTAAGTGTAAACAAAATGTCCCCCTCACCACCACCGAATGCATGTGACTTAGAAGGGGCCGTCCCCCCCAGCAAAGGCGTGTGAATTGGTATGGTGGATCACGCACTTTTGAATAAACATATAAACGAAAACTGCACAAAATCGCTAAATAAACAGTTGAAGGATGGTAAAAAGGAATAGCACTTGCTCACCGCGGGGCTTACGGCATGGTACCTGCCTATTGTTTTTATGCAAACCCCACCGTTTGAGAGACAAATCCCTCGCAAGCGTGCACACACATAGACAGACAGACGGACAACAACAAAAACATTTATAGGTAATAATGGGGGGCACGGGGAGGAAGTAAACAGCATTCTACAGGGAGATCAGTTGCGGAGAAAGTGGAGAGGTTTTCCGTACCTTGGCATTCCATGGCTGTACCGGAAGAATTCCCATCTGGTAAAGGTAAAATGGGAGGCTGATCGATGCTCATTGCGGTCGAGGGATGGCTCCCTACTGGTCAGCCGTGTTGTGCGTGATGATGATGATGATCTGGCGATTGTTGCTCACTCACTTGCCATGCCTTTACTCTAACAGAGCACAGAGGATTTCATCTTCAAAATGATCACGCATGGCAGAGAAAGCAACTGGAAAGACGTCGAGAGGGAGTTGCCAGAGTTGCGAGAGCAGATCGCCAAAACTCCCTCCCTTTTCCTGCACGAGCTGAAGAGGAGGAATGTGGTTACAGAAGAGGAGTACTGGAGGGCGTTTACAATTCCCGACGCCGCCAAGCGTGTGGACTCAATCCTGTTGCCCGTCATGAGACAAGGGGAAGGCAAACGCCGAGAGCTGCTGGAGACACTCGAACAACAGCGGAGCAGGGAACGGAATTTCCTGGACATGCTGAAGACGAGCCGTGCGTACACTTTACACACTCGTCAGCGTTGCAATCCGTTAAACGTAGCCTTTTTTCACTTTTTTCAGGCCGAAGCACTCTGTAATAATAATTTAATTTAATATCGCGACATTTATACTAATTTTATCCCATACCACTGAACAAATACTATTATATATAGCAGACACCGAGCATATGAACACCCTCAGAAACTTAAATAATAATAATCAAATACATAAATGTCTTATTCTTTGGGTATTTCAGTAAAGTCACTAATAAAATAAAATAAATAAAAACTACGACTTTTCAATCGCAACACAAGCAGTCGTCATCAGGCGGAGAGAATGTGACCAAAACTGAAGAGACACAAACAACGACAAAGAAAAGTGATCACAACAGAGAAATTAGTTCACTAAGTCTCAGCATCGCAGGCCCACGGTCCCAACATCTCACTCAAGTGGGAAAACCTTCACAGGCGGGGCAGTGGTGGAGTGGCCAGCAAAGTTGCGACTAATTTAGGCCAATCTCAGTGGACACTGAATATATGTCATTTGTATCCCCTTTACATCATCATTGTCAGCCAAGGTTCAATCCACTGCTGGATGAAGGCCTCTTCAAGCCTCCAATACCTCCCATGACCCTGCAATGGAATGATCCACTTAGCACTCGCACGCGAGCTGATATTATCGCGAGCTGATATTATCGCAAGCTGATATTATCACCAGCTGATATTATCACCAGCAGTAGCTCCATGCGTATATTAACATACATCCGCAGTAGTTTGAATACATTTCTGAAAAAGTAAGCGTAGTATTCCTCAATTGTCCACTTGCATTCCGGGGAGCCTCGATCATCAATGTTCAAGCAACATGGCACGGTACCACGTGCTCCAAATTCTGCGCGTTGTAAAGGTTTGGTATACGACGAGGCAATATCCCTGGCTACAGCACAATGAGTGGTCACCGGTAGTAGAGTAAACAAATTAAAAAACACATTTTAAGCGACACTTTACTGGGTAAGGCCCCACTGAGCTGCTATGGAGTAGCTCTTTTTCAGAAGCGAGCTGGCCATCACAAATGATAGATCAACCAAGTAGCTGATATCATCATCATCATGTTGACATTTAAAGCAGCCTAATACTCTAAACGCATAATGTTGATTCTAAATGTGGGGAAAAATCCACGGGGAGAGAGAGAGACACAGACTCCAAATATAAAATAAGAGTCAGGGTCGGGATTGAACACGTGACCTCATGCATACCAGGCGAGGTAGTTAACATCTCCTAACCACTGTGGCAAATGTGACCAGCTTGGAAGGGAGGGTCAAAATACCCTCAAGAGGGGGTTCTGAAGCTGCTTATAGTCGAGATCCTTCCACCAGCAGTGGCATGAGCAAGACATTTCCAGGTGCAGCTTTGCCTCTCATGGCGACAACTTAATCATGGCTGACGATAATGAGCAAAAAAACTGAGTTGTGATTGTAAATATTTACACGATGATTTGCTTATCTTGTAGATGTGTGCTCGCCCACTCTGAACCCCAACTCGTCACACCGACAGCTTGAAATTTCTGCCGATCTCAGCACAGTGACGTGGAACCAGAAAGAGCAGCCTTACTCTGATCACGCAGAGAGGTTCGAGTGGTGGCCAATAGTCCTCTGCTTCGAGAACTTCTCGTCAGGTGACCACTACTGGGAAGTGGACGTGAAAGCCTCTAAAAACTGTTGCATCGGCGTTGCACGTGAGTCGATTCCTCGGAATTGTCACGAAAAGTCTGGCAGGCTGGGCTGGAATGAGAAGTCTTGGGCGTTCGTTCAATGGTATTATAATTTCAAAGCAGTACATGACAAACAACGCAAAACCATTACAGATGTTCAGCTTTTGGAGAGAGTCGGCGTTCGCTTGGACTTTAACGCAGGAAAGCTTTCGTTTTACAACGCCAACACCATGGAGCTGTTGCACTCATTCAACGACATTCCAAGTGGGCCGCTCTTTCCGGCTATGCAGGTGAAATTGGGCTCAGTCGCGATTTACGAAGGTGAGTACAAGGGCGTGTCACGTATCGGGAATCCTTGACACTTGGAGTGTATTCATACCCAGAAGGGAAAAAACGGTTAAAAATCGTGGCCGCCGAGCGTTCATGTAGGCGATGTAGCCACAGCAATGAACAACGTGAACATCCACTTTGTTAATCCACTGCTGGCTGAGTGACCACCCACATCCTATGGGTCGGTCGTGGAGGTTATTTGGCCCTCCTTCACCCTGCTATGTCTGTGTGCGGCGGGGGTAGTGAAGGTGGTGAGGGAGTCGATACGCGAGGTCACAGCAGAACACGCCCACAGCGGTGGTCCTAGAAACACTGCGGCCGTGTTCGTTTTACCACCAGGAAACGAACAACAACAAACACATCCAATTGTCTGAAATTTCGTATGGAGATTTGATTTTTTGTTTTTTTTCAATTTTATTCTAAAATCACGAGCACAGATGCCGAATGATTAAAACAGAAATAAAGCAAAAATAAAAAACGTACATAATGGGATATAGGAGGTGACTGTTCTAAATTATACTGGGAGATATAAAGAGAATGTACAAAGCAAAGAGTGGCTGTGGGCACATTGATGGCTGTTGGTGACAGAGACGGAGATGGAGTGCAGAAATATATTGTGAGAGTGAAATTGATTGTCAGTAAAGGGCCATAATAAATGGTCATGGCTTGACCATTTACAAATATTAGTTGTCAGCACACAAACAAAATATATTAATATTTCCAAGGTGATTATTTAAAGAATAGGTTTCTATCAATGTGAGTTTAGCGATGACTTACAAATAACGTATGATGAGAATAACAATAAAAATCGTGACGAATGCATTAAACAATTGCAAAGTTAGAACTAAAATTTCTTTTGTTTATTCTTACAAATATTTCAACAGCTCAATCATTGAAGAACCTGACTGTGGATGAGAGCAGAGAAGACATTCAGGTTTGTGATCACTTTGCAAACAGTGGAGTTCATCGCACAAAAAACACCGATGCAGAGAAGGGTGACAGCGAACATGCATTGCTCAGAACGAGGATGGAGGAACCTTCGGTGGCACGAGAGTTGATCGGTAGGAGCCCTGCAATGCTACATCACGAGTTGCTCGTCCAGGGTCTCATCACGCAATCCGAGCTCTCAGAAGTCTATTCGTTACCCCGTGCGTCAGCACGAGCTGACTTCATCATAAGCCACCTCGACCGCAAGCAGGAAGAGAGCCCGCAACTCAATGATATTCTACATGAACATCGTGAAAAGCAAGAGGCATTCCTGAAAATGCGGAGAGAATCGAGTACGTGATATGCTGTACATGCCACACAACGTGCATTGCTGAGTATATATAAATGCATCATCTTTGTTACTCAACTCTAATGCTGATGCACGATGAAAAAATATATCCGAATGAGATATGAACCTTCTTTGGTTCTTTCGGTAAAGTCACGTAGAATGAGAATAAAATAATAAATTAAAAAATAAAATAACAATAAAATTCTCACGACGTTTCGGCCACAACACAAGTGGCCTCTTCTCACGAAACGTCGTGAGAATTTTATTGTGTTATTTTATTAATTTATATTTTATTCTCATTCTACGTGACTTTATCGAAAGAACCAAAGAAGATGAATCTTTGCAGTCACGAAAGCTTTAAATCGAAATGAGATATGAACCTTGATTTGTAGCTTTCGTGACTGCAGGAATCCATACTCTTTGGTTCTTTCGGTAAAGTCCACATAGGTATAAAATAAATCACGATGAGAAAGGTTAGTGACTCGATCAGGTGAGCCTTCTTGTCTCGCAGTCTGTTTCCACACATCTGTTAGAGCTTTTAACAGACTGCGAAACTAGAAGGCTCACCTGATCGAGTCGCTAACCTTTCTCATCGTGATTTATTTTATTTTATACCTACGTGACTTTACCGAAAGAACCAAAACGTAGAGATATGAACCCTTAATACAGTCCAATAAGTGACTGTTTAGCGCGGTAGATGCGTTGATTAAAAGCGTCACGTTAAGTGAAAATGCGTCCATGCATTGTGGCAGTAAACTGGGTCACGTGGAGAAAACCCACGAGTATCAGAATCTTTATCCTGGATGAGGAATCCGATGAGCTATGAAGCACTTGTCACAGATGTCCACTAGGGACACGGGGTCAGCGAGTTACATCAACACCAAACAATGAGTGTGAAGCAGGTAACATGTAATCCTCGTATAGATGGATTCCAGATGAAGATTAATCCATTTGCTCTACTGCTATACCCTGGCATGGCAGCAGGTGGCGACTTCGTCGCCCTTGCGTAGGGAGATTCACGAATTTGTGTGATCCACCAAAGTGCTGGATTACCGGCGGCGCCATTGGTAACAACCAGACGTGTCCTGAAGCCATTTCAGTTTTGTGGACAGTTTACTGAGAGTGAGATTGGGTCAGTCGGCTGACACATTGGGCTCTATTTGATTTGCATTTCATAGTCAGGGCAGGAACCTAGGGCAGAAACGTAGAAACCCCTGATAAAGACTACGTCAGCTGTGTGAAGTGCAGCCGTGTATGCTAAAACGTTCAGAAAATGTTTGTACTTCTTACTGACATATTGCAAAGTTTATTTCTCAAAAGTAAACAATGTTCGCTTAACACAATATGTGCATTATCGTTTACAGGCACTTGCTCGCCAACTCTGAACCCAAACACAGCACATCGGAAACTCCAGATTTCTCCCGACTTTAAAACCGTCAGGACCTCCACACACACCCAACCTTACCCTGACAACTCAGACCGGTTCGACCACTACCGAGTGGTCATTTGCTCTGAGAAATTCTTGTCAGGTCGCCACTACTGGGAGGTGGACGTGAGAGGTTCTGAGAAATTCGTCATCGGTGTCACCTATGACGCAATACCACGGCAAGGTGATGACAAAGCCTGTAAAATTGGGTGCAATGAAGTTTCGTGGAGCCTTAAGAAATGGGGCAACGCCTACACGGCGGTACATAACGAGACAGAAACAAAACTGCCGGTGCGAGATGCTCCCAAAAGAGTCGGGGTTCACCTGGACTGGGAGGCGGGCGTCTTGTCATTCTACAGCACCGACTCCATGTCGCTGCTGCATCGATTTCACGAAAAATTTGATCGAGAGCTATACCCTGCAATGGCCGTGCTGCATGGAAGTCTCTCAATATGCCGGTTGCTGTATGCAAACGCTCTTCGTTCGAGATGAGAGGCTCCTATTAGAGCGGTCGCGCATGCGACCCCTGTATGTATGTAGAGTAACTCCCTGGCCAACCGCGAGGGTTCAGGTTTCTTAAAAACCCTCGCGGTTGGTAAAGTTACAGGGGGCCTATGGGTAGTAGGGGGTTAGGGGAACCATAGCGTGGTCAGACTCACCACAGCTTAACTAAGTTGTCTGATTATAAGTTACTCTTTGGTTTTTTCAGTGAAGTCACTTAGGTAAAAATAAAATAAATGAAAATAACTTCATTAAATCACGACGTTTCGGAGGCAACACAAGCTTCCTTCTTCAGGTGGAAACCGTCACAGCAAAATTTCTGTATCAAGTGAAGAGAGCTCGAAGATACCCGAGATTATATACAGGTTGGGGGGGGGGAACCAGGACTGGCTGTGGGGGGGTGGGCTAAGTTAAGCCACATTTTGTTATGCTGCAAGGGGTTAGGGAGACGGAGAGAACACCGAGAGCAGGCGGTGGCAAGTGGTTGGACAAATCTTTGGTAGTATCCGGGAGGTTTGCAGAGTACTTTGGTATCGGAGAAAACAATATCATGAAGCCATCCAGATATACAAACATAGACACAACTTTAACCGAGAGGATGGTTTTAAATTAAGCAATCATTGGAAAGATGTCATTAACCAAGTCAAACTTTAGCTGCCTTATAATTGTACAGCCATTTCCATTTCTTCCAGTTGGTTTCTATTTCCAGCTTGATTAGCCCATTTTTAACCAAGTTAAACCTAAGTTAAACTTTAGCAGCCGTATAGCTTACTGCAGTATACTGCAAGGCAACCAGTTTGTCAGCTTAAATACTGCCTCCTGCCTCCTGTTCATGTGTCTAACTTTCTTCAACCACTTTGCCAACGCCTGCTCTCGGTGTTCTCTCCATCCCCCTAACCCCCTGCAGCATAACAAAAGGTGGCTTAACTTAGCCCCCCCCCCCCCCACGGCCAGTCCTGGCTCCCCCCCCCCCCCCTTAACCTGTATATCATCTCGGCTCTCTTAGAGCTCTCTTCACTTGATTCAGAAATTTTGCTGTGACGTTTTCCACCTGAAGACGGAAACTTGTGTTGCCTCCGAAACGTCGTTATTTAATTTAGTTGTTTTCATTTATATTATTTTATTGATTTTTACCTCCGTGACATCACCGAAAAAAAAACAAAGAGTATGAATCCTTGCAGTCACGAAAGCTTCAAATCTAGAATCATTAACTAAACTATGTTACTGTGTATTGTACATTACACAGCAGCATAACACAAAATAAATAAACATGGCATTAACTTTACATACCTTTAATGCTGACGATAATTAGAATTAAAAGTATTAACGATGATGATGATGAAGATGACAATGAGATGATGGGGGGGGGAGGGATGGTTAGAAGGAGGAGGGCCTCAGCCCAGCCACGCCCTATTCCTCCAGCTCACAGACACAACTCACTCTCACCACTCGCTGCAAGCTTGAGTCCATGATTAAGGGCAAAATAATGTGCACCATCAAGTACTGTACAACAAAATAGACGGCCCGATGATCAGTTGGGCAGATTTGTATTACATTTTGCGGTTCGCAGAGCTTGCAAAACGAAGGGATTAATGTCAGTTTTTCACATTTTTTTTATTTTAATCTGTTCATATCGTCTATCATGCTACGATGTTAAGCCACTGTGTAAAATATATATATTTTTATGCGTTTGTAACCCACGCGCACTGCCTCGGTTCTTCCTGGCCGTGATTGTCCTCTTGGGCACAGTGGGGGTGGTCAACAATAATTAACAAAGTAACAACAGATAGAGGCGCTCACCCCAGGCCAATATGCAGCCGAGTTGACTTAAAAAAAGTATGGCAGGGGCCTCCGGTTGGCGAAAAAATTCCTCGTCGATGATGGGTCCGGGAGGTGGAGGGGTTTGAACCAACTGTAAGGAAAAGATTTGAACCGAAAATAAAAATTGGGAAACGTAGTTGAGCCGGGAGGCGACGGAAAGTTATTTAAAGGGGGCTCCGAGGAGCATGAAAGGGGGTAGAGCACGAGGAGTGTGGGGGGAACGCTCGAGGGAAGGGGCGACTACACGGAGTGAAGAACCAAGTGCCGGGCCGAGTGCAGGTCGCTCTGTGACTTCAATAAAGAGGCTCTGAGTACCCAGTCGTCGGTGTCACTTCACACGGACCAATAAAAACCTGGACGAAATGTATGAAGGTGTCACCGGACTGCCATAGATGCCCCACTCATCCGGCACAACGCAAATCTATCCCCCCATGCTGTTCGGTTCTACAAAGACATTGAGAAACTTTACCATGATGTCACGATGGTTTTTATTTTGCTTTCAATAAAAAAGTGAGGCACCTACCTTGGGCCCGTCAACACATAGAGGAGACACCGCGATTCAACTTCCAGTCGTGGATTAATTGCATTCCAGCGCAGCCACAGCGAACTCCTCCATATATGGGCATTCAATTAACTGAGCTAGCCAACGACTATCTCGTAGCGCAATATCTAGCGGAGACCTTTAGCGATGATGGCGACGAGATGACAGCGACGACGAGACGAGTCCACTCCCAGAGCTGGCAGCCTCGAGCCCCCCCATGCTCATGGCTTCTTTGATGCTGCCAACGTGGCCTGGCTCTGCCCTGACCGCGCCTCCCTTCTCTCGAACCCGCTAGCAGGTTCCAGGGGTCTCCAGACGGGGTCCTCCGTGACCCTTTCCCCAGTTACTCCGCTCTGCCAACACGCACCGTGCTCACGCCCTCACCGGCGTGTGCACTGTCTGTCCACCACAGTTGCCGCTGCTGTCCACCAGCTGGCACTATTACGCTATGTATGTACGTTGAACTAAATTTCGATTTAAAGCTTTCGTGACTGCAAGGATTCATCTTCTTTGGTTCTTTCGGTAAAGTCACGTAGAATGAGACTAAAATAATAAATTGATAAAATAAAATAACACAATAATATTCTCACGACGTTTCGGCCACAACACAAGCGGCCTTCATCAGGTGAAGGGGACGAGACTGTCTGGAGGACAGCGCTGGAGTGAGAAAGCCACGCTGAGATCACGACCTTTAAGCTGTGTGAGAAGAAACAAAGCGCCTTGACAAAGGAATTAGCATATAATTTAGCATTGAAATGGCTGAGTGATTAGCTTGTGACTGGTCACAGAAAAGGCTAATGTTAAAGTTAAACCATACACATCCGCAAAGGCACCCCTTGACAAAGGAATTAGCATAGAATTTAGCTTTGAAATAGCTAAGTTAAAGTATACACATCTGCAGAGGCACTCCTTGACAAAGGAATTGGCATAGAAGTTAGCATTGAAATGGCTGAGTGATTAGCTTCTAACTGGTCACAGAAATAGCTATGATAAAGTCAGAGCATATACATTCACCGAGGCACCTAGTACAAATCAAACAGGATAATTCAGCATTGAAATAACTAGGCGAATTTAGCATTGAAATAACTGAGTGATTAGCTTGTGACTGGTCACAGAAATGGCTATGTTGAAGTTAAGGCCTATACATCTGAGCTATTCACAGTAACTGGGTATACAATACAATATATAATGAATACTATATAGTGAACCAATAAAAAATACTAAAATATAAATTACCTCAATGTTATCAATAAACTCTATATTCTCCAATCAGATAAGCTACCAACAATAAGTCGTTATATATCAGAATGCTATATGGCGAAAAATGGGTGGATTCTTACCCTCAACTTTAGCAACACGGATAGCTACGGGTCCCGTTCAGACGGCCGAGTTCATCCATGGTCGGAACAGAGGAGGAGGAGAGAGACAGCTGCGAGGCGCTGTTATACTCCATGTTGTAAACCATACCATTAACCGTGGTGTGAGAGGTATTAAGAGTCAATGCCAGCGCAAGAGCTGCGGTCTGAAGGTCATCGTAAAATACAATTAATTAAGAACAGAAATGATTTAAAACATCTTTCCAATGGTTACTAAGCCAGAATCCATCTTCTCGGTTGAAATTGTCTCTGTGCTTGTATATATGAATGGCCTCATGAACGAATCTCTCATGGTAGCCGGTTGGTTTGCAAAGAACCTCCGTCTTGGAGAAGTCAATGTCATGTGAGCCCACTGAATTATAACAGTGATCTGCCACGGCAGAGGAGTTCGTTCTACCGTGTTTCAAGTCTGCTTTATGTTCGTGGATGCGGTCCGAGATATGTCGTTTGGTTTCTTCAATGTAGCTACTACCACAGAGGCACTTTAGTTTGTAAACGCCCGGTTACTGTATGTCTGGAACACCATCTTTTACAGATGGAACTAGATCACGGATTTTATGTACTGTATTGAATCGTACCTGGATCTTGTGTTTATTCAGGATTTTGGAGATCTTTTTAGTGACCCCTGCAATGTAGGGTAAGGTGAGGGTTTTGAGTGGCTCCACAAGAGGATCTTTTTCATGACTGGAGTGATGGCTTTGCGGATTGTGTAGTCAGAGTAAGCATTAGCCCTGAGAGCCTGGTGTACGTGCTTGAGTTCACCGGTAATGTGTTCCTGGTCGGAAATGCATTGGGCTCTATGGTATAGAGTCTTGATGAGGGAGTTCTTCTGGGATGGATGGTGGTGGGAATCCGGTTTCAAGTAAGCATCTGTATGGGTAGCTTTCCTGCAGACAGAGTGGCTCATTGAACCATCATGTCTCCTTTTAATTAAGACATCCAAAAAGGGTAGTTTGCCATCTTTTTCGACCTCCATGGTAAATCTGATGGCTGGGTGTATGGAATTGATGTGGTCGCGGAATTGGTCTAGAGCAGGCTGGCCATGTGGCCAGATGACAAAGGTGTCATCCACGTACCTCTTTCATAAGGTCGGGCGTAGAGTGGCAGCCTGGATGGCGTCAGTTTCAAATTTTTCCATGAATACGTTGGCTACAACCAGAGATAGGGGGGAGCCCATTGGGGTGCCCTCAGTTTGTTTGTAGAAAGTTCCATTCCAGGTGAAGTATGTGTTGGTTAAGCAATGTCTCACCAGGGGGGGTACATCAGTGTGCAGTCCTTGATGAACCAGGTCTTTCTATGATAGCGATGGTGTCAGGTACCGGGACTTTGGTGAACAAGGAAACCACATCAAACTGACAATCAGGTCGTCTGGGGACAGGGAAATGCCTTTGATTGTCGATACCAGGTGAGTAGAATTTAGTACCGCAGAGGTCGTTTTTCCAGTGAAAGGTCGCAGTATATCAGCAAGAAAAAGTGCCAGTTTATAGGTGGGGGAGTTGATAGTAGAGACGATGGGACGAAGGGGTGTATCTTCTTGTGTATCTTTGGAAGGCCATATAATCTTGGTGGTCTGGCAACAGAGGGTTTCAACGAGAACTGTTTGGTCTCATCAATTAATGCTTTTGAATCAAAGATGATTTTGTTCGTTTTGGTAACCAGGCTGTTGTTGGGATCTCTTTTTATTTTTGTATAGCTGCCATAGTTGAGTAGTTCTTGAATTGTGTTGTTATATTCGGTTTTGTCCATGATAACAGTGGCATTGCCCTTGTCGGCTGAGAGGATGACAATATCATCACTCTTTTTTAATTGAGATAATTCAAAACGTTCATCTTTGCTGATGTTGCTGGGTGGCAACTTAGCGTTTTTGAGGGTTGCAGCGATTTCAGATCTTGCTACGTCTGCAGCGATGTGACTCAAGCCCTTGAGTGCAACGTCGACATGGGCAATGATATCATTAACCCGTAAGTGTCTCGGTGTGACAGCAAAGTTTAGACCTTTAGCTAAAACGGATTTCAAACCATCAGAAATGGAACTGTTACTGCGATTAAATACGACTTTGTTGACGTCTATCTTTTCGGTGTGTGGATCCGATTTTTTCCTGGAGAGGTGATTGAATTTGGAAATCAAATTGTCCCTACATTTGGTCGACATAGTGGCAGCCGAAGAGGTAGTAATATTGTCTACATGTTCCCAATCCGATGTAGACATTGTTGCTGTCAATGTTAAGTGTAATTTGTAGAGTGTCTTGTCTAACTGGTAGAGTTCGGTGCGTGTAAGTCTGATTTTTTCCGAGATAAGAGCGAAGCTTGTTCTAGCTAGAATTCGTTTTGCATTGAGAGAAGTTGCAACAGCAGAGGTTAGTGTAAATGCGGTTGGTATTACCTTAGAGTCGCGGCATCTCTTCAGAAAGGTGAGAGACTCGATTAATTGAGCCTTCTTATCCCGGAGTCTGTTGAATGATCTTAAGGTGGTGTGGAATCCCTCTCCGTAGAGGCGGTTAAATTTCGATTTAAAGCTTTCGTGACTGCAAGGATTCATCTTCTTTGGTTCTTTCGGTAAAGTCACGTAGAATGAGAATAAAATAATACATTGATAAAATAAAATAACACAATAATATATTCTCACGACGTTTCGGCCACAACACAAGCGGCCTTCATCAGGTGAAGGGGACGAGACTGTCTGGAGGACAGCGCTGGAGTGAGAAAGCCACGCTGAGATCACGACCTTTAAGCTGTGTGAGAAGAAACAAAGCGCCTTGACAAAGAAATTAGCATAGAATTTAGCATTGAAATAGCTGAGTGATTAGCTTGTAACTGGTCACATAAATAGCTATGTTAAAGTCAGAGCATATACATTCACCAGGCACCTAGTACAAATCAAACAGGATAATTTAGCATTGAAATAACTAGGCGAATTTAGCATTGAAATAACTGAGTGATTAGCTTGTGACTGGTCACAGAAATGGCTATGTTGAAGTTAAGGCCTACACATCTGAGCTATTCACAGTAACTGGGTATACAATACAATATATAATGAATACTATATAGTGAACCAATAAAAAATACTAAAATATAAATGGCCTCAATGTTATCAATAACCTCTATATTCTCCAATCAGCTAAGCTACCAACAATAAGTCGTTATATATCACAATGCTATATGGCGAAAAATGGGTGGATTCTTACCCTCAACTTTAGCAACACGGATAGTTACGGGTCCCGTTCAGACGGACGAGTTCATCCATGGTCGGAACAGAGGAGGGGGAGAGAGACAGCTGCGAGGCGCTGTTATACTCCATGTTGTAAACCATACCATTAACCGTGGTGTGAGAGGTATTAAGAGTCAATGCCAGCGAAAGAGCTGCGGTCTGAAGGTCATCGTAAAATACAATTAATTAAGAACGGAAATGGTTTAAAACATCTTTCCAATGGTTACTAAGCCAGAATCCATCTTCTCGGTTGAAATTGTCTCTGTGCTTGTATATGTGAATGGCCTCATGAACGGATCTCTCATGGTAGCCGGTTGGTTTGCAAAGAACCTCCGTCTTGGAGAAGTCAATGTCATGTGAGCCCACTCAATTATAACAGTGATCTGCCACGGCAGAGGAGTTCGTTCTACCGTGTTTCAAGTCTGCTTTATGTTCGCGGATGCGGTCCGAGATATGTCGTTTGGTTTCTCCAATGTAGCTACTACCACAGAGGCACTTTAGTTTGTAAACGCCCGTGTACTGTATGTCTGGAACAGCATCTTTTACAGATGGAACTAGATCACAGATTTTATGTACTGTGTTGAATCGGACCTGGATCTTGTGTTTATTCAGGATTTTGGAGATCTTTTTAGTGACCCCTGCAATGTAGGGTAAGGTGATGGTTTTGAGTGGCTCCACAAGAGGATCCTTCTTCATGACTAGAGTGATGGCTAGAGCAGGCTGGCCATGTGGAAATCAGTGTCTTGTCTAACTGATCGAGTTCAGTGCGTGTAAGTCTGATTTTTTTTATGGTTCAATGAGCCACTCTGTCTACAGGAAAGCTACCCATACAGATGCTTACTTGAAACCGGATTCCCACCACCATCCATCCCAGAAGACCTCCCTCATCAAGACTCTATACCATAGAGCACAATGCATTTCCGACCAGGAACACATTACCAGTGAACTCAAGCACGTACCCCAGGCTCTCAGGGCTAATGATTACTCCGACTACACAATCCGCAAAGCCATCACTCCAGTCATGAAGAAGGATCCTCTTGTGGAGCCACTCAAAACAATCACCTTACCCTACATTTCAGGGGTCACTAAAAAGATCTCCAAAATCCTGAATATACACAAGATCCAGGTCCGATTCAACACAGTACATAAAATCCGTGATCTAGTTCCATCTGTAAAAAGATGCTGTTCCAGACATACAGTACCCAGGCGTTTACAAACTAAATTGCCTCTGTGGTAGTAGCTACATTGGAGAAACCAAATGACATATCTCGGACCGCATCCGCGAACATAAAGCAGACTTGAAACACGGTAGAACGAACTCCTCTGCCGTGGGAGATCACTGTTATAATTCAGTGGGCTCACATGACATTGACTTCTCCAAGATGGAGGTTATTTGCAAACCAACCGGCTACCATGAGAGATTCGTTCATGAGGCCATTCACATATACAAGCACAGAGACAATTTCAACCGAGAAGATGGATTCTGGCTTAGTAACCATTGGAAAGATGTTTTAAACCATTTCCGTTCTTAATTAATTGTATTTTATAATGACCTTCAGACCGCAGCTCTTTCGCTGGCATTGACTCTTAATACCTCTCACACCACGGTTAATGGTATGGTTTACAACATGGAGTATAACAGCGCCTCGCAGCTGTCTCTCTCCCCCTCCTCTGTTCCGACCATGGATGAACTCGTCCGTCTGAACGGGACCCGTAGCTATCCGTGTTGCTAAAGTTGAGGGTAAGAATCTACCCATTTTTCGCCATATAGCATTGTGATATATAACGACTTATTGTTGGTAGCTTAGCTGATTGGAGAATATAGAGTTTATTGATAACAATTGAGGTCATTTATATTTTAGTATTTTTTTTGGTTCACTATATAGTATTCATTATATATTGTATTGTATATCAAAGTTACTGTGAATAGCTCAGATGTGTAGGCCTTATCTTCAACATAGCCATTTCTGTGACCATTCACAAGCTAATCACTCAGTTATTTCAATGCTAAATTCGCCTAGTTATTTCAATGCTAAATTATCCTGTTTGATTTGTACTAGGTGCCTCGGTGAATGTATATGCTCTGACTTTAACATAGCTATTTCTGTGACCAGTTACATGCTAATCACTCAGCTATTTCAATGCTAAATTCTATGCTAATTCCTTTTTCAATGAGTGCCTCTGCGGATGTGTATACTTTAACTTAGCTATTTCAATGCTAAATTCTATGCTAATTCCTTTGTCAAGGGGTGCCTTTGCGGATGTGTATGCTTTAACTTTAACATAGCCTTTTCTGTGACCAGTCAGAAGCTAATCACTCAGCCATTTCAATGCTAAATTATATGCTAATTCCTTTGTCAAGGCGCTTTGTTTCTTCTCACACAGCTTAAAGGTCGTGATCTGAACGTGGCTTTCTCACTCCAGCGCTGTTCTCCAGACAGTCTCGTCCCCTTCACCTGATGAAGGCCGCTTTTGTTGTGGCCGAAACGTCGTGAGAATATTATTGTGTTATTTTATTTTATCAATTTATTATTTTATTCTCATTCTACGTGACTTTACGTTGAACTATTTTATGCACCGTACGTAGCCAAGCGTGGCTATTCGCGAGTTGCGAGAGGATGGACAACAACACTGCACACAACACCGCTAAATAGGTTTATTATTCATCTTCTTTAAATAATTACAAAAACAATACAATAGCCTTTTCTGAAACATTTTTTTAAAGAGAATGGAGACACCCCAACTGGAGTTGCCCAAATCCCTGGCCAGTGTCGCTGTTGTGGTAGAGTTTTACAACAACAAACACAACTCTACAAAGTACGAGTTGAGATTTCAGAATGTTTATCACGGACAGACAAACAGGCAGACGGACAAACACGTCGGCGTGGAGTGGATTCACAACGACAGCAAAAAGCAGACGAGATGGGTAACTTCACTTCACATGTTATGGGTGCGACAAAGATCCCACGTGTCGTCTTATACAGAGACTGGTAGGGTGATGTTAGCGAGGAGACACACATACACAACGACAGACACATACACAGAGACACAAAGACACAGATACACAGAGACACAAATACACACAAAGTAACACAGAGACAAAGACAGACACAGACACAAAGACACGTAAAGTTACACACAAACACAAAGACAAATATGCCCCTTGTGGCCTTTAACAGACTTGTAGGGGGCAAGTGCTGTTAGTAGCGCGTCGCAGCACATATGAAGGCTACCGCCACTGTGGGACACACGAGGGGTTGGGTGACCACTAGGGCTGAACGATTTGTGGAAAATATCTAACTGAGATTTTTCTGACAGATGTTGTGATTGCGATTTGATTTGCGATTAAACATGTTTTAAGTTAAGCTTCAGTTAAATTTTGACTGTGTAATAGTTTTAAAACGTGTGATGGAGCATTACCACACGATACCATCAACATATGAACTGCTCTATATATTTCAATGCGAGGATGAGAACTTAAAAGATATGAATTGCTTCCAACATGTATTTATTCAAATGTTTTAATTGAAATAGAACAATCAAACATAGAACAATTGTTAAGTTAAATACATACAATAATAATTAGAAATATATAGAAAATCGAATAAGAAAGTCATGGGACTTTCAAATCGCACAAAAATCGCAGCCTTTGAAATATGCTCATCGCATTGTTTCAAATTTCGAATTGAAATCGATTGATCGTTGAGCCCTAGGGACCACAGCCACCACCCCCGGCCACAATTGCCTCCCGAGCGGCGATGTTTACCACACACCACCGTACCATATATTCATTTTGAGGCTGGGTCGACCTACCGGGGGAGGAGGCTCACTCGGACCGGGTCAGATAATCGCTGTCACTGGTCGTGGTGGCCGCGAACGGCAATCAAACTCGGGTTCCCTGGTTTGTAGCACAGGGCGTTAACTGCTACTCCACCGCTCCCTCCATTCCACAAACATATAGGCACACACAGAGACACACACAGACAAACACAGACACACAACAACAACCGCTATTCGCCACTAAGTGGCGGTGACGTCACCACGGTGCTTGTGCCTGGCTATGTGCACGTTGAGGCCACGTGAAGTGTCGAACGCCAGCTGGCAGGAGGAGGTCACGGGGCAGACCCAGCAGGTGCCATCGGTCGACTGACTGAGATGAGTGGCCGATGCACCACTTGTGCCACCTACTGTGCCAACTTGCTGCGTTTTATCCGTCCGGCGCTCCGCTCGTTGTTGTGAGCGTGGCTCCTCTGCCCTCCGCTGTTGTTGCTAGAGGGCGACTGCCTCCAACTGTCCCAGAAGCTTCATCAACATGCACCTAGCCTGGCACTGCCCAGTGGCATCCTTCACGAGCCTCCTCCACAGAGGGCGCTCTTGACACCGCTGGTACCAGTAATCCGGGACGGGTGACTATAAACAATCGATAAACTATTCTTAGGTTCTTAAGGTAAAGTCACGTAGATAGAAACATAATAATAAAATTAAATGAATAAAATAAAAAAATCCATTTGTGATTTTTAACTATTATTTTTAAACAATTTCTATCTACGTGACTTTACCGAAAGAACAAAAGAATATGAATTCCTTCAGTCATGAATGTTTTAAGTCAACATTTAATCTATAAACGATTTACTAAGCTACTATTATTGTGTTACCAGGTAAGAACCTGCTGAGCTACGTGGCTCTTTTTCAAAAGCCACCTGGCCACGAATGGGAACTCAACCCAGTGGCTGACATCGTCATCATTGTGGAAACTTACAGCGGCAGACAAAGACTGTGGACGCGTGGTGACGTTGCTTGTAAATGTGGAGGGGAACACGGGAGGATAAAAATTCCACGCGATCACTGGGAGAGAGACGCAGACACCAAATATACAGCAGCAGGCATTGTCAGGGTCGAGACGGAATCCACGACCCCCTGTATACCAGGCGAAGTAGTTAACATCTCACCACCGTGGTGATGATGATGAGAGATAGACACGCAGACTCCAAATACACAGCAGCGGGCATCGTCATGTTCATAATCGAACCCACGACCTAATGTATACAGGGGAGAGAGAGTCAACATTTCCTAACCACCATCATGATGATGAGAGAGAGAGACGCAGACACCAACTGCAGGTATCCTCAGGGTCGGCATCGAACCCACGACCTCCTGTATATCAGGCGAGGGATTTAACATCTCATCACAGTGATGGTGATGATGAGAGAGAGAGAGAGACACACACACAGACTTCACATAGACAACGGGCATCGTCGGGGTCGAACCCACGACCTCCTGTGCACCAGGCGAGGTAGTGAACATTCGCGTCATCTCCAGATCTGTCTCTCACAAAAGGAAATCCGTGTCACCGCCTGCCGCTCGAGGCTCGCGACGGAGCGATAAGAATCAGCAGCGGTCGTTAAACCGAAACTCAAGGACAGGGAAGTCTTCAGACCCGCGCGAACAGGATGCAGGTAGCTCGGTGACCTAGGGGGTGTTGTTAAGAGACACACCGAGGCTGTGTCTGTGTGTCTGTGTCAGTCTGAGGCTGTCTCTGTGTGTCTGTGTGAGGCTGTCGCTGTGTCTGTCTGAGGCTGTCTCTGTGTCTGTGTAAGGCTGTGTCTGTGTGTCTATGTCTGTCTGAGTCTGTCTCTGTGTCTGTCTGAGGCTCTCTCTGTGTCTGTCTGAGGCTGTCTCTGTCTCTGTGTCTGTCTGAGGCTGTCTCTGTGTCTGTGTCTGTCTGAGGCTGTCTCTGTGTCTGTCTGGACCAGGCTGATCGTGGTGAAGACGGTGAGTCGTCATCCAAGTGGCACAGGTGAGACGCGGATGTGTGTGTCTGTGTATGTATGTGTGTGTATCTTAACCGGTCCCGGGCCTCCCCTAGGTCGACTCAGCCTCAAATGAGTACCTGGTGCGGTGTGTAAACATTGCCACTAGGGAGACAAAGGCGGTCGGGCGTGGTGCTGGCCACTCACCCCCTCGTGTACCGTTCCGGCCTTCATAGGTGCTCGCTAACAGCACTTGCCCCTACAGTCTGTTAAGGCTATATGGGGGATCTTTATCTTTGTGTTTGTGTGTGTGTTTCTGCGTGTGAATCTGTGTGTGTCTGTGTATCTGTGTGTGTGTGTGTTTCTGCGTGTGTTTCTGTGTGTGCCTGTGTATCTGTGTGTTTGTGTATGTGTGTGTCTGTGTATGTGTGTCTCTGTGTATTTGTGTGTGTCTGTATATGTGTGTGTCTGTGTATGTGTGTGTCTGTGTATCTGTGTGTGTCTGTCTCTCGGCCACGGTCATTCCCTCCCTTCTCTACGCTTGCGAAACGTGGACCCCCTAATGGAACATCTTCGCCGGTTAGAAACATTTAGGCTGGCCTGCCTACGATCCATCCTGGGTTTAACCAGACTGGATTGTGTGAGGAGCTCACAAATCCTTGAAAGATCTGGGCAGGGTCCCATCGGTGAGCTCCTCCGGCAGGCAAGGCTGCGATGGCTGGGTCATGTAGCCCGCATGCCCAGCCACCGCATGCCGAAACAGCTTTTGTTTGGCCGGATCGAGGGGGCTAAGCGGGCGCGGCACGGGCTAGAGAAGAGATGGAGTGATGTGGTACAGGAGGACGTGGAGCTGAGTGGACTTGCCGATGACTGGTACCAGCGGTGTCAAGATCGGCCTCTGTGGTAGAGGCTCGTGAAGGATGCTACTGGGCAGTTGGAGGCAGTCGCCCTCCAACAACAACGGAGGGCGGAGGAGCGACGCTCACAACAACGAGCGGAGCACCGGGTGGCTAAAGCACAGCAGGTTGGCACAGTAGGGGGCACAGGTGGTGCATCAGCCAGTCATCTCAGTCAGTCGACCCGTGGCACCTGGGTCTGCCCCGTGACCTCCTGCCAGCGGGCGTTCGACACTTCACGTGGCCTCAGGGTGCACATAGCCTGGCACAAGCGTCGTGGTGACGTCACCGCCACTTAGTGGCGAATGGCGGTTGTTGTTGTATCTATTTGTGTCTGTTTATCTGTGTGTCTCTGTATCTGTGTGTGTCTGTCTGTATGTATCTGTGTGTGTCTGTGTGTATCTGTGTGTTTGTGTTTCTGTGTGTCTGTGTACGTATCTGTGTGTGTGCCTGTGTATCTGTGTGTGTTTCTGTGTGTCTGTGTATGTGTGTCTCTGTGTATTTGTGTGTGTCTGTGTATGTGTGTATCTGTGTATGTGTGTGTCTGTGTATGTGTGTGCCTGTGTATCTGTGTGTTTGTGTATGTGTGTGTCTGTGTATGTGTGTCTCTGTGTATTTGTGTGTGTCTGTATATGTGTGTGTCTGTGTATGTGTGTGTCTGTGTATCTGTGTGTGTCTGTCTCTCGGCCACGGTCATTCCCTCTCTTCTCTACGCTTGCGAAACGTGGACCCCCCTAATCGAACATCTTCGCCGATTAGAAACATTTAGGCTGGCCTGCCTACGATCCATCCTGGGTTTAACCAGACTGGATTGTGTGAGGAGCTCACAAACCCTTGAAAGATCTGGGCAAGGTCCCATCGGTGAGCTCCTCCGGCGGGGAAGGCTGCGATGGCTGGGTCATGTAGCCCGCATGCCCAGCCACCGCATGCCGAAACAGCTTTTGTTCGGCCGGATCGAGGGGGCTAAGCGGGCGCGGCACGGGCTAGAGAAGAGATGGAGTGATGTGGTACAGGAGGAAGTGGAGCTGAGTGGACTTGCCGATGACTGGTACCAGCGGTGTCATGATCGGCCTCTGTGGAGGAGGCTCGTGAAGGATGCTACTGGGCAGTTGGAGGCAGTCGCCCTCCAACAACAACGGAGGGCGGAGGAGCGAGGCTCACAACAACGAGCGGAGCACCGGGTGGCTAAAGCACAGCAGGTTGGCACAGTAGGGGGCACAGGTGGTGCATCAGCCAGTCATCTCAGTCAGTCGACCCGTGGCACCTGGGTCTGCCCCGTGACCTCCTGCCAGCGGGCGTTCGACACTTCACGTGGCCTCAGGGTGCACATAGCCTGGCACAAGCGTCGTGGTGACGTCACCGCCACTTAGTGGCGAATGGCGGTTGTTGTTGTATCTATTTGTGTCTGTTTATCTGTGTGTCTCTGTATCTGTGTGTGTCTGTCTGTATGTATCTGTGTGTGTCTGTGTGTATCTGTGTGTTTGTGTTTCTGTGTGTCTGTGTACGTATCTGTGTGTGTGCCTGTGTATCTGTGTGTGTTTCTGTGTGTCTGTGTATGTGTGTCTCTGTGTATTTGTGTGTGTCTGTGTATGTGTGTATCTGTGTATGTGTGTGTCTGTGTATGTGTGTGCCTGTGTATCTGTGTGTTTGTGTATGTGTGTGTCTGTGTATGTGTGTCTCTGTGTATTTGTGTGTGTCTGTATATGTGTGTGTCTGTGTATGTGTGTGTCTGTGTATCTGTGTGTGTCTGTCTCTCGGCCACGGTCATTCCCTCTCTTCTCTACGCTTGCGAAACGTGGACCCCCCTAATCGAACATCTTCGCCGATTAGAAACATTTAGGCTGGCCTGCCTACGATCCATCCTGGGTTTAACCAGACTGGATTGTGTGAGGAGCTCACAAACCCTTGAAAGATCTGGGCAAGGTCCCATCGGTGAGCTCCTCCGGCGGGGAAGGCTGCGATGGCTGGGTCATGTAGCCCGCATGCCCAGCCACCGCATGCCGAAACAGCTTTTGTTCGGCCGGATCGAGGGGGCTAAGCGGGCGCGGCACGGGCTAGAGAAGAGATGGAGTGATGTGGTACAGGAGGAAGTGGAGCTGAGTGGACTTGCCGATGACTGGTACCAGCGGTGTCATGATCGGCCTCTGTGGAGGAGGCTCGTGAAGGATGCTACTGGGCAGTTGGAGGCAGTCGCCCTCCAACAACAACGGAGGGCGGAGGAGCGAGGCTCACAACAACGAGCGGAGCGCCGTGTGGCTAAAGCACAGCAGGTTGGCACAGTAGGGGGCACAGGTGGTGCATCAGCTAGTCATCTCAGTCAGTCGACCCGTGGCACCTGGGTCTGCCCCGTGACCTCCTGCCAGCGGGCGTTCGACACTTCACGTGGCCTCAGGGTGCACATAGCCTGGCACAAGCGTCGTGGTGATGTCACCGCCACTTAGTTGCGAATGGCGGTTGTTGTTGTCTGTGTATGTGTGTGTCTGTGTGTGTATGTGTGTATATGTGTGTCTGTGTATCTGTGTATCTCAGTGTGTGTTTCATTAACCTCATCAATGTGCACCTTGCCTGGCACTGCCCAGTGGCATCCTTCACGTGCCTCCTCCAAAGAGGGCGCTCTTGACACCGCTGGTACCAGTACTCCGAGAGGGGTAACTTTGAACAATCTATATTCTACTTACTAAGCTTTATGTTTATCAGGTCAGAACCCACCGAGCTACGTGGCTCTTTTTCAAAAGCGATCTGGCCACGAGTGGTAGCTCAACGCAGTGGCTGACGTCGTCATCATCATCGTTGTGGAAACTTACAGCGGCAGACAAAGACTCTGGACGCGTGGTGAGGTTGATTGTAAATGGATCCAGAGAAAAATTCCACGCGATCACGGGGAGAGAGAGAAACGCTGACTCTGCATATATAGCTGCAGGCATCGTCAGGGTCGGCATCGAACCCACGACCTCCTGTATACCAGGCGAGGGAGTTAACATCTCGTCACAACAGCCCGCACGAGAGGGAGCATCACGAGAGAGACCCACAAGGGGGGCATTTTTGGGTCTCCTCTTCCACGCTGCGCCAACGACGTTGTAGCAGGTGGGGGGTAGCCAAACCTCACTCAGCCGTGTCGGGACACGGAACGCAGCTCGATGGGTTTTACAACACGGCCGTGCCTATCAAACAATGCGTCTCTCGTGTGTTTGTGTGACTACGCATCACCTCGATCGCTGCATTCTGTTTTCAAGGTCTCCGAAGATGCCTGATCGATAACCACTTCAGGTCATTCTTTCAGAGCGATTTGGTGCGACCGACAGCGAAGAAGCCGCAGCACAGAGGAAGGGAAATCACCGACGGCAGACGGGCGGACGGGCATGAAAAATGAATATTCTGTCGTGTTTCATCGCCCTTCAATCGATCGCGACGCTGGTGAGTGAACTTACACCACAGAAGAGTTTCAGGACAGAGCAGTTTATTTAGAGTTGCCCTGTGAGCTAACAAGCTCTTGAATCGGGTTTCATCAACAAAATCAAAAACATTTAAAATTAAAAACGCAAAGTTTGCAACAGGTCTCATACAAATTATAAATACAATAAATACAGCAATGGAAAAAGTCAAAACATTTTTACAATATATTACTTAGTTATCAACTACATTCTTTACTAAAGTGAACATTAAGATTCGAGAAACATTGCAAAACAGTGTTGTTGTCTTGGTGTGGTCTGGCACTGTTGTTGTTGTCTTGGTGTGGTATGGGAGTGTTGTTGTTGTCTTGGTGTGGTCTGGGTCTGTTGTTGTTGTCTTGGTGTGGTCTGGGAATGTTGTTGTCTTGGTGTGGTCCAGGACTGTTGTTGTTGTTGTGTTGGTGTGATCTGGGACTGTTGTTGTTGTCTTGGTGTGGTCTGGGACTGTTGTTGTTGTCTTGGTGTGGTCTGGGACTGTTGTTGTTGTGTTGGTGTGGTCTGGGACTGTTGTTGTCTTGGTGTGGTGTGGGACTGTTGTTGTTGTCTTGGTGTGGTGTGGGACTGTTGTTGTTGTCTTGGTGTGGTGTGGGACTGTTGTTGTTGTCTTGGTGTGGTCTACGACTGTTGTTGTTGTCTTGGTGTGGTGTGGGACTGTTGTTGTTGTCTTGGTGTGGTCTACGACTGTTGTTGTGTTGCCTTGCCCCAAGCTTGCATTTAGTGTTGATAAATCGCCAAGAATGTATGTCCATTTGACTATCTTTTCTTCGCACGAAATCCCCCCAGATGTCAATGAAAAAAACGATTTTAGGGTTATACATTGTGTTTAAGTTTCTCAATTGTTTCTCAATTGTTAATCTTTCGATTGAGAATGTTCGACCGAGGGATGATGCGCGTGCTCAGTGATCATTTCACTTTCCTGGCACCCACCCAGCAGAAGATTCGGTCCACGAAATCGATAGCAGAGCCACAACCAATCAACCTCACTCAAACTCAGCCCCACTAAGTGGATGATAGCAGAGCCACAGCTAAACAGCATCAATCAAACTCAGCCCCCTGTGTGTAAAGATATTGCAACTACTGTACGGTAGTGGCGATCACGGGGATTTCGGATTAACCGGAGCAACACATCTGTTCGGGATGAAGCAGCGTGTGACCTATAAATAAACATTTCCAACATATAAAAGTGAATAACTGTTTTTAGATTACACATTTGGGCTGAAGGGGAAAATCTCGCGTAGACATGCATGCAGATAACCGAGAGCTTCAATACTTCATTAATATTTATTAATTACCTAGCGTTAAGTACCCGGCGTTGTCCGGGCGAAAAAGGCAGACACACACATGGACTTATACACAGACATCGACCCACACACATAGAAACTCATCGACTTACACGCACACACTCACATATGGACTCACACACAGAGACATCGACTTTAGAGACACACATGTAGTTACACACGCAAATCGACCCACACACACATAGACTTACACACACATATCGACTCACACATACATACATAGACTCAACAACAACAAACGCCATTCGCCACTAAGCGGCGTTGACGTCATCACGATGCTTGTGGCAGGCTACCTTGAGGGCACGTGAAGTGTCGAATGCCCGCTGGCAGGAGGTTACGGAACAGACTCAAGTGCCACGGGTCGACTGACTGAGATGACTGGCTAATGCACCACCTGTGCCTTCTAATGTCCTAACTTGCTGTGCTTTAGCCACCTGGTGCTCCGCTCGTTGTTCTGAGCATCACTCCTCCGCCCTCCATTGTTGTTGGAGGGCGTCTGCCTACAACTGGCCAGTAGTATCCTTCACAAGGCTCCTCTGCAGAGGCCGATCCGGACACCGCTGATACCAGTCATCGACAAGTCCACTCAGCTCCACATCGTCCTGTACCACATCACTCCACCTCTTCTATAGCCTGTGCCGCACCCGTTTAGCACCCTCGATCCGGCGGAACAAAAGCTGTTTAGGCATGCGGTGGCTGGGCATGCGGGCTACATTGCCCAGCCAACGCAGCCTTGCCTGCCGTAGGAGGTCACCAATGGAACTTTGTCCAGATGTTTCAAGGATTTGTGAGCTCATCAAACAATCCAGCCTGGTTAAACCCATGATGGATCGTAGGCACGCCAACCTAAATGTTTTTAACCGGTGAAAATGTTCCATTAAGGGTGTCCAAGTTCGCAAGCGTAGAGAAGGGAGGGAATCACCATGGGCGAGAAGACCTGGACCTTCGTGCGGGAGCAACAGACCAGGTAGCTTCCACACAGCATTACTCAGCCGATGAAAAGATAATGCTGCTCGACTGATTCGGAGTGAGACCTCTGCTGTTAAAATGAAGCCGGTCATGAACACACTGCCCAGGTATGGTAAACTCTGCACTCTCTCCACAATTGCCCCATCAGCAATTATGAGTTGTGGGGGTCGATTGTCCGATGGTACAAAATACCCAGGCAGGTGCTTAGTTTTGGTGGGCCTGATGGTAAGGCCCCACCTCTTAGTGGCAAGCTCCAGGTTCAGCAGCAGCACGTCAGACTCCTCTTCTGAGTGAGCATTAATTACCAGATCATCAGCATACATGACGTGGTTGACCAATAGGGAGCCATCCCTTGACCGCACCCGGACATTGATCAGCCTCCCATCGTATCTGTACCAGATGGGAATTCTTTCCCGGTAAAGGCATTGAAGGCTTAACGAACTATGGGAGCCAGAGGACACCCCTGTTGCACCCGAAGGTTTAGAGGAAATGGCCCTGACTCACGGCCACGTAGTTTGACGTGGGCCCGCTCACCATCATGAAGGTCCTTAAGAATCGTGAGCAGAGGTTCAGGGAGTCTGAAAGCACAAAGAGCAACCCAGAGCCCAGGCCTACTGATGGTATCATAGGCCTTGAACAGGTCAATAAAGCACACACATGGACTAACACGCACACATGGACCTACAGGCACGCAAAAAAATGGACTTACACTGACTAACATGGAGGCACGCACACACAGCGACTTATACACACGCACATGGACTGACACACACATCAACTCACATACACACATTGACTTACACACACACATCGAGTGACACACACACATGTATAGACTTACAAACATATGGACTCACACACACACACATACATAGACTCACAGACGAATTGACCTACACACACACATATGGACTTACAGACACACACACAGGGACTTAAACACACACATGGACCCACGCACACACATCGACTTACAGATACACATCGACTCACACATACATAAACTCACACAGACATATGAACTTACACACGCACATATCGACGCAACACACACATGGACTGTCACACATAGACACATTGCCATACACACATTTACTGACACACATCGACTCCCACAGAAACATACATGGACTCACACACGCACATAGAGGCACACACACATGGACTGACACACACACATGGACGTATGCACACACATGGACTCACACGCACACACATGGACTTACACGCACACATGGACCAAAAAAGACCCACACAGAAAGAAATGTACTTACGCTGACTGACATGGAGTGACGCACACACAGCGACTAACACACACGCACACCGATTGACACAAACACACAGACATATCGACTGACACACACAAACACTTCGACTCTGACACACAGACTCACACACACACACATTGACTCACACACACACATGGACTTACACACACACATGGCCGCAGACATGCACATGGACCCACAGACACACATGGACTTAGACGCAGGCATTATTATTGTGAAAATAAGTAATTTAATTAGTAGTTTTCTACACATGCACACCACACACACACGGACTTATGCACACACCACGACGGTATCCACTATCACTACAGCAGTACATACCGACTGTGGTGGTACCTGCTTTCACTACAGCAGTACATACCGACTGTGGTGGTACCTTCTTTCACTACAGCAGTACATACCGACTGTGGTGGTACCTGCTTTCACTACAGCAGTGCATACCGACTGTGGTGGTACCTGCTATCACTACAGCAGTGCATACCGACTGTGGTGGTACCTGCTTGAACTACAGCAGTGCAAACCGACTGTGGTGGTTTGTGGTATAACTACAGCAGTGCCTAGTGACTGTGGTGTAACCTGCTATCACAAAGGCAGTGCATACTGACAGTGGTGGTAGCTGGAATGACAAGAGCAGTGCATACTGACTGTGGTGGTATCTGCTTTCCCTGCAGCAGTGCATGCATACTGTGGTGTAAGCTGCTATGATTACAGCAGGGCAGCGACAGTGGTGGTACCTGCTATGAGTAGAGTAGTACATGCTGACTGTATATCAGTATATTAATGACTCTATAGCACAAAGTAGTCACGTGACAGAGTGTCGTGGCGTGGCCGTGAGCTCGACCGAACGCGCATCACGTGACAGGGTCCCCCCCCCCCCGCCACGCAATTGTCGTCAGTTGATACGGTCGGGCTCGCGCAATAAGTAAATAATTAAAATAAGAATGGCACTAAATCGCTAATTAAACTAATTTAAAGTTGACGGATGGGAAAACGGAATAGCCTATTCCCACCGCGGCGCTTGGGGCGTGCCACCCGGCAAATTATTTTGTACGAAAACCCCACGGTCCGAGAGCCAAATCCCCCGCAAGCGCGCGCGGAGACTTTTATAGATCTAACCTATAAAAGGCATTTTTTGTCTGTTTGTCTGTCCCTCTGTCTGCGTACGCTCGCTTGCGGGGGATTTGGCTCTTGGACCGTGGGGTTGATGTCTAAAAAATTTTGCCGGGCGGCACGCCCTGGGCCCCGCGGTGGGAATAGGCTATTTCGTTTTCCCATCCCTAAACTTTAAAGTGGCTAAAATCGCGTTTTGGTGGGATTTTTCTTTATTTATTTACTTACTTTTGCCGCCCGGCTTGCTGCTGCGCATGCGCGAAACGCCGACATGAGTTGCCCCTGGCAACGCGCAGACGCGAGTTGTTGCCCCTGGCAACGCGCAGACGCGAGTTGTTGCCCCTGGCAACGCGCAGACGCGAGTTGTTGCCCCTGGCAACGCACAGACGCGAGTTGCCCCTGGCAATGCACAGACGCGAGTTGTTGCCCCTGGCAACGCGCAGACGCGAGTTGTTGCCCCTGGCAACGCGCAGACGCCGTCGCCGCAGGGGGGACGCCATTGCTCATTCGCGTTCAAAATGCAACAAATTTACACGCGACGCTAAGGTAAATTCATCAAAAGTGTCACGTCCTCTTCTCTCCCCCTCCACCCCAATGTGTGCACTTACTATTATATGCTCGGTAGATATTAAAATTATAGCGATTAAATAGGATTATTGTAGCGCGGGGGGGGGGGGGCGGGGGGGTTGGTAGCGGGCCAGCCCACAGCCTCGGCCGGCCGGGCAATCTAGGCGAGGCCGGGGGCTCTGCACGGGACTAGGCCTCACCACGGCAATCTGTCAGGTGAGGACTTTGTGCTTTAGAGTCGATATATATTGCTACTAGCGGGGAAATATATATTTTTTAAAAGTCTGAAAACTTTAAAACATAACTTACAAATGAAAAGATAACTCATTCTGATTTAAAGCTTTCGTGACTGCAGTAATTCATATTCTTAGCTCTTTCGGTAAGTCACGTTGAAGGGAAACAATAAAATAATAAAATATATATAAAACAATAAAAATTCTCACGACGTTTCGACCATAACGCAAACGGTCGTCATCAGGTGTGAAAAAACAATCACACATATAGAGTTAGTAGATACTAAACCAGTCAGTATATACCACAACAGTCAGTCAATACTGCTACAGTCAGTATATATACTACTATACAGTCAGTACTTACTACTACGGTGAGTAGCTACTGG